>NW_027256893.1:25766489-26111457 GCF_029215685.1 Pituophis catenifer annectens
GAGAAAAACCTGCTGGTTTTGTTTAGGAGGCAGTAGGACATGCATTCCTTAGGAATACTTGCAATACTTTAAGGATCCATTTAAAATATGTTGGCCTTTTTTAAAAATAGCGCTTTCAAAATCTCGTTCTCTCATTTGTTTTTCTTGGGGAAAAAACGTCTGCATTGTCATTTTTCCTCAAAATACCAGAAAAAGGTATTTTTCTTTCTATAACAAATATAAATCCAGCTACCCACTGTAAATCAGTAGTCGTTATTCCAGCCCTATAAGTTTATTTCTCTTGCAAACAATATTATTTTCCACATAAATGTATCATCTCTTAAATATTTGCATTGTAAAATAGGATATACTGGTGCAGATAAATCAGCAGAACAGATTCCCATCTCTAAACTTTATGTTTCAAATTAATTTTTGAGAAGGAAAATATCATAGGAGAAATGCTCTTTTTTAAAAGAAATTCAAATTTTTTTCTGAAATATAATTTGAATAATACAGAATTCAAGGAAATCTAGTTTTTAATATGCTGGCAAAGATTTTAATAATTTCTAAAGGTATTATTCATTTCTGGAAATAAAATACAAAAAGAAACTCTGGAGAAAAGCTTTAGGGTTGCTTTTTAAAAATACAAATTAAGTGTATCTATTGTTTTGACATTTAGTTGCTTCTTTGAATTATCCTGATAATATGTTACTGGCGATTTTGTTATTATTTTTTTGAGCCTCCTGTGTTCTACTTGGGATTTTAATCTGTTTCAACCTCTTAGATAGTATGATCTTCTGCAGCGATATTTAAAATAATGTTAAGTAGAATTATTTTATTAGATTTGCTCTTTTTTACTTTATAGAAACATATAGGGCTCCTGCTATTTCACTGAAACTGGATGCGTAAGTAGATTTCCTGAAAGTCAAGACAGGTTTAGCAAATCAGCGCCCCGATTCCGGAGGAAAAGAAGAACAGGTCGGAGGCAGCCATCACCCATCTCGGCCTCCCGCCCCGTGGGGTCTGCTTCCACGCGAAGAGGGGCTGCCGGGTGGGCGGGCAATGGCAGTGTTGAAAGATGTGGGGAAGAGGAAGAGGAAGAGAGAATGTGCCCCATTCCCCAGAAGGAGGACGGGTCAGATAAGTCCACCCCCCACCCACCCCGGTGAATGGGAGATTTTCTCCGGAGGAAAGAAGATGCACGCGTGAATTTGCTCGGATCGGATCTGTTGTAATCAGGGTCCTAAAAATACTCAGGAAAGCCTTTTCTTGGGGGTTCTCTTCCCACGTCTTCTCCAGGATTGTGAGGTGCTTTAATTTCTCTTTGGTTGGGGCACCCGGAGAGAGAGCCAACAACTACTTTGCTGGCAGCTCAGGAACACAGAACGCTGGGCAAAATGCCCCAAAGCAGGAAGGTTTTGACATTTGTTCCGAAATCAAATTTGGATCCATTTTGGAATCGACGCTCTCAGGATACGAAGATACAAAATTGTACACACAGCATTAACGTGTGTGTGTGTGTGTGTGTGTGTGTGTGTGTGTGTGTGTGTGTGTGTGTGTGTGTCGGGGCGGGGGGGGGAGAATCTGCATTGCTGACGACGATTCCATCTGCCTCACACCTTAAAAGGGGTGTGGGGGGGAGAGGCAGGAAGACCCAACTGGTCTGGCTGACCACGAGATCTGGAAGAAATGGGCACCTCTGAGAAGGAAGGAAGGAAGGAAGGAAGGAAGGAAGGAAGGAAGGAAGGAAGGAAGGAAGGCTTTCCGATTCGCTCCCTTTCTTGACAGTTTCCAGGGATGCTTCCTCACCCGTTGCTAGAAGCCAGACTGGGGCATAGCATATTTTTAAAATGGTCGTGTGAAAAAGAGAGGCGAGATAAAAATGGGGGCAAAGGCAAGCAGCCTGTCAGGCAGATGCACAGAAAATGCAGGTTTAGCATCACAATGCGGGATGCATTTTGCTTTTATGATTTGAATATGAAAAGGCTGAACTTTGCTCGTTCCGGCCAAGCCTTTGGCCTTTGTTGTATTCCAAAACGACAGAATGTGGGGGTGTTTGTGTCACACAATGGGATGACCGTGACTTTGAACAGATAAATAAAACATGTGACTCCGGCGCTGCGCCGCTCCCGTCCCGTCCCGTCCTCCCCCCCCCCCAGCCTCCTTCCAACTGTGATTAAATTTGCTGTGGTCATTTCCCAAATGTCCGCCTGATCAAAACCCCACCCCTCGCCTTTTCTCACACCGCGGCTTTGAGGAAAGGCCCTTCCTGTGGTTCCCAATCTGCACTCCTGCCAATCATCCGGCCTTGCGCAGACAAGCATGCCTCTTTCATTAGCAGAAATGCTTCACATTTGATTGCATCACCCCTCCCCCAGCCCCCAACTTCAGCTCGCCTCCCTTAATAAAGCGCAGCCGCTCTCACTGTGCAGCTGTAATGGGGTTTCCTGAATGCCCCCCCCCCCGCCCCCAGCCGGCTTCCTTGCAAACTGCCTGGTGTGCAATAGAAAAGAATACATTTTAATAAGCCTTGAGAGGAAAGGAGGGAGGGAGGGAGGGACGAGGTGCTGCTCCGTTCTCTTGTTCTTTGGGAAGAGAAAGAGGCGGCCCCGTTGCAAGTGCAGGGGGGGGATCTAATATTGCCAGAGATAATAATAACGATGTTAATATCCGGAATTTTCAGTGTACCATAAGTACATTTTGTTTTTCCTTTTAGCACGATTTATAATTAAAGATTTTAATCTGGCTTCACATTGAGTTAATAAGCCCTTTGATTGATTAGGATTCATAAAATTGCCATTTCCCGCTGATGCTTTGTGTTCGGGAGATGCTCTTTTGAAAAGCCGGGCGAAGGTGACGGGGAGGCGGCCTTTGTTCGGGAGCCGCCTGGTTTCCAGGGCAGCCAGCCACGCCGCTGGTCTCGCAGGGGCTAGGCCGGCCGGGACGTTCCGGGCGGGGGAGGAAACGAACCCGCGCGCCCTCCCCGAGGAGAGGCCGAGCGGGGCCGGAGCAGGGGACCCCCAACTCTCCAGAGGCTCCCTGCTTGCCTTCTGCGCCCTTTGGGGACTGGCGTTGGCCTTGCGGCCCCGGGGATTGGGGCGCTTGAGCCGAATGGCGCCCGGCCCCTCCCTGGGCGCGGAGCATGAACACTGCGCCATGCCTAACCCGTTGCGCCTCGTGCCCGGCAGAGCCGTGGCGGGGCGGTGTTGCTTGGCAAGTGGCACGAGGGTCCCCGCCAATCCACAGCAATTTCCTGCCCCTCCACCCCTGAGCCCCCGCACTCCGCCTCCGCCGCGCCGATTGGCGGCTCTTGCTAGGGAGAACCAAGGACGCCGCCCTCGGCAGCAGCAGGCGGGGGGGGGGGGGAACGCGCACGATAGTGGCGCGCGTGCAAAGACCATTAAGGCTTGTGCCCAGCCTGACGCATCCTAGGCCTCAGCACCCTTAGATGAGGGACAGAAATTTCAAGCAAATTCTCCTGTTTTCGCCCAGCAACCGCAGCCAAGGCAGAACAATAGTAGCCGCTTTCCTGCTTTCCTTCTGCGCCCTTCAGCACAGCTGATCAATGTTTCATTAGGCCAAATTGTCTCCTGGCCACGCAACCTTGAAAGCAGACCCCTTCATTACCTGCCGGGAGGTCGGGGCCATGGGCTCG
Organism: Pituophis catenifer annectens; assembly: GCF_029215685.1. NCBI lineage: Eukaryota > Metazoa > Chordata > Lepidosauria > Squamata > Colubridae > Pituophis > Pituophis catenifer. Next base: position 25,770,124 of record NW_027256893.1, read on the forward strand.
CTGGCTGGCCGGCTTCTCCCTCGCCCCTCCCGCAGGTGCAGAGGGGCTCTGGGCGGAGGGGCTATGCCCAGGCAACTTCGGAGCCTGGAGGAGGAGGGGGGGCGAGGGCGATCCCGGGTCTGAGGTGAGAGGCCAGGGTTCAAGTCCAGATGACCGCAGATGTCCGAGGGACTCCGGGCAGCAGATGGACCTCTGCTTTGGGGCCGTGCATTTCCGTTGGCGGTGCCAGGCGGCTTTGGGGCTGAGAAGCAGAGAGGTGCAGGGAGGAGTCCTTTGCTCGCTCTCGCGGCCGAGGAACCGTTCAGCCCGTGCCACAGTTGGCAAAAGCCTTCAGCTGGCTGCCCTTTTGTCACCGGGATTTAGCTGTGGATCATCTGGGAGGCTGCTGGGAGTCCCATCTTTCTGAGCTCAGAAGCAAGGGGAACACCAGGAGGAACCCCCTTTTAACCAAGTAATCCTGGTCACCCACACAGAAAACTCTTACGTATATTTTACCACTCCTGCACCCTGAACTGGAACACAAATGCCCCCCCCCCCAATAGGGCTGAGACCTGTGCTGGAGCTAGATCTTCACTGGTCCCCCTTGGACAATGAAATGGTGTTTTAGCCATTTTAGCCTGATTCGCACAGAAGAGCTGATTTTCTTAAACCTTATCCTTTGAAAGCAACGATAGGTGCAGGAGGCGGCCGGCGAGGCTCTCTAATGAAGGGAGCCGCGTGATCTCATTGCATTAAGCTAAAATAACCACTGAACATGAGAACAAGAGGAATGGGCTGGCTGGGGGTGGGGGAGGCAGTGGGAGAGGCAGTGAAACAGGAGCAGGCATATTACCACTCATGTATGTGGATCACACCGCCAGATTGTGAGCAGTTCCCGCACTCCAAGTATCTTCTGAGCAGCCAAGAAGGAAGCAGCCGTGCAGGCGCTTGGCCTGGGCATCCCAGGGTGTGTGAGTGCATTTTCTATTTATTACCCTCTTTCTGGTCTGCCGCTCCAATGGGATGAGAGGGATGTTTACATGTGTTTGAGGAACTGTATGGTGCCTTTTTCATCCTGGAGGCAAGTAGGCATCAACCTCAAATCCTCCTGGACATTTTATCCATTGACTTCTCTGGAAATGTGGGGCAGGCACTGTGCCACCCTCTGCCAGGCGGCTTCTGGGGTGGATGGGATGGTGCCTTTGGCGGAGCTGGAGCTGGACCTCCCCTTAAGGTCATGAGAATGGGCACTCGGAATGGCAGCCTAGAAAAACCCACTGCTTCAGGCAGGAGCTGCCCTGCCGTGGCCTATCTGTGTGCATGGGCTTGATGTACAAGAATCATCCGCATGCCCTGAGCCAGCCCCATGCCATCCAGGGCGCCAGAGGGTGCCACCTTTGACAAGGCCAGCAGGGCCAGAATCTCTGCAGGATGGGCACTCAACCCAACCCCGAGGACAGCAGCAGTTGGGATGCCCCTTCCGTTGTTTTCAGACCTTTCTGTAATAGCGTTTGCTAAGCAGGACAGGAAGAAGCCTGTTGCTGAGCAAAATTTGGGCTTTTGGGGAGACAAATTTTTTCATCCAAGGTGCTCTAATGGCCGCAGGAGAAGGCAGCCTAGGCTTGCCAGCTGGCCTTTGCCCTCCTGAGTCACACGTGAGCTTGCCAGCTTGGGCTGGTCTCAGGGTTTCCAGCTCTTGCCTCTCACCAGCTGCTTCATTTGCGCTTTGTCCAAGGACAAGACTTGCCAGCACCTGCCACTTCCCTCGTAGAAAACTGAGGGTGAAGCAGGAGTGCCAGATGTCGTGGGCAGAGGAGGGTGGGCAGCCCTTGTGACCACCGGAGCATTCCAAGGCCAACTTGAGAGAGGCCAGGGCTCTGTACTGGTGGAGGTCTGCAAATGGGGAGCCTCCTCTGTGCAGAACCCACCCAACGGTGTTCTGCCACTGGGACAGAGGGCTTGGGCCCTGGTCAACCTGCCCTGCATGCCTTTAAGTTTCTGGGCTTTGTTTTATCTGGGGAACCCCATTCCCATCTTTTGCCTCTGACCTGCTGGCATGGCTGGGCATACCTTTTGGCAGCCATGGCTATTGCTGCTGCCAACCTCTCTGGCTCGTGTGGTGGAGGAAACGAAGGAAGCTCCGGTTTTGATATTTGAACTGGGTGTGGCTCACACACCAGGCTGCAGTTTATGGAAATGGAGGAGAAGAGAGTTTGTCTGGAGTGATAAATATCCATGGAAGGCCAGGGGGATTGCCAGGAGTGAGGGGCTTGCGCAGATCAGAAGTGGGCAGAGAAGGGCCCTCTTTCAATTACCCATGTATTTCCTGCCTTGGGATCAATGTGATCTGAAGTGGCTGGGCTTGGTGGAGCAAGGGTGGATCAGAGGGGCATTGCTGAGTGCCACGCAAAAGAGGTTAGTTGCTGCAGGCCAGCTCTTCCATCTGAGGCAGGCTGAATGCCCATGGAGCCTGCAGAAGGAAGTCAGGTTGGATGGGAATATTATCCTCAACAAAATGGTTTATAGGTAAACAGAAGGCCTGGCCTGGCCTGGGCCTCCTTTAGTTCCAGGAGGGTCTTCTGAAACCAGCCACCAGGGGGCAGAATCCGCGGCTTGGCTCCTTACATTTGCCTGACTGCCGAACCCTGCACTCTTGTGTGGAATCCATGACTGGCACCCCCGGGAGTGTAATTTTATTCTCACCACAACTAGCCTGAAAAGATAGGTTGGGTGAGAGAGGGTGATTGGCACAGAATCACTGGATCTTCTTGGTCCTGGTCCTGCTCTCCAGAGGTCTTCCAGCTCTTCCTACAACTTACAATGGACCTTCATTTTCAGGAGCATGTAGACTCTGAGGATCTGGCCCTCCAGGAGTGAATTTGGCACATTCAACTGTGCTGTTCCCCATGACGGCTGCTGGGTTTGGTCTGCAGGCCACTTCCACCAAAGTTGTCTTTCTTGGCAGCATCTGGATCCCTGACGTGCTCCATTCGCTCATTGCACCAGCTGGAGGCCACGGGCACCTCCCTTCGCTGGAGGCAGACCGCCCCCCCCCCCTTAGAACAAGGAGAACCAGTGAATCCCTGAAGTGCCACGGCCCAAAGCCAGCCAGCTAGCCGGGAGGGGAGCTGGCCTCTTCCTCTGCAGGAGATGAAACAAAGGCCCTCTACTTCCCCTCCCCCAGCCCCTCTGCCTCTGTAGTGTTTCGGTTTAATTAATGTAAGGCCCACTCGGCGCCCCCCCCCCTTGGCCTGTCACTCGTTTATCATGCGACCCGTCTAGCCCTGGGTAATGACCTTGAAAGAATATATCAGCCCACGGTGGCGGGAGTGAAGAATTAAATGGTTTCTCTGAGTGCTTATGGTCATTGCTGACAATTTATATGACACAGCTGCCCCGAGCCATCCACACTGCCCATCTTGGGGTAATCATTTTCCAACCAAGAAAGGATTACATGCAGAATTGCCTCTGGCCCAAGTCCTCCAGCAGCCTAGCTGCGTCTGGAAATGGGCTGAGAGGATGGCAGGACTGGTGAGCCCAAGACAGTTTGAGCAAGGTTCTGAGCAGGGAATGTCCAGGGAAGTGCCTGGGGGCCCCCAGAGGGCCCCACATCAGGGACTGGTTCCGGCGATGGTTTGCAAACAACAAGTAAGGAGTCAGAAGGTGGAAGGGAGGCTTGTGGTTCCAGCTGGCTGCTCCCTTGCCTGTCTCCTGGATCAACAGATGGACAGTTTCCTCTGAGGAAATCGCACACCTCCTTAGGAGTTTGTGTAGCTGATGAAGGCCAAAATTAAAGGTTTTTCAGTTCCATTCGCTTCAGCCCTTGTTATTTCACTGAGATCTGGCCGTGGCTGCTCATTCTTCAGGCCACGCTTGCAAAGCCACCTGGGTTTCCTATAAGCAGACAAGGACTCTGTGAAGCAGTTTTGGAAATTCTTTGAAGAACCAAGAAACCTCTCAAGATCATCTCGGTTCTTGGCATCCCCTCTGAAGCTAAGCAAGGCAAAGGGTTTGTGTATTTTATGGACCATTTATAGAAATGCAGGAAAAGCTATCTTTTTAAATGTTGTTATTAAATATATTTTTGCAGGCATCTGCAGAAATATATTTACAATTCTAATTGCTGATGCTGATGCCCAGACCAGGCACTCCAGGCTGCTCCCACTCCAGTGCAATTTAGTATTGGACAACACGGCCCCCCTAAGTGAGCCATGGAGAGCCTCTATTCCAGAGAAAGAGGGGGATCCAGGCTGGAGGGCCGGTGCTTCTTAGGGTGTTGGGGTGCAGGAAGGCTTTCTTTCTCCCCCCCCAAATCTCCCACTCCGCCCATTGCAAGTCCTTCCAAGTTGGGCCTGCATTACTGCACATCAGGGAATGCGTGTGTCTGTCGTTCGGAGATTGTCGCATTTATATTTCTGCAAATGTTAATGTTAATGTTCTGGCCATGGGCACTCAAACAACAAAGCACCAACAGGAAGTTGGATCAACCAGTCAGCATGCAGGACGTGCATCTCCACCCAATGCTTAGTTGAGATTTGGGAGACATGCATGTCAGCCCATGTGCAGCCATCTGCAACTTACGCTTACTCATAAACCCCCTTTATGGTGTAGACATGCATCCACGCCAAGTACAGTTGAGGGCCAGTCTAAATCAAGATGAATCACTATAGATGGCTGCCAGAAAATCTTGTTGCAGGGTTAAATCAGCTGACCACTAGATGGTAGCAAAGAATTAACCATTTCTATACTGCTTTGCTGCCCTGTATTGGTTGTCTGGATTATTGCAGTTGTAGGAGGCCTGCCTTTTCTGGCCGTCTCTTCAGGAGGAGGCGAAAGGTCCAACTAGGAGCAGCAACTCAGACTCATGAAGGGGTGAGGAGAGGCCAATCAAGGTCAATGAACCATGATGCCTTTGATTAGTGGAAGCATGGTTGGGCAGGAGTGGGGGGGGGCGGGGGGAATCCGAGGTCTAAGTCCAATCATGTGTAAGTAAGTGAAAAAGACAGAGGGTTTAAGGGAAGGGGCAATTCAGGATGCCAAATGACCCAAAGGAGCCAATTGGGAAGCAGTTCTTGCGCTGGCCTGGCCAATAGGCAGTGGGGGCAGACTGAGGGGCAGGGTGCCTACTGATGAGTGAGGGCTGGGGAGATGGCGGTTTAGGCAGGGATCCCCAGGAGGACCACCAATCCTCCCTCTGTTTCAAGGATGGTGGTCGTGCCCCTCAAGGCAGCCCCCAGAACCTCTGGCCTTTCTCTGGCATTCCTCTTGGCTCCCAACCCGCAGAGAAAGGAACCTGTGCTGGTCTGTCTCCTTTGGAAATGGTGCTCAGAGCAGCCTGGGGCTGCTGCACCTTTGCCCCTGAACATGGTGCTTCTCTAGGGCAGCCAGCATCAGGATGATGGCAGCAGAAAACAATAATGCTCATCTTGACAATATCAAATGGCTTCTCGCCTTGCCTGAGAGACCGGCCCTTCTATGTGTATATTTATATTTAGCATTCTTTCCCCTGCCTCCCTTTACGTTCAGTAAAAAAGGTTTGGCTTGATTAATATTTTCCTCTGTCCGGTAACCATGGCAATTGGGTCAGCAGATATAATAATTTAATCTTCCAGCGGCCTCCGTGTGCATCCTCAGTGTCCAGAATAATAGAAAGCTTTTGCCCTTCCTTCCTTCCTTCCTTCCTTCCTTCCTTCCTTCCTTCCTTCCTTCCTCCCTTCCTCCCTTCCTCCCTCCCTCCCTCCCTCCCTCCCTCCCTCCCTCCCCACATGTCCCTAAAGGTATCAACTGTTTTCTTCATTTGCTGCACGCATTTTAAAAATGCTGGCCCTCCCTTCCAGCTGATCCCCCCACCAGTCCCATTCTTCCGCCACTTCTACCACCGTGAGATTAAGGGAGCGTTCAGAGCAGCATCGTAGGGGATGGGTCCAGCTTCTCTGTGGATTTTCCCGGCCACTGCCATGACTTGGCCAGGATGTCACACTGTGGCCCCTTGGCTCTCCAGGTGGGTCGAGCATTTTGCTTTCTAGCCTTTGGCTGTTTTTGTTCTGTGCTGCTCTTTCCTTCCCTTGGAATGTTCCTTGAGCTGCTGTCTTCCGCACAAAGAATCCGCTTTTGTGTGGCTGGGAGATGAGGTCTGGGGGATATCCTGAGGGATATCATGCTCTGAGGATGCCTATGCGCAGGTGACCCGGCTGGTATCTGTCTCCAGCCTCCCTCAGAATGGCTGCTGGCAAAAGATGAAGAGGCTTTGGACACCTTCTCTTTTGGTTTGCTCTGGCATGAGCTTTTTTTCCTTAGCCTTCCCAAGATGCGTGCAAAGTGTCTGGTCTGCTTGAGAAGAAAGCTCTTCCTCTGAGGAAGAGGTGCTCAGGAGCCTTGGGAATGGCCTGGAGGGCTGCAGTGGTCCTTGGCAGGAGGAGATGATGTGGCCTGGCGTGGCTTGAGTTGGCCACTGCAAAGTTAACCCTAAGCTCTTCAGCTGCTAGCCCAGTTGGCTACCCAAGAGCGGAGAGCCCTGGGCAAGGGGAGGATGCTGGGACTGGCCGAGAGAAAGAGGGGCTTCCATCCCTACTTTTATTGATGATTGCCTTGCCTGTATTGGGCGTTGCACACCTGCCCCTGCAGAGAGCCCGCAGGGTGGCCCTGAGATGAAGCAGAAGCCGAAAGGGGCTGGAGAATGGCAGCGAGTCATTTGGGCTTCCCAGCTTTTCCTCTGCTGTGGCTGCACTGTTTTTTCCGGTGCCCAGGAGAGGCGTTCAGGCCCTGCTTGGTGAGCCCAGCCACAGCCTTTCCAGGTTTGCTTCCAAGCAAAGGAGGATCTTAGGCCTGAAGCCTTGTGTGGACAGGTCAAAACATTTGGGGAGAGTGCCGTCACCATTCAGGAGCCAAATTTTGGCTGGTGAAAGCTCCCTAATGCTGCCTTTGAAGGGACCCCATTTTGACTCCACTCCCCTAATCTCAGAAGGGGCCCCTCCGAATTTCTCCGAATTATGAGGGCTTGTTGAGCTTTTCCATTCTGACCACAGCCTGATCCTCGTTCTGGGCTGTTTCTTGTGACAGAACCTTTTGGAGAGTCTTTTTCTTAATGGAGCTGGAGAAGGGACCCAGACATACACAACACGTTTCCTTTGGATGTGTTGATGGTCAGTGCAGTCGTGTGGTTGGCTTGATTACTGACCGATGGCTATAAATCGCTGGCCTTCAGAAATGCACCAGGGAGAGAAAGTGAGGGCTAAACTAGTTAAAGCTATGGCATGACCCATGCATGTTCTTTCCCAGCAGTAAATCTAATTTAATTGTATGTAATTTTTAGTCTGATTCCTGCTTACGATGCTCTTAGAATTTCCTAAGTAATATCTTTTTTTTTAATTGTCCTACCTTTATTACTTCGTATAAATAACTCAAGATGGTGGCTCTACCTAGCACTCTTTCCTCCTCCTATTTTCCCCACAACAACCCTGTGAGGTGAGTTGGACTGAGAGGAAGTAACAGACCAAAGTCGCCCAGCTGGCTTTCGTACTTAAGGCGGGATTAGAACTCACCACCACAAAACCAAACTGGCATTCTTTCTTTTTATTTGTCCTACCTGAAGGTGAAATGCATAGGTTTGCATTTTGTTAATGCTGTTGGCTCAGGTGATCCAGGTTGTTTCCTTTACTTCCTCTTGTATCCAAATGTATGTGTATGTTTCATGATGGCTGCAATATTATGTTGAAAATGTAACAGCGGCTGCTTCTCCTACCCCAGAAGCCTCAGGGGTAGAGACTGCAAGGGAAGCTTCCTGGCCCAAGCCCCGCTCTCTCCAAGGCAGAGCCAGCCTCTGGGTGGCACCCCTCTTGGGCAGACCTGGGCGCTTTGCAGTACCCGAGTCATGTCTGGCCTCTCGGCTGTCCCTGTCTGGCCTGCGTGAGATCAGTCGGAGACTTGAAATCAAGTGTAAATAAGGTGGAACACGTGCTCTTACCAATAAAAGCTAATCAGAACCATATACTTTACTGCTTTTTATAAAGTGGTAGATTAATATTGAGCAGAATTAATTTCAGCCTATTGGTTCAGCCCTCCAGAGCAATCACAGTTTCTCATGTGGCCCTTGGGAAAATTAATTGCCCCCCCTGCTTTAGGGCCACTTCTGAGACACAAAGCTGTGGAGAACCAACAGCAGAAAGTTCTGTTTAGTGGTGTTTTCCCCATGTTGGCCCAACAGGCCCTAAGGTTATTACTGGAATAAAATCAGAAGGGATTGATTTGAAATTTCTATGTTTCCTTAGAAAAGTTTTAGAACAACCAGCCAATCAACAACTGGGTTGGGGGTTTTTTGGGTTTTTTTGAAAAATATTTTATTGTTTTTTCCAAACATAAACATAAAATATATCTTTTAAGAACTAAGTCTTGAATCGGTCATAGATAGGTACAATTGTTTACATTCCTTTAACAAGCTCTAATCCCAATTTTCTGATTACATCTTTTAAAATTCAAAATCAAAATTCAAATTTTTAATATAAATTCTAACATCTTCTTTTAACCCAGTCTATTGTATCATCAAATCCTTAATTTCCAAGTAAACTCTACTCATTATTTCCATTTTTTTTTTATTTTGATTTATGTGCCGCCCTTCTCTGGAGACTCAAGGCGTTAAGCAATAGCCTTCATACTTTTGTATATTTTATACAAAGTCAGCTTATTGCCCCCACAAACTGGGTCCTCATTTTACCTACCTTAGAAAGGATGGAAGGCTGAGTCAACCTTGAGCCTGGTGAGAATTGAACTCACAGTAATTGCAGGCAGCTGGAAGCTAAATACTACCTTTTAACAGTAACATTAGTCTGCTGAACCACTCAGGCTCAATCAATCAAAATTCTATCTAGCTTAACTGGGTTGTTTGAGTGCCTCTAAAAGTATTTGGGGCGATGACATAAAGTTAAAATTCCTTGCAAAGATTCCTGAGTAAATGTAGTTGTGAAATTAAAAAATGGCAAATTGGTCACTGCAAATTTATTTATTTATTTTGTTAAGTACATATTAGATAATATATATCAGTATAAGCATGAATTGAATACATAAAATGAATACAAATAAGAGGGAACATTAGGACAGGGACGGTAGCACGCTGGTGCCAGGGTCTACATTGGGACCAGGCCTCTGAGATTTGGTTACCATCCCCATGGAGATGGGGTTGAGTAAAGGATTTATGGATCGTGTTTCGAAAAGCCCTGGCTGGTCAACTCATTCTGACTTCTCTAGCAAGACATTGACTTGTCCCCCTCCTGCCCAAGTCCCATCGTTTCCTCTGCAGAAGCTGGCAGGTCTTCCTCGCAGAATGAAAAGGGGTGGCAAATATCATGTCCAGGAATAACTGTCACCACACTCAATAGAGCAGCCCTGTCCTTGTGAGAGGAGAAAGGAAGGGCACCATCAGGCTCCTGCTACTGACAATTGCGCAGCCGGAGGAGGGATCCAAGTAGGGCTGGAAAGTGTCTCCTGGAAGCAGCTGTGGGTGGGTGGGAGGGTTCTGGTTGACCATGCAAATAGTAGATTCAGAACTGAGGGGCTTCAGTCTTAGGGGCTCTGCCCCAATTTGTGAGGAGCAAGACCACCTGCCCAGCCCCTTTTTGTGCTCCCCAGCATTATAGGCTGGAGCAGCCCAGAGGCCGCTTCTCCATTGACACCCGGCAGGCAGTTGCTTTACATAAACTAGCTAGCAATCTGCTCTCCTTGTATTGATGTAGACATTACCACAAATCGCCACTTAGGGACTTGGAAGAATTGACTTGCTGGTTTCAGATCCAATAGACATAACTTGATCAGATGCAAAGTTTAAGCACACTTGTCTGGCAGGCTGACTGCACCTGAGGCAGGAAGTGGCTCCTGCTTTAAAGAGGCCCTCAGGGGATGCTATGGGTTAGGACATTGACCGTGTGGTTGAGAAGGTGCGGTGCTGGTTAGAGGGTGGGAAATCAAGCCCTGATCCTGCCTGACCACAGCGTTCTCTCCAACGGTTTGCATGGGCAATAACACTCCCGGTGACTTGGGATTTTGTGATCCATTGTGGTGAATCTGGAAAGCTGCAAATGTGGAATGTGACAGGCAGGGAAGGAATTTGATGGTGTGTGTTGCATTACAGCCAAGCCGGAGGATTCTATGGGAACAGAGCTTGGCCATACTAGGGTTCTTTTTTGGGGGGCAGGAATGCAACAGTCACCCCCCCTTCAGAATTCCTCTTCCTGTTTGGTTCTGTCAAAGGCTGAGCTTCGGGAATTTGTACCTATACTTCATTTGCCTGCTTGCCTGCTTTAAGTTTTAAAGTCTTTTGAACTTGTAGTGGCAATTACCTTGTGACTTATAAAATTGGAGGAAGAACTGTGGAGGTACAAGCAACAAGCTAAGAACCTGGTGAGGAGGCAGCAAAATGGAGGCTGGGTATGGAGCTCCCTGGTATTCCGATGTTCTTCTGTGACATTCCAGGTCAGGCAGCCCGCTTCTTAGTATTTGCTCCCCGGGCCCAGGTTTGCAGCCAGACCTCTTGTAGGAACAGAGGCCAGTTGTCTTGTCCCATTCCGTCCCGAGAGCTACAGATTCCATAGGTCCCGCTCAGATATTGTGCCGCCTGGTCCGAGTCTCCTTCAGAGATGGCATCACCTCCATCTCCTTTTGGGAAGGAAGAAGGTCTACAAGGCCAGGAAGTCTTGGGGCTGCCAGACCGATTTATTCCGAGAAGCTGAATCTCACAGGCCTCAAATCACTGTGTGACAGAGAGAGGAAGCAGCTGATCAAAGGCTGCTCTCTTACTCTAGGGCTTTTAGGGGCAAGTTAATACAATTGCAATTTTAGAAGAGAAAGAGAAGAATGCAGAGGAGGAGGAGCCGTATACAACCCACCCAAATAACCGCCCTCCCCCAAAAAACTTTCCAGGGAAATTAAGTTAAATCACTTGAGGTGCAACCTCATTGGGAGTTGAGAGCCAATACTTTCTGGACTTTGTGGTAGGTAGAGTAAGGCTCCTTTGCAGAATCTGCTCTCAGAGGAGAGGCTGTGTGGTTGGAAGAAGCCTCTTTTGTAGCTTAGGTAAGGCCTCAGACCCATTTGTTTTCCTAATTTGCAGTCTCTTAATGAAGAATTCCTCCTAATCGTCCAGCCACCAAAGCCTTATTTTACTGTCTTTAGGATCCACAGAAGAAAAACTGTGCCAGACTTTGGAATATTGCACAGTTCTGGTGTGTGAAACAGCTGGATGCCATTCTTGAGCAATACAGAGCCATCCCTTGGCCTCCCTCTTCCCTTCCCTGCTCCTTCTGGAGAACAGCCGCATGGACAGAGAGCAGGTGGCTCCAGAGGTTTGCCTGCAGCTGGTTTGCTCTGTCCCACTGAAGGTGAGCCCCCCCCCCCCGCAGTAGCTGAGCCACCATAAGCTTGCCTCCCCCCACCCTCCTGTGCTCCGTAGCAGTACATAAGCTGGGAGAAGCTGCTGGTCTCCCAGTGCCCCGGGAAGGGCATGGATGAAGCAGAGTTGGAGAGCTCTGAGGCAAGCAGGCCGATGCCTCCCCTCCATCGCCAGGCTGAATGCCTGCATGAAGAATGCCTACAAATAAAGGGTGTGATCTGGAGTTCCATTTAATTTTGAGACTCAAGAGAAATCAAAGTACTTGGTGTGGGTTGTTTTGCAGTTAAAAAAAGGAGCCTGCCAGGATCATTAGAGGATCACCTTGAGATGTGACGCCACTAAGTTGATCTAGCAGGGTCCTGTAGCCAATCGTGGCAGCCCCTCCCCCGAGAAGAGATCAAACCTTTCAGGCAACCCAGCCCCGAGCAGGGCAAAGGAAGGGCAGGGCTGTATCTTGCCGCCTTTGAGCATAGCATTTTCCTCTGCACCTGCACCTGAGCCTCAGCAGGGCCCTTTCTCAGGTCCCGCTTGCCTAGGGCATGGAATGGGGAACTGGTGTGTTCCACTTCCTCCTAGGATATGGATGTTGCTCGAGCCAAGTTCTGTGGTTAATTTATAGTACAGTGCAATGCTGTGTGTCCAGAACATAGGGTGGCAAGTAGCCCACGGTTAATTATCCATGGTTCACTTGTCACCCGACCGGTTATCCATTGGCACCTGTGCATTTTGGGTGATGGCCTCTGCTTAAGGCTACATGGAGAGCCTTCGGCTATGGCCTGCCAGGCTTTCTGTGTAGCTGGCACAAGCTGAGTCTCTGTGTCCCCCTAGTGTAACATTGACTCACTTCCAATCTAGACAATCACAAGCCTTCACAATTCTATTCTCTCTGGTTGACTTGGGAAGGACTGTTTAGCATATGCACAAGTTTATATCGGCTGCTGATTTTATTGACAATCTAGATGGATTGAAAGGCCAAAAGTTTTTGGTTGCTTTGTTCAAACAAATAAGAAATGCAGAAATGTAAATTACACCACCGGGTTCACATTACAGGTTTGCAAATAATACCAGACTAATGGTTATTGCAAAGGAAAATAACGTTAGGATCAATACTCCATATAGTCGATTGGAATGCCCTTCTCTCTCATTGCAAAAGTGGCATTGAAATCAGAAATCTTCTCATCCCCATTGGTACAAATCAAACATAAATCATGGCTGGGGAGGGACATGGCGAGGCTGGCCGGCTGGGTCTTCCTGAGGATGAAGCAGATAAGATGCATGTGATGGTGCTACAGGAAGGGAGGAAGGAGACTCTGACCTCTCCCAAAACAGGGAAGTGAAGCTTTTTGGAGGCTGCCCCAGACAGGCAGAGAAAATCTGGGTCTCTCCGTCATCGATCGTGTCCCATCCTCCTTCTGGGCCACTCTTGTATGACACAATCAAAAAACAAGGTGATCCTTGATCTAGAATCAAACAGGCTATGGGAATTCTGAGAAGGCCTGTGCAGCCCTGACCATTTTTCAGCCTAGCTACAATAGTTCTCTGCTTACGTTGGTTAGTAGTTTGGCTGGAGTGTCCTTCTGTATGTTATGGAGGGTGTCCTGTGCCAACCTCATCATGCCCTCCTGCCCGCATCAGCGCATCAGGTAGGGTCCTGGGGATATAAAGCAGCCTCGGTGAAAAGGCAGCCCACCCACTCCAAGAGAAAGGTTCCACTCTCAAGCGTCTTGTGCTTTTTTTCATTCTTTCTAAACAAATTGGTTTCCAGAGCCAATTGCCAGAGGAGAGATTCAGGACCAAATTCAGTGCAGGAGATCTGAAGGGCTGCCTGAAAAAGAACATTTACAAATAAAAGAGAGAATGGAAGGAAAGCTGAGGAGGAATGAAGTCTCATTTTACACCAAAATGTCCTTTTCCCCCAAAGCTGGCCTGTAAATTGCTTGAAATCGCTTGCCTGTATTTGCTTTTTAATTTTGTATAATTGGCTCTATTTCTTCTCCTCTGCTCTTGAGCTTAACCTCTCCCTGCCTCTAGACCTCCTTTTCTGACAGCAATTTAATTCTTCAGAGCTACCTAGAAAATAGTAATAATTTCCAGAACTTCCAGCTTTCTAGAATAAATAGAATATATACCTGTTATTGTTTGAGCATTGCATTGAAGGGACATAATAATAGTAGAATAGGTAGAATTAGTGAGACATAATAATAACTTGCTATTTTGCTCCTGTAAGAATTAGAATTGCCTCTGCCATTTGCTTCTTCCAATGATCTAATTCCTGCTATCTTGTTTTTTTATTTTATTTATACATTAAAAAATATATATTTATACTTCCCCCCCCCACACACATACAACATGTTTTTTATGTGTTCCAGTGGGCTACAATGCAGCCCAATGGAGAACATGACCCTATTCTTTTTACTAGGTTATTTGTTCCATACAGGCTGCTAATATTGTTGCCCATATTGCCTAAGGGAATTTCTCGGATCTTCCCGTTGGCTCGGAGTTGGTCAGAATCCTCCCCTGAATCTAAAAATTCTTATTCCAACAGTCACACTCCTTTCAAAGTATAGGCAAACCTCTAGTAGGTAATTCCCCTATCTCAGTCACTCTGTTCTGACCTATGCTTCCTGAGAGAGTAAAAAGCACACGCTAAGTCCCAAAAATCCTCTTTTTATTTCAACGGCTGTGAATTATGTTCATTCACAGCCTGTAATGAGTCACAAATAGTCTGTAAAGAGTCTGCCAGAAGTCTGCCAGAGTCTTTCAGGATAAGGCTGATAAGCACCCACCTTTATCTTCCTTGGCACACTGCCACAGACCTAATTGGCAATTAGCTTTGCAAGGCCACACTGAGCACAGAGTCAAAATGGAGCTTCAGAATTCAAACTGACTAGAACGAACAAAGTTGCTTCCTGCAAAGGCTCACGTGCCTTTGCTCCTCCTTTATGTCTTATGGGAGGGGCCAATCATCTCCAAGCCCTACTCCCGAGTCATCCCTTTTGTTTTAACTGTTCTTGCCTTCTGGCAGCTCTGCGCATGCGCGCACTGGGAACAGGCTTCCCCTGTTCCTCTGCCTCACTGATGTCTGACTCTGGAGGCTCCGGAGGCAGCACATAATTCCCAGATAGCCCTGGCCCCCTCTCTGCTTCTGACGCAGAGCCTTCCCCAGACTCCAGGACTGGCCCATGTTCCTCCCCAACCTCCTCATTGTCCGACTCCGCAGGCCGCTGGTGGATCACAACACACACACACAAGGCAACACTCCTTTACCTTCCCCCAAAAAAGTTTTATACTCACCTAGAAGACCTCAGTTCCACAACCCCCAGTGCAAGCCTCTTTGATTAAGGCATTCAGGTTCGGCTGGAATCGGAATCTGCCAGCAAATAACCAGGTCAAAGTCATCGGGTCAAATTTTTCAGGAGCACCCTTGACTTTGCTACTGGTCCCAGCTGGTTTCTTCCGTCTGCCATAGTGAAGGCCACTGAACTTCAAAGGAGTTCAGCTTTTGAGGGGCCGAATGCGGCCATCTCGAAGGAAAATGGTGCCTTCGAGCCCCACTTTGGGCGGCAGAAAACTGTAAGGTCCCAAAATGCACTTGAGTCACCAGAATACCAAAGAGACCCAAGAAGAGGCTTGGAAAGTATCAGTTTATAAAAATGCAAAATACAATAACTAAAAGATGGAGAGGGAGAGAGTAGGATGAATGGTGAGGTGGGACCTGAAATGATCTATAAGCCACTTCCAACATGAAGCCCCTCCTTTGAAACCAGGGGCAAAATCTAAAATTTGTTACTACCAGTTCTGTGGGTGTGGCTTGGTGGTGGTGATGGGTAATGTGAGGGTAGGCGTGGCCAACTTTTTTTTTTACTTTTACCTTAAGAGGTTGCAGAAAAAAATGCTTTTAGAAGCCTCTGACGATCAGGCAAGTCAGCTGGAATCGCCAGAAGCTTTTATAGGCATTTTTTTTTCTACAGCCTCTTCGGCTGAAGGGGTTGCAGAAAAAAATGCTTTGAAAAACCTCTGACGATCCCAGCTGAGCCATGCGATCATCAGAGGCCTTTTTTTTTTTTTTACTTTTACTTTTAAAAGCATTTTTTCGGCCGAAGAGGTTGTAGAAAAAATGCTTTTAAAAGTAAAAAAAAAACAGCCTCTGATGATCGTGCGGCTCAGCTGGGCATGGTGGGGAGGGGGCGCAGGGATTTTTGCTACCGGTTCTCCGAACCACCCGCCGCCATCGCTACTGGATCGGGCAATCCGGTCCGAACCGGGAGCATTTCACCCCTGTTTGGAACCCATGGCCAGTGAATTCGCAGGAGGGTAGTCCTCCCTGCGCCTCCACGGGCAAGTCCAGGGACAGTCGGGGCTCAAGCAGCCCTCACATGGGGTCTGGACCGTGCTCCTTTCTTGTTTTGGCTTGGTCTCTCTCCTCCAGCTCTGGCTTTGGCTGCCAGCAGTGCAGTTGATGGTAAGCTCTGCCCCAAGGCTTCATCAGGGAGAACCCTTAGTAGCCCCTCTGGGGACCCAGCCTCTTGGCCATCCTGGGTGGTTCTGTGGGCAGTGCTGCAGGTGGGGAAGCGGGGAGGCTGGGGGCTGGGGCAGAGGAGGTGGAGGGGCCGTGTTTGAGCTCCTGCTCTGCATTTGTTTCTCCATCCGAGAGCTTCCTCCCTCGCTGGAGTTTTCGAAAGGCCACCAAAGTTCCTGAGAGCCTTAATATGACTTTTGAGGAAAAATGAAATAATGATTCAATATACAGGCATTGATGAAATATGTATTTTTAAAGCAGTAAATTAAAAGCTCATTAATATTTCAAAGGGGATATTTTATGCTTTCATCTCTTTTTCTGACCTCTGGCTTGGAGTTCCCAGCATGAAGGCAATGGTGAAATCTGTTCCCCATACAATGCTAATTATAAGTAAATTGCCACATAAACGTTCAGTCAATCACATTAATTCTACATAAAGTGAATTACTGTATCATAAAATTTTCAAATGTGTCTGAAGTTTGTAATCTGCCCCCTTCCTTTCTGCCTTTGCTCTGGATTGAGGGGCACCTGGACTTTTCTCTGGCTGAGGAGCTGCCACATCAGCACAGTTTAAAAAGGGCTTTTGGCTCTATTCAGAGGTTGCTTTTTAAATGGCTCTTAATTACACCAAATCTGTGGCACCTCCTGGCAGAGCTTGGTGGAAACAGGAGCCATTGAACCCCCTGTACGTCCCTCCTGTCTCCCACAGGAGACCCAGGGATCTCTGAGGATGCGCAGCACTTTCCACCCTGCTCCAGAATGGATCCAAATCTTTGCATCTCCCCAAGAGGGCAACTCTGGGTGACTTTTATATGGGCCTTTTAATTCATTGATAATTATTTTACCTATTGCACAATACATTTTAATGTATTAGAGACCGCTGCTATAAGGGAATTCTGCTTTGCTTTTGTTAAATGGTGTCATTACAATACCGCTTCCCATAAAATTAAGAATTAAAATGTTGGAAACTGTACTGATTATTGAAATGGTTTATTCTATCAGCATATTTCTTTATCCATTTCAGAAAAAAGAATACAGTTACATATGTATTTGGTGTCAATCTATTTTGACTGTATTAATAGCAGAAAAGGGCCTATAATCCTTTCTGGGTCCCTCTATTTTAAATTGCTTTACTGCCAGCAAAGCCTGTCATCACCCACTCATTAGCTGGGATCTGACCCAGGAGCTTCAGCCCCAACTTCATCAACAGTGCCCGGGTGGCTCCTTTGAAGTGGGCAGATGGAAAGGCAGAAGGTGCTCTCGGGTGCCAAGGACAATGCGTGACAGGCGCAGCAACTAGCAGTTCCAAGCAGGGCCAGAGCTAACTTAGTTGAATGCAGGGGGTCATCGAAAAGCAGAGGAGGGTGGGGGCTCCCACTGTGCCAGGCTCACAGCACAACCAGGTGGGCCCAGTGGGAGACGACCCTGAGTCTCCCACAGCAAGAAACCGAATGGGCCCTTATTCCCAGACTGAAAAGGTCTGAATATCTGCCAGGTCACAGCCGATGAAACCCCAGGAATGCCAGTAGAAGAGGTCAAGTCAGGATGGGAGACGTTGTCAGCACAGGGGTTCTCAGGACTGGATTTCAAAGACCCAGATTATCGCTCTGTCCGTTCGTCACTCCATGCCTATTGGTATAAGTATAGAAGCTCCGTCTGTTCCTTGGTTTTTTCCTGATGCTGGAAAAAAGAAAGCCACTTGATGTGGTTAATGGGACAGTTGGGGAAGATATTCTATCTCTGTAGGAGAGGGGCAGGAAGAAGCCAAATGAGACGGCATCATTGATGGATGGATCTTGGAATTGGTTGCATGGGCAAACGTAGCAACATTTTTTGCTTTAGTTACTTGAGTCCATGTTTATGTTAGTTGTTCGATCAACTTTTTGCTTGCTCATTATTCCTGTACTTCTATGTTCTAATTTGTTGTCTTCATTTGAATAGAATAGAATAGGATAGGATAGAATAGAATAGAATAGAATAGAATAGAATAGAATAGAATAGAATAGAATAGAATAGAATAGAATAGAATAGAATAGAATAGAATAGAATAGAATAACAGAGTTGGAAGGGACCAGGATCTTCTAGTGCAACCCCCTGCTTAGGCAGGAAACCCTACACCACTTCAGACAAATGGTTATCCAACATCTTCTTAAAAACTTCCAGTGTTGGAGCATTCGTAACTTCTGGAGGCAAGTTGTTCCACTGATTAATTGTTCTGACTGTCAGGAAATTTCTCCTTAGTCCTAAATTGCTTCTCTCCTTGATTAATTTCCACCCATTGCTTCTTGTCCTGCCCTCAGATGCTTTGGAGAATAGTTTGATTCCCTCTTCTTTGTGGCAGCCCCTGAGATATTGGAACACTGCTATGATGTCACCCCTAGTCCTTCTTTTCATTAAACTAGACATACCCAGTTCCTGCCTCCAGTTTTAGCCTCCAGTCCCCTAATCATCTTTGTTGCTCTTCTCTGCACTCTTTCTAGAGTCCCCACATCTTTTTTACATCATGGCAACCAAAACTGAATGCAGTATTCCAAGTGTGGCCTTACCAAGGCATTATAAAGTGGTATTAACACTTCATGTAATCTTGATTCTATCCCTCTGTTTATGCAGCCTAGAACTGTTTTGGCTTTTTTGGCAGCTGCTGCACACTGCTGGCTCACATCTAAATGGTTGTCCCAGTTACTACTATTGAGTTACTACTATTTGATCTAAGTTTGCCTTGAGTTGTTATGTCCAAGTCACCATTTACTTCATCTCAGGTAGGTGTGACACTGCATGCCCAATTCAGTATCACTCTTGTAAATTCTTATTGGTTTATAGAAGAACAAGAGAGAGGTGCCTCATTCTGTAAGACTCCGGATGGCATACAACATTAAAAGGAGTCTACATAACAGAAAACCTGGGTGGATTTATGCAGTTTTGGCATTCAGGGGCTATTAAATTAACTAACTAATTAAGTTGCTGGGATAGGTGTGCAAAAAGCATCTGGTAGTAACAGCTGAGGAAGGACAAGATCCTGGGCCAGAAGTCCCTTTGAGGGGATCCAGTTTGAAGGCTCTTCTGATAGTCTTCATGCATTTTGAAGGGATGGCTTGGATTTTATTGACTTACTCGTCTATATTTCTTTTATTTATAAATCAAAGGCATAGATTACCTAACTCATTGTGACTGGTACTTTCGGCTTGGAGTCCACATCTATCCTGTTTAAGAAGCAAAGTTCTTCAACCCCTATCACTATTGGAATAATAAAAGAAGGCTGATAAAATGTAGGGTTTTGGAGCAATAAAATGACATAAAGGTTGTTTTGTAACTTTCAGAATTTAATGAACAGCTTTTGAAATAATTAATACATCTCCATATTCATGTTAAATCAGTATTGCTGTAGAGATAATAATGCCACACTTCAATATTTATGACATTTTCATAAATAGAGAAAATTGGTAATTACCACCGCTGCAGAAGACACCTACTCATTAATTCTTTTTTGAATGTAGCCACCTGCACCCATCAGTTTGTCCCTGGGTTTTCGGTCAGGCCTGGGAGGCTGTTGGTTGGCTAAAGTGCTGGAGGGGCGGCTGGCTGCCCATCAGCCTTTTCCTGTGTCAGTCCCCTGCCAAGAGCTCCTGGACCAAAGACAGCTACTCCTCCTGCCTGCGGTCTCCTTTCGTGCCAAAGAACCTTCACCAGCTTTGCTTAAAATTGCTGGAGCAGCTTAGATTGTTCTAATACCTTCCCCCCTCACCCCCCCACAGATATAGCCGCTTCCAAACCCAAAGATTTTATATAGGCTTTTGTGCCAAAATAGGGAAGCCCATATTTAATATTAAGTCAGTCAAATAATTTGCCTGGGAAGTAGCTAAAATTAAAGCTGTGCAGATTGTATATTTGCAAGCCAATCCCATGTCCTGTCTCTGAGGATCGTGTCTCTTTCCTTCCTTCTGCAAAGTTTGAGGGCAGCATCTCTTCTGCCCCTTGAGACGAGTGACGGGCAAGCCTGGGGTTGCTGGGTCACTGCGGAGGGCTCCAGCTCAGGGCTGCTCTCTGACTGGATTTGGAAATAGCCCCATTTAGCCCTCCTGGTCACTACTGACCAGCAACGGGCCCAGGAGGGTCACAGAACAGGTCAGATCAAAGGGATTGGGGATGTCAATTTTATTCCACAAGGGCATCCCCTGGTCATGGGGACAGCTGTAAGCAGCCTTCCCAATGCCCTGCTTGTTCACTCTCATTGGACTCTCGTTGCACTTGGCAGGCATGACCTTTCAACTCCCCCATGGTCATATCCAGGGGGTGGCACTGCAGGTGGGAGAGATCAAAGGCTCAGAGGAGGGACCTGCTCTGCCTCCACCCTCCTCAATCTACAGGAGGAAGCAGCAGCAGCAGCAAACTAGCCTGCCTATAGATTCTAGAAAATCGTCTTCCTTCCCCTCCTCCTCCTTCTCCTCCCTCCCTCCCTCCCATTTGGGCATGAAGCAATATCCTCAAGAGAGAGGGGCCTCCACTGCTGCCCTGAAGGAATGCCATGGTCACTGTTGCACATCTGTGAGCCCCTTTTGGCAACAGGAATTTAATTAAAAGCCTCGTGCAAATAGCCATGCTGGGCATTGCTTGCTGAAAAGGGTGCCACACAGCCAGAGGGGCTGCTGGTTGCTGGAAAACTCTAGGGCCTTGGCTTCACGCTCTTTGGGCTGCTGCTTCTGTCTGTCTGGGTATGTTATAAACATGGTGAGAAATTACCTGCAGTATGCAAATATTATTCTAGTTTGCCTCTGCACAGGCTGTTGGCACAAATCCAAGGCCCCCTTGAGTGAATGACTAATGACTCTATTTTTACCATGCTTAGAGACAGGAGAAAAGGCAGGTGTTTTATCTTTCCATGGTCCTCAGACAGTCAGTCAGGAACTCCCCAGCCCTCATGGGACTCTTTGGAGCTTGGCTCTGGCTGGACAACTTTAGGCCTCTGACCTGCATATCATTTTCTGCACACTTTTCATGCTCCTGCCTGAATCTGATTCACTTTTTTGAAAATCTAAGAGTAGTTGCCTGACCAGGATAGTACTAAACTCTTGGAAGACTTAAGTTGATGGTAGACATAGCAGAGGGGAGACCTCCCTCTTTCAACCATAGTTCTGATGCACCATAGTTGGGTCCTTCTGGGAAGCAGGAGAACGTTGAATGAGGGCTGAGGATGAGAAATCCCCAGCAAGCAAAGGCATTCAAGCTGCCTCCAGCAGTTCCTCTCCTCTGACCCCGTAGCTTTTATTTGTTCAGACCCTGCTGCTCTGTCACCTGGTCTTCCTTTGTTCTCTCTTTGACTGCTGACCTTGGTCCAGAATTTTGCAGTGTCCATTGTTCAACTTTTTCCCATGCTTCCTTCCCACACTAGGGCTTACATTTAAGATCAGAGCCTAGTTCAAGGTGCTGCTAGATGTTTAAGGCCACTGTCTGTCCCAGTACCTGTCTTGGTGGAACCCTATTTATGCAAACCATCACAGGACAAGCACTTAATTCCATTTCTGTCTTTTCGGTCGCTCCATCCAGTTTGTGTAGGTATCGGTCTTTTCTCCCCAGTCCCCTCTGTCTCCATTTGAAAACTTTATTTATTTAATAAAGCAGATTGACTGGTGAAGGTGGTTGTGAGAGAAGGTGAGAATGGCTAAACCAGAGGTTTAGTCTTTTGAGCTTTTGCACTGGTCTGGAGCCCATCCTCGGGAACTTCTCTCTCACCCATTCTGGTCCCGGTGACTGACCCAGACTGGATCCTGTTTTGCTATAAATCATATTAGCAAAGTTAGATGGTAGGTAGGTTTAGGACTTTGCAGTTGTGTGTTATTTTTACTGTGTCTTTAAATATATTATGCTGTATACTGATTTCATTGCTTTTGTGCACTTTTAAGTGCTGTGTACTTTTTAATTAGTAAATTTTTATTGTGGTAGGACTGTTTACTTTGTAAATAAAATGCTTGTTTGATTGATGTCCTCCATGAACTCTGTAAGCCACTGAGAGTGGAATGGAGGAGCAAAGACATTTTTGGAAAGAGACAGAAAAGGGGCTCTCAAAAGGTCCAAGCGCTTTCTGGCCTCGACTTGCCTCGGTTCTTCTTCAGCCTGTGGCTTCCTGCGATGGTTTGGAGACCCCAGTAGATTTTTCATCAGGGTTTTCAGGGTCTTTGTGATGTAAGGTTATTGTCATTCTATGGTGACCGATTTTCAGAAGGCCAGAGGGAGCTGCTCGTTCTTAATTCACATAATGGAAACCACATAGTGGTAATCAACCTGGGAGATGGAAAAGCAGCTCAAGATCAGTGCAACTTTCTTCCATCTTCCTGGGGTGAGGAGGGAGGGAAAGAATCTCTGGGCATGTTGAATGTCCATCCCTACATCTGCAGGCCACTGAAGACATTGGCCCAGCTCCCCCGGGGGCTGGAGAGATCTCTAAGTGCCTTGCACCTGATGTCGGCAGGACAAAGGGATCAATCTGCCCTCTTTTTCTGCTGACCTGACCGGCTTGGTTGACCTCCAGTTTAGGTCTTTTCTGTGCTCCATTGAAGGCCTTTCGTTCCCACAGCCTTGAGGATTTGATGTGCTCTGCAGTTAATGCTAATGAAACCTGCAGCCTGCATTGCCGGCACCATCAACAAGTGGGGCTGGCTGAGCAGGGCAGTCTGAGGAAATGAAGTTGGGAGGCAGAGGAAACTGTACTCACAGGGGCTGCTATTTTGCCTGCGGAGCAGCCTCCCGAAAGCCTCCTGCAGCCTCTGTCATCATCCTTGCCCAGAGGAGTAGAGGGTCCTCATGTTCCTCAATGCTCTGCATCTCCCTCCTGGGTTCATTGATCAGCAAAATCCTTCCCCTCCCTAGAATGACAGTGTGCCCAATTGCATGTGGCATCCAGTGACCCATTGCAGTGCTGTTGTTTGGAGACGGTGCCGCAACTGGCAGAAGCTGCTTGGCTGCCTGCCTGCCTTGTCCTCCTGTCCTGCTGCTGGAGGAGACTCCCCACCTCCCCACCCCAACATAGCTTTGATCTAGAGAAAACAGGTTTTCTTGCATTTGTAATCGCCCATTGGAACCTCTTCTGCATTTTGCTCTTTGTCTTCCTTTACTTTCCTTTGCTTAAGAGGTGCATCCAGTGGCAAGGAAGGGGCTCGACTGGGCAGCCCTTTCCCTGGATGAAAAAAGAGGGCACATGAAACTAGTCAGCCATGGGCACACATTCCACACACTCCTGTGCCCTCCACCCCTGTGTCCTGCTTGCCCTGGGTCTTGGCACTGTTATGAGCTCCCTGGCCGCTTCATGTAGCATCTTTAACCAGGGCAGTTATAATCCCAGCTGCTGTATTGGCATAATATGCTAAAATTGGTTGGCTTTCATCTTTGGTGAGTTTTTCTTGAGGCTAATGATATAGGCAGTCCATCTCCTTTAGTTAATCTGTACTGCAGTAGAATGTACAGATATAGGAAATGGTTAAATCAGGCCCCAGGCTGAGCATAAAATCAGAAAAAGCTGAAAGCAGAGATCTCCTTCTCTGCAGGTGGGTCCAGCGTGCTCCAGGCCTGCAGCCCGAGGGAGGATGAGTGTGTCTTCTTACCTGATTCCTGCTTTCCATATCCATTTGTAAAGCTTGAAATTCTCTGTTGCACTTTATACAGTGGAAACTATAAGCTGCCCAGGGTCTTCTGGAATAGGTGAACATAATAAATTTAATAAAATAATATATTAAAATCCACTGGACATTCATTCACACATTCATTTTTACAGTTACAGAATCATACAGACTCTGGACAGCGTACAAATAAGGAACAATTAAAGTCAACACAATTTTATGTAAAAAAGTGAAAGGGCCACTCAGAATCTTCATCCCAGCCAAAGACCATAGAAACAGAGCAATTTAAGTATTTTGTGAAAGAGAGTAAGCTGCAGAGCTGCTGCAGAAAGGCTGGCCCCTTCAAGAAGGCCTCTTCAGATGACCAGGCAGACAGAGCCACCTTCAGCAGGGCAGGCCTAAATGTCTCCTGGGGCCACGCCTTGAAGACCTCCAAGGTTCCTTCCAGCTCTGTCATACTGAAGAGAGTGATTTTGCTATTGCAGGCTTTTCCTACTAGGAATCTGGCTGCTGCCTTCTGAGCCAGTGGCATCTTCGCTGGCCGCCTTAGAGGGAGTGAAATGGGATAGGCTACCATTGCCAAGGCTTCCAGCTTTGCTCCATGGCTGCCGTCCAGGAGGAGGAGGGTGTCCTTTGGATCTAGCTCATCATCAGTTCCCCATCCATCACTACTTCTTACCCTTTAAAAAATCACATGACATGCAAAAATCAATAAAAATGGTTTGGCCTGATTTTATAGTCCATTTCTTGCTTCCAATGTGTTCGAAGAAATATTTGCTTTTGCTTATCTCTATGACCAATGAACTCCTCCTTACACTCTCCTGCCTCTCCCACGTCCAGGACTAGCTATTGCCAGGAAGATGGGTTGCCTTTCTAAATGGAAAGCTTCCCTCAGACCTGCCATTCAGCAGCCTCGCATCTGATTGCTGGGCTGTCCTGTTTTTTTCAGAGTATTTCATATAGACCAGGATAAGTTTTAAAGCATACTGAAGAACCATTAATAATAAATCTTCCATATTATTGACACTGCAGACTGGAATTTTATACCCTTTTTTAGATTAATGCCTCATCAGTTGCTCAAACTTTGGAACATGGAGTAGTATGCCCATTTCAATGACTGCAGGACTGCAAGCAAGTAAATTATCCAGGACTTCCGCTTGTAAGCAGTCCCTTCTCAGAAACAGCATTCAGAAGCGTTTCTGCCTGTCTTCCACCATCCAGCAGAGTGGGCATCCTCCGGGTCGCCCTCATCTTTCACACCTTCTCTGCACACCTTCTACCTTTTGGAATGAGCTCTCTCCATGAAATGTATACTGCTCCCAGCCTGGTGGGGCTCTGGCTGTTCTCCCAAGCCTTCAGCTGTGAATTCTCCAGGTCTCCTCCTGATACCCTAACTGGATCCATTTGAGTCTCCAGACATTTGTTTGGTTTGCTTCTCTGACACATGGCCCTAAAATACCCCTTTTCAAGCTTGGGACTCAAAAGGCAGCAAGCAGCAGGTGGGGCCCAGAGCAGAGGTGGGGCCTGTGCAGCCCCCCTCCCCCTCCCACCGTGATACTGTCAGGGCTGCCCTCCACCTCTTCTGCCCCCCAGGTGTTCTTTCTGGAGCCCAGGAGCACTTGTCAGAGAAGGACATCGGCTATTACCTGAGGTCAGGATGGGCGGGAGAGCTTTGTCCAGCAAGGCAGGGCTGAAGGAGCCCAGTGAGGCTTTCCCCCACGCAGCAAGGGGCTGCGTGCCTCCCACATCAACCTTGAGGCCTTGGTGTGATCCTGGGGTCTGTGCCAAGCCTGGAGGGGAGCCAGGAATGCGTTTGTGCTGCCGGATGGTGGTCTGGGAGTCGTTCTTTTTACAAGCTTTGGAGGAGAAGCAGTGTATACAGTCAGTCAATTAGTAATCAAGCCTGTAATAATACCCTGAGGACTTGAGGAGGATGGGGCTGCACACCCAGAGTTCCTCTGCACACCTTTTGTGGAAGTCCTCTCTTAGAGGCCTTGTTGCCCTGGCCTCCTTCATGTTAATGTTTTCAGGTCAGAAGTGACAAGCCATCGTGAACAGCTAGTCACTTAATGAATCCCAGAGGGACCAGCCTGAATTCCTCGCAATTTCTCTCCAGTCCATCAGGCCGGAAAGCTGCAGCAGCCTCTGGGGTCATCCCACCACTTCCCTCTGCAGGGGCTTCTGCCCAAGTGCCAGTGGGCAGAAACACACAAACTAAGGCCAATTGGCCTTTGTCCAGAAAGCCCTTTCAGCATTCCCGCTAGAAGGACCACGTATCACAGGGTCCGGGGTCTCTGCTAAGGCGGTCCTTTTATCCCACCTCCACCTATTCCAAGATAAGAGGCACTGCGAGTGGCTCCGGAGGGGGGTCCTTGGCTCAACCTCCAGCTCCCTTGCGCATGGGTTGATTGCCTGGCATGACACAGCCTCCCTCCCTCCTCCCCCTCCCTTTTGTCAGTGGGCCTGTGAGAGATGACCTACTTGCCTGGCAGGAGCCTTGTGGGGATTAATGAGATAATGATCACAAAACACTGTCTAAATGAGACAGATTAATACCAGACGTGGCACATGCTGCCCTATTGGTGCCACTTTGCCTCAGTCCCTTAAGGGAATCTGGCTTCAGCTCTTTTGCATGTAGAAACCCATTTATTACGGAAGTTTGTGTCTTGCTTCGTTCAGTTGTTTCTGGGCCTATCTCATCAATTCCGCTCGATAGGCACAATATGTTCAACATAAAGCTGAGCCAGAAGTCACATATCATCCAGAGAGGGCTGCGGAAATATTCCAGTCCAAGTTAATAGCCTCCTGCGCTGCCCAGAGGTTCAGCACAGAGCCCAGAGCATTTGGCCTGCAACTCTGCCTCAGGGCTCTGGCTGTGGGGAAGGCCCTGTGCTCCTTAGGGGCAGAGCTCCAGACAGGCCAATAGATGCGCAGATAATGTGGAGATGAGAAGAAAGAAGTACGGTAGCCCTTCCAGGAGAAGACAATATCTATAGCTCAAGTTAAACTGTGGAGTACTGTCTGAGCTGGGTTGTTTGCCTCCAGATGTTTCATTACCTGACCAGGGAACCTTGGAAGGAAGTGTGGTTTACTCCCTGTTTATATACAGTAGCTTGCCCTGCCAGTGTTGCTGGGGGTGTGGTTTTCTCCTTCACTTTCTGTTTGATTGTTTGTCTAGTGTTAATCCCTGCTTATCTGGGTGTAGACTGCTGGAAAGGATGTGTTCTGGTCCTTTTGTTTCCTTCTTAGCTTTTTTCTTGTCTCTTTTCAATAGTGTGTAAATGTGATTATCTCTGTATGTCTATTGATGGCTGATTTGTCTGAATGCCAAGCTTCCAAGAATTCTCATGTATTTTGTTTTATTTTAATTTACCTTGGTCTCAGGTGCTCACAGTTCCCTGCTTGAAACTGTCTTTTGAGTCTGTCCCTGTGTGGGGAGAGGAAGGAGCTTTCCTTCAATCTTCTGGCTGCTTGCTGGTGTCCATGGAGGCGCTTTGCTCGTCTTCTACCTGTCTGTCTTGTGTAGAGGTGTTACAGTCCTTTGGCTGTAGCCCTTCACTCTTTCCAGCAGTTACCCAAAAGGAAAAATAATTTTGTGTAGATTTGTCAGTTTAAGACCTGATGAGAATATTTTCTGGCTGTGAAAAAAAAAAAGAGGTAAAAATTTGCATAGCCAAACCCAGAATCTAGTGTCCCATGGTGCTGCTCTTGTGGGGTAAAGGAGGGACTCCTGAGCTTAGGGTAGAAGAGGAGTAGTTTTGATCCCCTCCCACTGCCTGCACAGTGAGCAGGCTGCACTGGGGAACCTGGCTTGGCTCCGAATCCTGGTGCTAAGGAGCCTGTTTCTTCTAGGGTGCCACTTCCTGCTTGGTTACCGTCTCTGGGGAATAAGGCTGTCAACAGCAGGGTTTGAGAATCCCTTATCTTGGCAGATCTTTTGATGTTCTGCCAGCTCTTCCTTTACTCAGCAACTCAGGCATGTTTAGCAATGTTTGCAGTCTGGATGGATTTTAATTTTACTTAACCAGCCATTTGCCTGGTTAAGTAAAATTTAAAAAAACTTACCTAAGTTTAGTTTTTGAACAGATTACGTTTCAAACTTCATAGTTTCCCAAATTATGCAGACTACTTCTATAGGCCTAGTTTGCAGAAAAGTACTCCAAAAGTTAATAGACCAGTGGAGAAGATGTAGAAGAATGCCTTTAAAAGGACAAACAGCAATTGTGAAGAGCAATTGTATATTTAATTTAATTTAATTTAATTTAATTTAATTAATTCAATTTATATGCCGCCCCTCTCCGAAGACTCAGGACGGCTCACAATACATTTTTAAAAATCATTATAAAAAAAACATTTTAAAATTAAAAACATTAAAAACATTAAAAACTCATTCACGCCATTCATGGCCGTATCTTGCCAGATCACAAGAGCGAGATCAACGGCCCCAGGCCTGCCGGAAAAGCCAGGTCTTCACCGCTTTTCGGAAGGCCAATAGAGTGGGGATGGTCCGGACCTCAGGAGGTAACTGGTTCCAGAGAGCTGGGGCAGCCACAGAGAAGGCCCTCCCCCATGGGCCTGCCAGCCAGCATTGTTTAGCTGACGGGACCCGGAGGAGACCAACTCTGTGGGATCTTACCGGTCTCTGGGAGCTATGCAGCAGAAGGCGATCTCGAAGATAACCTGGCCCTGAGCCATGTAGGGCTTTAAAGGTAATAACCAACACCTTGAATTGTGACCAGAGACCATTAGGGAGCCAGTGCAGCTAGCAGAGAATTGGTGTAATGTGGGTGTATCTAGGTGCACCCATGACAGCTCGCGCAGCTGCATTCTGGACCAACTGTAGTCTCCGAACACTTTTCAAGGGTAGCCCCATGTAGAGCGCGTTGCAATAATCTAACTGTGAGATGACAAGGGCATGAGTGAAAGTGAGGAGAGCCTCCCGATCCAAGTAGGGTTGCAATTGGTGCACCAGGTGAACCTGTGCAAAGATCCCCCTAGCCACAGCTATCAGATGTTGCTCTAATCTTAGCTGTGAGTCTAGGAGGACACCCAAATTGCGAGCCCGTTCTGAGGGGGACAATTTCTCCCCCCCCCAGAACCAAGGATGGACAATCAACATAGTCTTTAGGAGGCAATACCCACAGCCACTCGATCTTGTCTGGGTTAAGTCTGAGCCTGTTGACTCCCATCCAGACCCTCACAGCCTCCAGGCACCGGCACATCACATCCACCGCATCACTGAATTGACGCAGGATAGAGATATACAGGTGGGTATCATCCGCATATTGCTGATACCTCACCCCGTGTCCTTGGATGATCTCACCCAGCGGCTTCATGTAGATGTTAAATAGGAGGGGAGAGAGGACCAAGCCCTGAGGCACCCCGCAAATGAGGGGCCTAGGGGTTGACCTCTGTCCTCCTACCAACACCGACTGTGACCAACCAGAGAGATAGGAGGAGAACCACCGTAACACGGTGCCTCCCACTCCCAGCTCCCTTCGTTGTCCCAGAAGGATACCATGGTCAATGGTATCGAAAGCCGCTGAGAGGTCAAGTAGCACCAAGATGGAGGAATGACCCCCATCTCGGGCTCACCAGAGATCTTCCATCAGCATGACCAAAGCAGTTTCCGTGCTGTAGCCAGGCCTGAAGCCAGACTGAAAAGGATCTAGATAATCCGTTTCCTCCAATGACCGCAGGAGCTGAAGTGCCACCACTTTCTCTACAACCTATCACAAACATTTCCCGTAAGCAGTATTTAAAGATATTTCCCCATGGAAACGAAAACCAGGTTTGGAAAAGGAAGATACTCCAAGGTCTTACCCTTGGCCAGTTCCTCTCTCCTTGCAGGAAGTCCAGTTTCTTGATGGCTTGTAGTCGTCCACCTCACAGATATGGTCCAGAGACTCCTGCCCAGTTCCAGGCCACATTGCCCTGGAAAAGTCCAGAATCTGAAGCTTCTTCCACTGGAATTTGAAAGCTGACCCAATGTTCCCAGATGAGTGCCAGCAGTTTTTGGTGCCCGCCTGCCCTCAAGTTGCTTTTTATGCTAGCCCTCTGTAACTTCCCAGGCATAGAAATTCAAGAGATGGAGGAAAAACTTTGAAACCACTGGGCTGACCTAAAACCCAGCATAAATAAAAATGTTTTATCTTGCAATAGCAAATGAACTCAGTACAGTTAAGCTAACAATAATCTTGAAATATGTTTGGACCTCTTGGCCAAATTTACTTCTCTTCACTTCCATCCTGCCTTGTCTGTGCCCAGCCTTCTGCTTAGCTGGTTGGCAGTCCTTTGCATAGGAGAGGACCCATTATCTCTCCCTGGAAGATGAGGGTGAATGCTGGCATTATCCAGCAGAGGACAGTTTGGCCTGTGTGACTATTTGTGGCGAAACATCTGCAAATGGCTTTTTGTAAACATCTGTAAATAGGAGCTGAACACCCAAGCAAGTCCTGAGATCATGCCACATTTCAAATCTCATTTTCTTCTCCCTCCTCCTTGCTCCCAGCAACACACACACACACACACACACACACACACACACACACACACACATATATGGATGGATGGAATAAGATATATTTTTCTTTCAGAATCAAGATTGCAATCAGTTCTTCTTCTGAAGACTTATACATGTTATTACTCATGTAATTTTTTTCAAATATTATGGTGCACATCCATGTGTCTTATTATTTTATATATTTTTTAAAATGTAGCTTTGTGTGCATTTGCACTTTAATTGTTTTAATCGTTGGTGCAGTAGAAGGCCCCAGACAATGTTTTTGGCCAAATACTTGAGCATGCTAAGCAGATAATGGGTGGAAAGCCCTTTCCTCAGCTTGAAGGCCAACTCATTAAAAAAAAAAAAAAAAGTGGGGGGGGGGCTATTCTTTTCTAGGTGTCTTGAAAACAGGAATATAGGAGCGAATACCAGGAAACTGATGTTCTGCCTTGTTCCTTATGGTCAAAGGGAAGTTTGCAAGCAGACTACGAGGCAAATGGCCGGGAACTGCCAGGCAGCTTCAGATTCTAAGCTCTTTTGATGGATGGCCCTTGGTAGGCAGATCGGCCCATGAACTGGTCTAACCCTCTATTCAAGCTGTCCCGTGTTCTGAAACATCCTTCCTTTTCAGAGTTTCTCCGGTTTGTAGTGGAACTAAAGTAGTGGAGATAGATTTTCACAAATAATTCAAAGCCAAGAATGGTCAATTTATTGATGATATTGAATTATTAAGACTTGCAAAATCCTTCACAAAGCAAAGAATTTAATGTCCTTTTTTCTTTCCAAATTGAGTGAGGAAAAATAGATGTGATTAAAGCTAAACAAATTAAATGAGAGATGAATGAGAGATGAAATGAAATGAAAAAAAGCAAATAAGCAAATTTCACTATGGAAGTGCAAGCTGTCAAAGGTTCCCAAGAACACCATTAAAATTACCAGCCGTCTGAGCACCTCTGTTATGACAGGAGGGAAGGATATTTTTTTAAGGTGGCTACAGAGAGATCCAGAGGTTTATCTCTTTGTGTATAATAGTGTGTGGAAAGTAAGTGGGCCTCTGGAAAGTATGTTTCTTCCTTTTGCTGCAAAACCCTTCATGGAACTGGTGGGAAGTGTTTCAGAAGAGCCAGAAGAAGCTGCTTCTTCACATAATGAACACAGGGAACTCACTACTGCAAGATGGAGATGACTAAAGTTCTGGCTGTTGGCCGCAGGGTAGAAACGGAGGTGCCGTTGTCTGATGGGGTTTGGCAAGGACCATCTGCTTGGAGAGGAGGAAGCCCAGCACTAAAGCTGAGGGACCCACAAGGACATTTGGAGGCAGGGCTTGAAGAGGGACCTTTTCCCCTGGAGTCCTCAAATGTTCCTACAGAGACCAGGGAGCGCATCAGCTCCAGCCTCGCTGATCTCACTCTAGCACACGTGAAGGTAAACACTGAGGGCTGTGGAACGTGACACAGCTGCCCGAGGTTATTCCAAATGTACTTTATTTTTATTTGTAGCATCCAGATTATTTCTGGAAGGCTGCATTATAAGTAGACTGTGTAATTAGCAATGGACAAGCCCCTCCTGAAAGAAGCATTTCTCCCTTTACACCAGTAAATCTAGAATTGCCTTCACATTTAGTGTATTGGTCTAAAGAGTTGCTTTGCTCTTTGTCAAAAACTGTTATTGAGTCGGTAGATCAGAAAAGACTTTAAAGTATTGTCCCTCCTTCCCTGTGAAGAGAAAGTGCTGGGGATAAAGTCACAGGCTCTGCTGGACTTGAATCAGCACTGGGAGGAGGGAGGGCTTGGGGTTGTTTCCCGACTGTAGCTCTCCTGCAGGAGGTTGCTGAGAACAAACATGGTGCTGTGCAAACAAGGCTTTTGTGGGCACTGAAAGGCTCCTGACTCCAGAGAGGCCGAAGTTGCCCAGGGGTAGGAAGAGGTCAGCGAGAGTCAAAATGTCAGGCCCACACTGGGCTTGAGGCCTACTGCCTGCCCACTCTGCACTGGGAAACCAATTGCCTGGCATTGGATCAGGTCCTCCGGCGTTACCCCACTGAGCCAGTTGCCTGGCACCCCAGAGAGAGAGGTGGGAGTGACGAGCTGCAGAAGACCTGCTTTGGGGCCATCATGGGCAGTGCCCATGGCTGGAAGAGGGCATTCTTTCCTGAGTGACTTCCTTAGAAATGGTTTTGCTGAAGCTCCAGACCCAGCTGCGTCTCCTGAGGAGGGGGTCTTACTATCCGAGTGGGAACGTGGCAGCCACAAAACCACACCTACTAACTCGGCTGCTTCGACCACCCCCCACGTGTTCCCCTCGTGACTTTTGCTTTTGTGCCCCCATAAGTGGGGACAGAGAGGCATTGGAGAGCTGCCTCAGATGCCCCTCTCAGCAGAATACAGCAGAATTGTCACACAGAGATCAGAAGAGGAATAGCAAGAGAATCTGTCTGCCTTGGCCCTTGACACATCCCATTTACTGTGGCCCTGCGTGAGAGGCACACTGCAATACACACAGATTTCACAGGGGGCTGGACTTGGTCTCTTGTGGCAATGCAATGATTCCAAACTGATGACATGTTTTACCCCACTTCCGGTTCTGCCTCTCTTCTCCTACAGCAGAATTGTCATGTGGGCATGTTGAGCCAAGCCCATCTTGCTCACCCCTCTGGACCTGAGGTTGGTGTGGTTGCCAATAAAGGAGAATCTTTGTAGCTCAGGGTTGAAATGAGAGGTCCTTGATGCTCTCTGAGCTTGGTTGTTTTCTTGCAGATGTTTCATTACCTAAACTAGGTAAGGTCACCAGTGCACTTTGATGTTACCTAGTTGGGTAATGAAATATCTGCAAGAAAACAAGCAGGCTTTGAGAGGAACAAGGACCCCTCATGGTGTGGTTGATTTATGGATATGAAACTTGTATTAAGGCCAAAACACTGTTTTTCTTTAACATACTATTTTCCTCAAATTGTACTGTGTTTTCATTCTTCTTCAGTGCCTAGAATTTCTTCTGATAGATGAGTGACCATCTGTTTGTTTAACAAACAAAAACTGTTCCAAAGCTCACACTGTCAAGATTATCTTTCTAATTTTTAAAATCAAAATCTAGCCCTTAGTTCCTCCATTGTATATGAGGCAGCGCTTAAGATTTTGGAAATGGCTATTCTGTTGCCTGTTAATAATCTCTTGTTAGGAATTAAATATCCCTATTTTTTTTTCACCTTTTCCTTTTCAGTCCTGAGTTTGGGCAAAACAATCTTAATAATCAAGATTTTTCCCCCAAATCTATTTCCAACCTGACTCAAGGGAAAATCCCTTCAGGTCAATTTCAGACGGATTGAGCTCTTGTTGAAAGTCAGTGCCCTACGGCTGGGCAAGCCGCAGAGTGGGGGGATGCTACAAAAAGCAGCCAGGGCCAAGGTTGTGG
Organism: Pituophis catenifer annectens; assembly: GCF_029215685.1. Classification (NCBI taxonomy): domain Eukaryota; kingdom Metazoa; phylum Chordata; class Lepidosauria; order Squamata; family Colubridae; genus Pituophis; species Pituophis catenifer. Next base: position 25,803,519 of record NW_027256893.1, read on the forward strand.
TTCTCCTGTGCTGTTCATTTCTCAAGTAGCGAGAGAAAAGGAAACCAAGAACCTGAACTCGCATTGGAAGGATCCGGGCCTGCCTCTCCCCCAAAATGTTTTGGGATTTGGAGTTGAACTGGGGTAGAACGGGGTGGGGGTGGGGTTCTGTCAGAATGGGCATCCTCTGATTACACCTGTCTGTCATAGATGATCCAGTCATTAAATATTTGCAGAATAACAGGAGCAGCCTAATTTAGTTTTTGTTTCTTTCTCTCTGTGGTTTAATCACAAATGAAAGAGACTAATAGCACTACAGAGCTTTCTGGTGATCAAAGGCCAATCAATCGTCTTTGTGGAGTAATTAACTATTTGCTAAAGTTGCAGAATTGATTTCCATTTAGGACTAAGAGAGGAGATTTTAAATGAAGACCGATTTACCAGGCATGAGGATAAAATTCCAGCTCTGGTGCCAGGAGATACTTGAGGTGATGGATTGCAGCTGGCTTACTGGAGATGGAAAAATAGGACTAGGACCTGGCCGTCTCCCACCAGCTTCAGAGAAAGCAGGGCAGATGGGGAATAAGGATCCCCAAGTGCAGCCAGCCGTTCCTTGTCAAAGGCCGTGTCGGTCGAGACAGTGTGGGAAATGCCTTGGAGATACCTTGTCTTTCTCATGGATTGGCCAGTTTCCTGCTCTCGCTGTACCCCCAGGTGGACCAGCGGTGGTCATTGGCTCTAGGCTCGCTGGTGATGCTGAGGGAGCTGCCCATGGCAAGGACAATCCAGAGGAGACCGTCCCATTCGATGGAGTCTCCCTTTGGGAGGCTAGATTAGAGCAGGCGGCTGAAGTGTATTTGTATTTGTATTTGTATTTGTATTTGTATTTGTATTTGTATTTATTGAATTTGTATACCGCCCTACTCCCGAAGGACTCAGGGCGGTGAACAGCCATAAAAATAAAACATGGAAATACAAAATTTAAAATAGAGATAAAACAAATTAAATAAATTTGGCTGAACCATATTTAAAACCCCAATAATTTAAAACCAAATTTAAAATTCCCATTTAAAAGCGGAGAAGTTTAGGTCAGGCCGGCTTGCTGGAATAGGAACGTCTTAAGCGTGCGACGGAAGGTACGCAGATCCGGAATCCTCCGTATCTCGGGGGGGAGCTCGTTCCAGATAGTAGGTGCCCCCACAGAGAAGGCTCTCCCCCTGGGGGCCGCCAGTCGACATTGTTTGGCCGACGGCACCCGGAGGAGCCCCTCTCTATGGGAGCGTACTGGTCGGTGGGAGGCTATTGGTGGTAGCAGGCGGTCCCGTAGATAACCAGGTCCTAAGCCATGGAGCGCTCTAAAGGTGATAACCAAAACCTTGAAGCGCACTCGGAAGACCACCGGGAGCCAGTGCAGCTCGCGCAGGAGGGGCGTTACATGGGAGCGCCACGTCGCTCCCATCACCACCCGCGCAGCTGCACTCTGCGCCAGTTGGAGCCTCCGAGTGCTCCTCAAGGGGAGCCCCATGTAGAGAGCGTTACAGTAGTCCAGACGGGAGGTGACGAGGGCATGAGTGACCGTGCGTAACGAGTCCCGATCCAGAAAGGGACGCAACTGGCGGATCAGGCGAACCTGATGAAAAATCCTCCCGGTCACGGCCGTCAAGTGCTCTTCTAAAGACAGCCATGAATCCAGGAGGACACCCAAGTTGCGAGCCCTCTCCGTGAGTCTTTGTTCTCGAGCTGTCCTCGGCCAACCGAAGGCTTCTTCCACCATCGCTGGCCTCTTGTGAAGCTCCACTTAATTGCATCTGCTATGTGACTGATTGTGTGACAATCACAAAATGGTTGCTGTGTCAACCGTTGTCACATCCTTACAGAATAACTAATTTATGGTACCAAAGACTTTTGCAGATGCAAACACCGCTTGCCTCCTCAGTTCGTAGAGGAGGGTTTGTAGGGAGTTAATTACCAGGAAATGTGAGAAGTTTGGCGTGTGAGGGACATCAGGCAGACAAAATTTTTAACCACTTTATTCTTTTATTACTCTTAAAATAGGGACAGGGAAATGGAAAAAGAACTATAGATAAAAATACAGGCACTGTCAAAAAAAAAACAAAAAAAAAACACATGAAGTGTTTTTAAATGAAAAATAACAAAAAAGGAAAGAAAGAAAAAGTATAATACATAATTTTAGCTGTAAATATCTAATGCAGTTATTATTCAAATAGATTTATATTTCTGATACCTTTATATAATTATAATATTTAAACCAACTGTATTTTGTGTAAATGAATCCCCTATTTCATTATATTTGTCCCTACCTAGTCCCGCTCACAGATGCCACCAAGTGCATTCAGGCCTTTAATCCATGCAGTTTCCAGGTCAGCATCAGCCTTTTGGGCACCTTAAGGGTATGGAGAATCCATTTACGGTGCCCAGTTGTCAAATTCCAAGTATTAGGTATATAGTTCAAAAGAGTATAATTGTCTAAAAAGTTTAGCTTTTGTTGCACAGTTACCGTGTAAGCCAATAGTTTTCCCCAAAACTTGGCAAGTGTGAGACATTACAAAAGCATGTTTTAAAGAAGCATTATCTTTATAGGGCGGTATAGAAATATAATAAAATAAATAAATAAATTTATTACATCTCCAGCAAAATGCAGTTTTTGACAGCCTTTTTCTACATAAATGTAAAGGAGTCCCATAAATTCTAACTATTACTTTTTTGTGTGTAAGTTGTATAATTTGAGGTCTATTGACACTCTTGCCTAGAAGTTAAAACACTCCCATTTTCCAGAGAGTATAAGAACCTTCAGTTCTTTATTCCACTCATTTGTTAGCATCTTCATGTCAAATTGATTTATTGATAACATTTATAGAAACGAATGGTAGGGTTTTTTTAGTTTTAAAAAATTTAGCTAGACTCTGCTAGAGCCATGGTGATGCGGGGGTTGGAATACAGTATTGCAGGTTAATTCTGCTGTCTGCCGACTGCCAGCAATTCAGCAGTTCGAATCTCACCGGTTCAAGGTTGACTCAGCCTTCCATCCTTCTGAGATCAGTAAAATGAGGACCCAGATGGTTGGGGGCCATATGCTGACTCTGTAAACTGCTTAGAGAGGGCTGTAAAGCACTGTGAAGTAGTATATAAGTCTAGGAGGTTTAGCTATTAGCTCAGATGCCTCAGAAGTTGAAAATTCTCCTGGGATAAACAGTGTGGTTAACAATAGTTGTAACTGTAATTATTGCCAATGGTAATATTGATAGGTGATATTTGTCTCTTAATATAAGGTGTGCTAAAAATTCATCTTCATCATCTATCAGTTGACTGAAAGTCAGTATTCCTGCTTCCATTTAATTTTTCATTAGTATATATATGCTGTCTTGAGAAGCCAAGTGGGGTTGAGGTTAGGGTGGCAGCAACCTCTTATTTGGGTTGATCCGCACCTGTCCGGCTTGCCACACACTGATTCAGGGCTGCACAATCACAGAAAAGACAAGGGGACCCACTGGAAATCAAGTCTGCTGGGCCAGGCTGATCATTCAGAAATTCGCTTTGCCAATTCTGGAGTATATTAGGCAGCAGCCCGTTGGGTGACCTCTGCGGGATTGGGGTTGACACTTGAACAGAGGCGAAAGGACGGGGCTCCCAGCCTCTGCTTATCTCTCTTAAATTGGATTACTCAGACCTGCTTGTCCTCTTTAAAGAGCGCTACTCCTGGGTTCTCCTTCTCTCTTCCTAAGTGATTACCATTTAGTGGGCTTTTAGTTACTCCCGGACAGTTACCACTTAATGCCGCCAGTAGCAATTGCTTCCGCTGACAGAGTGGTGTTATCTTTCTTGGGAGTCTGTATTGTGCCACCTCTTTTGTCTTTCTCCAAAGAGCATCTTGATGTTGGAATGCACAGAAATTGGGTGCCTGCCAGCTCTATTTTGCAGGTGGCCAGCCTGGAAGGCGTCCCCCTTTTCAGCCTTTAATTCTGTTTCCTATACTCAAAACCAATCATTTCTCTCAGTAACTATGGACCAAGTGAGTGGCAGAAACGGGGCCCTTGCCAGCCTGCACATCAGTATGGCAAACAGCCTGAGGGCCGAGCCAGACCCCAGTTGCACTCTTCCAATACACCTTGGCAGAACTCTTGGTCTCATCTGCAGCCCAGGGATATTGAAGCCATCCCTGCTCTCTTATTTCAACATCCCCTGAGGCCACCTGTGAAATCCGCTTAGCTTTGTCACCATCTGCTGGGAGGCAATTCATGTGACTGCGGGGATCTAGAAAAGGCGTTCTAAAGGCAGACATGACTCAGCAGTGCAGAGATAGATTTTCATGCTCCTAAAGGGGAAGGAAGGAAGGAAGGAAGGAAGGAAGGAAGGACGTCCCTCCCTTTCCTGAGTTTCAGCCTCCACGTTTGTTTGGTTCCCCTAGTTTTGGTGGATGCTGTGCCTGCTGGAGCTTGACATGGAGCTCCCCTCTCCATGTCAAGATGCAAGACCCTTCTAAGAGCTTGACCAGCAAAGAGGCTGTGGTTGCTGGCTGACGGGTGGGAAACCAGTGGCCTTGGCTCTCAGGAAAGCACTGTGTAAGAAACCAGCTGCAAATGGCAGTGGTTGGGAGGAGGGGCGGGAGAGTCTTCCTGAACCTCCCTGATCAGTGGGTTCTTTTTAATGTGGGACCTCCTGGCTCCCCTGGGTGATCTTGGCTTCTCTGAGGAGCCATTCAAAAGTCATTTTGGGTAGCTGAAGGCAGAAAGTGCTGCCTAACCCCCTGGGAATACAAAGGCTCTTTCTCCCCGCCTCTTAATCTTCAGCGCATAGTTAATCCTCTTTAAATTGCATGCACTGAGAACCCGGATTGTCAAGTAAACTCCGACTCCTCCAGCACCTGTCCCAGCAGATCTCCATGAAATTAGATAAATAAGTGAGAGCCGGCTTGGTTTAATGGCTAAATCATCAGGCTAGAAAGAGGGAGACCTTAGCAGCTGATTGACTTTGGGCCAGTCTCTCAGCCTAGCCCACCTCACAGGGAGGTTGTTGTGGGGAAAATAGAGGAGGAAGAGGTGGTGGATATGTTTGCCGCCTAGAGTTATTTGTAAAAATAATAAAGGTGGGGTACAAGTTAATTAAATAGATAAATAAATAAGATGCATTAGCCGAAATAATAGGTTCAGAGAAAACAGATCTCCTGAGCCAATGTGGTGCAGCCTCATTTAAGCAGAACTGACAACTCTTACTTTCTGTCCAGGAAGTCCTGCTCCTGCCTGGCTCCTAAAGGGCCAAGGAGTCCTAAACTCTTTGAGGCAAATTGCCTGTTTAAATGGCTTGTCAGGCACCTCTGGTACACAACCCCATGCAATGTATCAGGCACCACTGGGAACCAACTGGCCGGCTCTGCCATTGCTGTCGGGATGCTTTGGGGGGCGGGGGGGATGTTTTCAGAAGAGTGCCTGACTGCACTGCCAGGCAAGAACAGGCTAAAATGGGGGCCATTGATCGGCTCTTGCGCACTGTGGGGTTCTTCGTGCTTGCTTTCTCCCCCCCGCCCGCTCCCGCCCCACTCCCATGCTTCTATACATATAAGATGAGGGGAAAAAACAGGAAAATAACATTGGCAACACCGTACAAAGAAAACTTATATAAGATGTTCTACAGGTGGCACCTTCCGCCAGCAAGATTGGCAAAAATGTTTAGAAATTTATCACCAAAGGGTTGGGAATGCAACCACAAATTAGGCACATACTATCATATGTGGTGGTTATGTAAAAAAGCACAGGAATATTGGCAGATTTATTTATGGTTGGTGGAAATAATTGGAGAAGAAATCGAATATAAACCAGAACTATTCCTATTGGGAATAATAAATGGGAAATATAGTAAAGTGGTAACTTACTTAATAATACATATTATAACAGCAGCAAGAATGAGTTTTGCCCAAAATTGGAAAAATAAGGACTCCTCTAAAAGATGAAGTGATCAAAAATTTTTTGACATGTGCGGAAATGGATAGATTAACCTTGGAATTAAAAAATAAAAGCGAGTCAGAATACCATGAGATATGGAACAAATTGTATCAATGGTTGGAACAGAAAAGTGGGTCAAAAAATAAGAACTGACTAGAATTCATAAAACGGAAAATTAAAGTTATGTATGTAACTACAATAGAATGATAATGGATAAAACAAATGTATAAGTAATATAGATAGAAGAAGGATGTCTTTAGATATGTAAATACTGAACAGACTAATTGTATATAAGTAATAAGGTATATATGATACTTATCTTTCATTTTAGTATGCATGGCAAAAAGAATGCCAGGACGGTTTCACCATGTCCAATGTTTTAATATGTGTGTAATAAAACTTTAATAAAAATAATTTTTTAAAAAAGATGAGCAAAATCGTATTGAAGGCCCAGAGGTCCCTCCTAGAGAAAAAGGTGGAGGAGACGGAGTCTGCATCTTTCCATCTGTCCTGCATGCTGTGGACCCCTGCCTGTTAATATGACTCCCCAGGAAGGGGGCGAATCCTCGCCCTTTGCGGGCTCTACTTGCCCTGCATTCTTGTTCACACTGTTCAGAGATTTGACTTAACAGAAGGGACCTTGGAGGTCATCCGGTCCAAACCCCTCCTCAAGCAGGAGGCCCTATACCAGTGGTTCTCAACCTGTGGGTCGGGACCCCTTTGGGGGTCGAACGACCCTTTCACAGGGGTCGCCTAAGACCATCGGAAAACACATATTTTCAATGGTTTTAGGAATAATTTTATGGTTGGGGGTCACCACAACATGAGGAACTGTATTAAAGGCTCGTGGTATTAGGAAGGTTGAGAACCACTGCCCTATACCATTCCAGACAAGGGATTCTCCAGTTTCTTCTTAAAAGATTCCAGGGAAGGAGCACCCACAACTTCTGAAGGCAAGCCATTCCACTGGTTGGTTGTTCTCACAGTTGATGTCACGGTAGTTAAAGTCCCACGTTACTACTGTGGTGTGTTTCCTACATACATTTGTTAACTGGTTAGCAAAAAGTTCAACTATTTCTTCTGCTTGGATAGGTGGGACTGTGGCACTGACTATGTCATTCTTCTTTCCTTTTATACTGACCCATATGCCTTCTAGGTGGCCTTCATTCTTGGTTTTGTGCATTTCTGTAGAGATGTAAGAATCTCTTGCATATAATGCAACTCCACCTTCTATTTTGTTAGGTCTGTTTCTTTTGAACAGGTTGTATCCTTCCATCGGTACATTCCAGTCATGAGTTTCATCTCACCAAGTTTCGGTAGTGGCAACTATATCATACTAGCCTTCATGTACTAGTACTTCAGACTTGTTCCCCAGACTTTGAGTGTTTGTGTCTAGGCGTTTAAGCCCTTTATGGTTGACTCTGGATATGCTTCCTATATCTCCTACTGTATATATGAGTTTTTCTTCCTTCCCATCACTCCCTAACTCTTGTTTGACTTGTCCTGGGTTTGCGCTTGGGATTAGGTCCTAAAGATCCTAAGGATTGGTCACCCTCCCCCCTCAATTTTAGTTTAAAATTTATAGAGAAGGGACTGGACATATGAAAACAGACAAGAAGCACAATAGAAACTCTGCATCTCTCAGAATACATTAAGAGCAAGGATCAATTAATTTATGTCCAGGTCGTGGAATCCTCCAGAATCTGCACAGAATTGGACTGGGAGAGAAGCCAAAGCCATATGAAGAGGGAGGTCTTTGCAAGGGATCTGAAAGTTCCCTAGGTTCATCTGGCTGCTGGTTTTGCTCCGTCTCACAGGGAAGGTCCTGAGGGGCTTAGAATAGAATAAGAATTGGAAGGGACCTTGGAGGTCTTCTAGTCCAACCCCCTGCTTAGTCTGGAAACCCTACACCACTTCAGACAAATGGTTATCCAATCCCTTCTTAAAAACCTCCAGTGTTGGAGCATTCACAACTTCTGGAGGCAAGTTATTTTCCTGATTAATTGTTCTGTCAGGAAATTTCTCCTTAGTTCTAAGTTGCTTCTGGCCTTGATTAGTTTCCACCCATTGCTCCTTTTTTTTTTTTTTTTTAATTTGATTTATATGCCGCCCTTCTCCGAAGACTCAGGGCGGCTTACAATGTGCTCAGCAATAGCCTTCATCCTTTTGTATATTTATACAAAGTCAGCTTATTGCTCCCACAAACTGGGTCCTCATTTCACCTACCTTAGAAAGGATGGAAGGCTGAGTCAACCTTGAGCCTTGGCGAGATTCAACCCTGCAATAATTGCAGGCAGCTGGTCTTAATAAGCTTAATAACAGGGTGCCTTAAACCCCTGTACTACCAAGGCTCCTTGTTCTGCCTTCAGGTGCTTCAGAGAATAGCTTGACCCCCTTCCTCTCTATGGCAGCCCCTCAAATACTGGAATACTGCCACCATGTCTCCCCTGGTCCTTCTCTTCACGAGACTAGACATATCCAGTTCCTGCAACCGTTCTTCATATGTTTTAGCCTCCAGTCCCCTAATCATCTTTGTTGCTCTTCTCTGCACTCTTTCCAGAGTCTCAACATTTTTTTTTACATCGTGGCAACCAAAACTGGATGCAGTAGTCCAAGTGTGGCCTTACCAAGGCCTTATGAACCAGTATTAACACTTCACGTGACCTTGATTCTATCCCTCTGTTTATGCAGCCTTTAGGTTTCCTGTGGCTTTGCCCAGTCTCTCCCGTTCATGTCAGTGCCTGAGGCCCTGGTGATTTTCCCCCTTGCTGATTCCATACCAGGGAGAATAAGTCACTGCCCCCACCCCTTGGCCTTGGCAACCTCTCTTCTACAACCAGAGGAATAATCAGAAGGATGCCCACTGCCTCCCTCCCCCAGTTTCAGGATAAGGTGTGTGCAAATTCTGCCTCCAAATCAAAATGCATGCAGTCTTCCTGGCTGTTCCTGCTGAAATGTGTGCTTGCCTTTTCTAGGACTTGTCACCTGCGGTTTTCTTATGGCTTGGTATGTAAACAAGGCAAGAGCAGCTCTCTTCCTTCATGTTCTGCTTAAATTGCTCATTAATCCTGGTTCCCCCTTCCTTTTTTCTTTTCCCACCAAGGCAGCCAAGATTAGATAAAGCAAAAGCCATTCATTTTTATCTTTGCTTATCTGTGGAGTGTTCCATGTGGCCTGGCTTTCTTACGCACCACCAATTACAAGTCCTAAGTGCTTGTAGAGGCTGGAGCAGCTTTGGGGACTGAGGAATTTCTGCTTCTCCCTCCAATTACTTGCCAGATGCATCCCTCAAATGCCTGCCATGGTACTTTCCGGTTCAATGACAGGGCCAAGCAGGAAAATGCTAAACAGCCCTCCCTGAGGAGAGAGGGACATTTGGCAGGAGAGGGGTCCTTGGTGGCTTAGGCACATCTTGCTCCTCCTGGAAATCCTCCTCCTCCTCCCCCTCCCCCCCCTCACAAGTGGTATCCCCCCCATCTCACCCGGTTTGATCTGCAAAGAGGGATTGGGCTTGGTTGTTCCATGTAACCTCGAAGTTGCTGTGTTACCAGAGAAGTCATCTTCCCATTGATTTACTTTCAAAGAGGGCTTTGAACTTGGATGACTGCCTGCCTTGTGGGGTGGGAGGGTGACCTTGCAGCAGCTGGCTGGAGGGGTGTTTTCTGCTCTCCAGAAGCCCAGGACTTTTTTCTTGCACCGCAACCAGATGCCACTGCTGAGGCTGACCAGCTCAGAGCAAAGAGGGGGCTTCTGTCCTGAGGAGTGGTCCTCCAGTGGCAGTCCAAGATGCTCATCCTCTATGTTGCAGCCACTCCCTCACCTCCTTCCCTCTGAGATCCTCAACCTGAATACCTTGTCACCGAGAAGGGAGGTGGGGGGGTGAAAGAGGAAGAGGGAGCATCCTTCAACATCTTATTGGGCCTGATGTCTGAATTAAAAACTGGGACCTGCAGACTCAACCAGAGTATTGAAGGTTCTCAAAAAGGTTACTCTGACCAACTCCTAGACGCATTGCAGTTTTATTATAGATAAACCTAAAGTAGCTAAGAAGCTATGCTTTTAAGACAAAAAAGATCAACTGCAAAGTCCACAAAGTGGACAGTACAGGAACGGCAACCATCAATAAATAATAGTTGTAAGCAACAAAAAATGCCCCAAATAAGATTAACCTTTCTGTCAAGCTCCCTGGACCAAGACTGAGCTGTAATTCTCCAGCCCTGGACTTCCAATGGCTTAACTTGTCTTAATCTCAGTTGAAGTCTCCCAGACACACAACGAGGCCTGGTCAGAGAGAACATTTCATGGCAATCTAGACAGAAAGCTAAAGGAACAATGAGAAGGTTTTGTTCTCTCTTCCCTGATGATAGTTCCAGCCAGTGGTGAAATCTAAAATTTGTTACTACCGGTTCTGTGGGCGTGGCTTGGTGGGGGGAGAATGTGATTGGGTGGGCATGGCCAATTTTTTTTTTTTGTAAACCATTTTTTCTACAACCTCTTCGGCGAAGAGGTTGTAAAACAACGCTTTCAAAAGGCTCTGACGATCCCAGTTGAGTTGCCTGATCGGCAGAGGCTTTTGCCGATCAGGCAACTCAGCTTTGATCGTTAGAGGCATTTAAAAGAAAAAAAGCCTCTGCTGATTAGGCAACTCAGCTTGGATCGTCAGAGGCTTTTAAAAGCTTTTGACGATCCCAGCTGAGCCGCACGATCATCAGAGGCTTTTTTTTTACTTTTAAAAGCATTTTTTCGGCCGAAGAGGTTGTAGAAAAAATACTTTTAAAAATTAAAAGAAAAAGCCTCTGATCATTAGGGGGGGGCAGGGATTTTTGCTACTGGTTCTCCGAACCACCTGCCTCCATCGCTACCGGATCGGGTGATCTGGTCCGAACCGGGAGCATTTCACCCCTGGTTCCAGCCCATGGATATGTCTTTCACTCTTTCATACAGCCCAAGGGAGCTTTTGCCATGGTCCATGTTCCCCCTGGGCCAAGGACGGCGCAACAGCGGCCTCCTCCTGGAGCTCTACTTGCAGTCCGAAAGGGTCGAGCCAACCTCCTCTTGAAAGCAACCGCTTCTGCTTCAAGCTGCCTTTTCCAGCCAACCCGAATTGATTTCTTAAAAGTTCTATTACCTTTCACTTAGCTCAGGGTCTGACTCTGCGCAATCCATGGCTGAAGCTAATTACAGGGTATAATTAAAGTGTGGCACAATAGTATGATACTGTTGGTTTACTAATGATACCACAAACTTGTTCTGGCAGCACAGGACAGTGATTGTGTGTCATTATTTATTTTTTTGTGAAATGAAATGCTGATGTTTTCAAAAATTACCTGGAAGTTTCTTAATTGTTAACAGCAGAAAGGTCTTAGATGACCTCTTCTTAAACAAACTCAGAAACCAAACAAACATCGCAACAAAGCAGAAGCCTTTTGGGCAAATGCCAGAATGCCTTTGTGGCTCATCCGTTAGCAGAAATGTGCCAGCTGCCCTGCAGGATCTTCTTCTGAGGTCATTTCCTACCAGAGGGCTTGAAGTGCACAATGTTTGAAGATGTGCAGGCATTCCAAAACAACCACCAGAGCTCTTAGGTTATGTATAAAAGAGAAATGCCCAACGGAGGGTTTGGAGAAATCCTCACAGAATGCAAGCTAAAATATCTGGAAGCTTGTGGCTATACGTTGTGGCTTTGTCCTGGGACACACAAATACAAGAAGTGGCCTTTACTTGCAGCTCATGTTCTGGGAGGCAGCTGATCACATCTGTAGTGGCTTACAATTCCATGTTCTGGACTGCTGATGTCAGGGACCCTGAACAATTCCGGTGTTTTGAAGGGTGCCTTCAAGTTAACTCCTGACAATTAAATAAAATGTGCCAAGAGGAGCAAAGGGAGAATATTGGAATAGAGAGCACGGAATCAACAGCGATAAAAAGCACAAACAATAATAAGGGGGTGGGGAATGTAAGGCAAATTGGGATTGGGAGCAGCAGGCCTGTGCTACTCTTGCCCCTCAATGATGCCGTCAGTTCCTGCAGCCTATAACCCTGGGACCCTCCCTTGGTGGCTGGCCTGTCTCCTGGAAGGGATTACCCACTCACTTTCCCTTTAAAAAACAGCAGCCGCTACCAGAGCCCTCAGAGTCAGGAAGAGAAGGGAGGGAGGGGTTGTTATTTGTGAGATTTCTGCTGATGGAGAAGTGAGCACAACTTCTGAAGACAAAACATGAAGCTGTCCAAATGGCTGACCGGATGCCTGGTGTAGGCTTCTGCAGACTTAGAGCAAAGGGCCTTCTGACCGAACAGATCCTGCTAGGAGGAAACCCTTCTTTCTATCAGTCCCTGAGAGTCAAGCAAGTGGGGCCCGTTCTGAGCTTTCTCGCTGGTAGGGAGGAGAGAACAGTTTGGCCTCAGAGCCAGCCCATGCCCCGGCTGGCCCTGAGGCTGCCTGAACAGGAAGGAAAGGAGTTCCTGGGATGTGGGAATGTCCTAACCCTCCAGAGAAGCAGGGACAACTTCCTTGGGCTTCTCCTCTCATCTGCCAGCTGGTCTCCTGACCTGGCAAGGCCTTGTTCTCCATGGCCAAGGCTGGGCACTGCCCAGTGCTGGCACTGAGGGGGCTCTGGGGAATCAGAGGCAGCACAGACGGAGCAGCTGTTTCACTCCTTCAGCTGCTGCGAGGAGGGAGGGAGGGAGGGAGGCGGAGGCATCAGGCGCGCAATTCATTCCAGCTGGTGTTAAGTGATAATGGATTCCCCCTTTGCCTGATGCCTGGGCCTTCTGAGCAGCTTCCACGCCAGCATGTGGTTTACATGGCAATTAAGGAAGCTGCGATCAGACGTGTCGGAAGATGGGAAACGGCTCATGTTCCCCTCCACCCACCCAGCAATGTTGGTGCAGGAGGAAGGGGCTGGGCTGGGCTGTGGGGAGTGCCCTGAGGTCCTGGGCAGGTGGGGCCTTGGGATTTCCTCTCCAGCCCTCATGGGTAGCTGCTTCTGTTGATTACAGGGAGCAATTAGAAGAGAGAGTGCCTGTTTTGGAAAGGCCAAAGAGGTTTGGGATGAGGCAGACTGACAGCCGGCTTCGGTGTTTGCAGATGTATTCTTTAAACATCTTGAGATGTAAGAGATCTTCCTCACTAATTACTTCGAAGGCTGTATTAATCACAAGACACTTTAATACCCGATCAATAGAGGCATTTGTCAACGACTTTGTAAATCACCTCTGTTTCTACTCTGCTAGGGAGTCACACATGTGGCTGGGGAGGGGAATGCCAGAGGAGGAGCAGCACAGGCCATTTCCCTCTTTGCCCCAACTCTCTGCACCTCTCGGCCCCCCTCAGCCTGTGGGCCTTGCCAGGAGCTCTTAGGATGCCTTGTGGGACAGCCTCAGTCCCCCGGAGCCGTGGGGATGTTGACCCCGGGGGATTTTCCTTCAAGACCCTCTGTCTGCTGAGCACCTGTGCAGGGCTGCCAGCCGGCCTCCAGAGACTCCTGGCATATCAGAAGCAGCTCTGGGAATCTCTGCTGCCACTCCATTCTTCCTCTCAGATGGCTTTTTCATAATTTTATTTTATTTGTGGTCTAGATCAGGCTTCTTGGGTAAAATGGGTAAGGAGAACAGATACTTCCAGGCAGTGAGAGAAGAAAAATTCACACCAGGTCAGCACCTGCCAATTCCTTCTCTGTTACACATTGCAGCCCATTGTCGATACAAGTGCCACTTGAGGGCTATCCCATCTCTCACCTGGTGTGGCAGATTTTGGGGGGTTGTTGGAGGGGAGGAGCTGAGGAGAAGAGGAGCTGGCAGTGGCTTTTGGGGCTGCTCAGCTGTTTGTCCTTCAGCCAAAAGTCTGTGCTGCTTGCTGGCAGGGGGTGGGGGGAGGTGGATCCTTGGTTGCAGGGGCTTGCCTGCTAAGAAGCAGAAGGGAGGAATGCCTCTCCCTGGAGCCCAGCAGACCAGCCCACCCCAGGGCAAAGAGTCGGTGTCATTTCCTCTCCTGAGTCTTAGGGTTAGGGTGACTGTCTCGGTGGGGAACAACAGGCTTCAGCTCAAGCCTAGCAAGTCCTGGGCTTATAGCTTCACATTCTTGTCAAGAACCTTTGCTCCAAGTTATCATAGGTCTCCTCAAGTAAGGAGGTGCCTGGAAAAATAGTGTGTGAAAGAAGCTGGTACAACCTCCCTCCCTTGTCTTTGCTCCAGGGAGCTCTGGGTAGTACTGCGCTGGTAGCTGCTGAAACTCTAGAGTAGCAAATCTTTATTTCTCCCTCTCTGCCCAATGTTCTCTCTCTCTACTGGGAGGTTTTAGAGGAAGCAAAGGCCTGAGCTGAGCTTCTTCTTTTTCACTTCCACATGTGAAAGGCAGGGTGGCCTGATATGGCTGTCATCAATGTTTCTGTGCCACCTTCCAGGGCAAAGCCTGAAAGTGATAGAGTTAAAAGGATAAATGCAATGACCTCCACTGTGAAGTCTCATCCGGAACAGCATAGCTCAGATCAAACGTTTGCATTTTAAAAACTTCAGTTTTAGCTGAAAGGCAAAGGCAAGAAAAAAGTCAAAGCTCATTTAAAGGTGCTTCAAATTGAGCATCACCCGACCTTTGGAGAGAATTCCCCAACCTTTTCCCCTTGAAAAGGTCCCATCCCTGCTGCTGGCCAGCCATTAGCTCTTGATGGATGAACCTGAAAACATGGCCTTGGAGCCCAGCCAAATGTCCACTGAGCTCTCAAATGTTACAAACTGGCCATTGCAATGGGAAGAGACCAGGATCAGCTGCTGTAAACCTGAAGTCTTAGCAGGGAGGAGCTCAGGGTGGTCTTTTGACAAATGATTATTCTTTCCCTGGTGTTGTGTGATAGTGTCTTCCGACTGACCCCAGGGGTGGTGGCTGCCCTCATTGACAGAGAAGGGGAGGAAGCTAAGTGAATATTTTCACAGCCTCCCTTGGTCAGCTGGAGGTTATCAGGGCCAAAGAGAGCTTTCGAGCTTTATAAACCTCCCAGGTTATTCAGAGTCATGATTCCCTTATTCAACTGTCAATGCTTTTCTTGGGATGGCTAATCCCTCAGCCTGACTGGTGGAAGCCGCTGTATTGATTTCTCTGTCTTTCTAAACCTCAGTTGTGTCTGAAGCTTGTTAGACATCTGAGGGAATTTCCAGTGGGCTCTGGGGGCAATTTGAGAGCAGATCGCAATGGGTAGCACTTGAGAGAACTTTCTGTAAGGACACTGGGCCAGGATTAGAGAGGAGAGTGAGAAGGGGGAAGCCCCAACCTGGCCCCCTGTGGGTTGAAGCAAACTTTTTAGTCTCGTTCCCTTCAGTTAACAGAAGTGCATTCTGTCAGGCTAAAGGAATTTGATGGGCCCTTCGCTCCAAAAACCATGCTTAGAGGAAACGGTTTCCCCCCTCCCACCCTGACGGTTATGGGAATGAAGAGATACCTGCTACATCCTTGAGTGTGAGATGAGCAGAGGGAGGAGGAGGAGGAGGGAGTTAAGTTTATATGGGATCCAGCTTTAATCTGGGTTTTGCTCACTGGAATCTAGCCCATAATTCAGCTTGATCTCAGCCTTGGGTCTCAAGCTTCAGTCTGCAGCCTTGGAAAGAGAAAAGTATGCCTTAAGGCTTATGCATAATTTAAAATGTGACCAAGGAAAGTTTGTTTAATTTTAATCAATTGTTAGGCTCAGGATGGTTCCAACCTCCCTATCTAACTTGAGGAACAAAGAAAAATATTAAGCCCCTGGTCTGCCTTGTCCAGCACCCTTGACAGTGATTTCAGGAGCTCCATTTTTGAAGGCTTCAGGCAGATGCTCAGAGATGTTCTAAGGAGTCAAACTGGGATCTTGACATAATTCACAGCCACTGGCACTGAGCGTCAGGCCTTCATGTTCTTGGACTTTCAAAAAGTGCAACTAGCTAGCTTTGTGCTCTCCCCACAAGAAAAAGCAAAGCCAAGTAATGTACGGTAGGTGTTTCTGGCCAATATGGACGTTCATCTGGTATGCTCAGCAATCCTTCAATTATACTTTCCTCCAATTAACACCTGTAATTAATCAGCAGATTGGCAGTAACTGGGTGGGTGGAGGTCATAGCCAGGTGTTTTCTGTCTGTCTTATGTGCATCTGATACACACCCTTCAGCTCTCTTTGATAAAGCTAATCATGGCTAATGCTATTGCCCTGCCCTGGTTTCACCTCCCTTGCTGTCATTCAGAATTGATCCCTTCCTCTTCAAGCTTTCCAAATGTCCACAGGCAGGTTTCTTTCTGCTTGTCAGATTGGCATCTTCTTGAACAGGAGTTGGGTTGCACCATCCCAGCCTTGAAGAGCACAAGGCCTTGAAGGGCAGGCCATCAGACTGGCCATCAGACTGGCTGTGCTGCCACAGAATGGTGGGGAAAGAAATGGAGTACCCACATCCAACTGGGAGGAGTCTAGAGGTCTGGCCTTCAGCCCACAAAGGCTTCCTTGGTGCAGGACCACAGAGGCCACTCGGGGCCCTTGGCCCAGATCTTGGCAGCAGGGAAGCCGCACCCGGAGGCTTTGGTGGTGCCTCTCCTGACTGACCTGCCCTTCTTTGGGTGAGCAGGTTCTGATCAGCATTGAGCAATGGACTAGATGTGAACCTGTGGTGGTGTTCAACCGGTGTTACCACGGGTTTGCTCCACGCAAGCACATTGCATTTCAGAATAGCTGAGGTGCGGCAATCCGCTCTGCCGTGCCTATCAGCTGGGCTAAAAATGAACGAATATAGGTAGGTATAGTGCAGGGGCGGGCGGGGGGGCCCCAGCTGATGGTCGGAGCAAACCAGGGCACTCTCACCTCACCATCGCCTGAACCAGGGCGAACCGGTAGCAACCCACCACTGATGTGAACCCTTGTGATGGATGCCATTTCCTCATCTTGTCCTGCATGCCAGGGATTACCAGCCAGTGATCTGGGTCATATTAGGGTACTGGATCTCTAGTTAGTGAAGTGCTCAGTCCAGTAGTGGGATTCAAGTAATTTAACAACCGGTTCTCTGGCCTAACGATTTCTTCCAATGACCAGTTTGCCAAACTGCTCAGAAAGTTAACAACCGGTTCTCCCAAAGTGGTGCGAACTGGCTGAATCCCATCACTGGCTCAGTCCCAGCTGCCCAACCAGACCAGCCTATTAATATTTCACTAAAGCACCCATAAGGTGTGGCCCACTGTCTCCCTGCCTCCCCCTATAGCCGCTGGGTTGCTGCCTGCAGTGAGAGATGCCATCCTGCATGCATCACCCAAAGTCTGCCATCTGGTTTCTTCCCTCTGAAATGGGGCTGAATTTAAGGTGGGCTGAGCCAGATCCCTCAGTACAAGGTCCAGCATTTATTTATTGTCTGGTTTGTTTATGCAGCCCGTCTCCCCGATATCACTTGCCCCATTTCAGGGAGGAGGAAACCATGGGAAATCCAAGGGAGCCCCTCTTTTCAGACACTTTTTTCAGATTTTGCACTTCATTCCTCTTTGCTTTCTGATGGCAGACCCTCAGTGACCTTATGAGTCTGTTTTATATGAATTGAAATTACTATGACCAGAACTAGGTCTTCCAGAATTTCCAAAATAAGAGACAGCATGTCTTCCCCCCTTGAAGAAAGCCTGCAAGATGTTGAAAATAATGGTTTTACCCCCTGAGGCCGCTTCTCTTTTGCAAAATGAAGTCTGAATTATGGGGGAGCTTTTCTCAAGCTGCCACTGACTAAAATCACCTCAGCCTGGAAAGAACCTCCATGAGAACCAGTTCAGTTTTTAAGAGAGCCTCTGTGTGTGTGTGTGTGAGAGAGAGAGAGAGAGAGAGAGACACACAGACAGACAGACAGACAAACCAACCTTGGCCCAATGTCTGCCAGATGCTGCTCTTGGGGCCTGGAGGGCAGTCCCTTCTTCTATCCGCTTTGCTGAGCCTCTCAGCCTGGTCCCTCAAACAGCCCCAGACACAGAAAAAAGGAAAAGCAGAACATCAGCTCCAGAATGCTAACAAGATAGTTTCATTTTTAAAAGAAGACGGAACATTTTTGTACTTTTATTGATTTTCAATATTGTACAAACATATGCCATGTAAAGCAATAACACAGAAGAAGATACAGCTATTGAAAAACAATTTCAGATCAAATGCTCGGTTCTCTTCATGAGGCTGCAAAACTGGCTGCTCCTGCTGAGCTAGGAACAAAAATGAAGAAGTGTCAAAAGGTTTAAATGACAGGCAGCCGCTCCCTCCAGGAAATCTCTTTGGGGAAAGAAAGGTCCAGGGATGGAAGCCATATGCTGATGGCCTGCAGCTTCTTGAACTTTAGCCGGAGAGGTCTGGATTTCTGGAGGACGGCCTGTAAGGGAATAGGGAACATTGGCTCAATGGGAGGGGAAAAGCTGGTTCTGTAATTAATCATTTTACTTACAATCTATTTATTACTATTTGTTGGATTGACATCCTCCTTTACTCCCAAGAACTCAAGATGTTGTACATAGCACTCTTCGTTCCATTTTTCCCCAGTGAGACAGACTCACTGGCCCCAAATCATCCAGGTTGCTTTCCTGGGTCTCCTCTGCTGGTCCAGCCCTCTCCCCACTGTAGCCCTGTGTGTTTGATAAAGACACCGGCAGGACTCGGAGACCAACAGAGAAATGTCAGACCATTAGAATTCTGGGGCTAGAAACTTCCAAAGCAGTTGCTGTCCAGACATCGTTGTTGCCCCATGGAGATTCCAGAGCTCATCTGTGGGCTGCCTTTCCCACTTGACCTCCCACGGGATAAGGACCAATACCTATGGTGAGCGGAGGAGGAGGAGGAGGAGGAGATCCTAAAGGACAGAGTGCTGACAAGGCGTCCCCAAGGCAACTGGTCCCCTTTCTTCTTTCAAGTCAGTAGGCCTTGACTGATAGTCTTGTCCTCCCTCCCTTCCTTCCTTCCTCCCTCCCTCCCCTCCCCTCCCCCTTTCACATCCTGCTCCTTTGCCAGTGCCAGGGTGCCTGACAGGAGAGGAGAAGCTGGGAGTAATGGAGAAGGGGACCAGGAACCTCTGCAGGATGAGTGGGACCCAGGGATGAACGGGGAGGCACTCTGCTTTAGCTAAGCCAATGCAGCTTGGTCCGACCAGGCATCTCATTGACTGGGAGGCTAGCAAGGGGTTGGAGACTCCTAAAGAGACCCTTGTGCTTTAGTTCAGTGTTTGTGGGCTTTAAATGTTCTGTTACTTTTCAAGAGTTGGCTTCAGCTTTAAAAATTACACAAAACTCACACATGTCCTTTTGCTGAGTAAAGTACACAATATGGAACCTGGGAAGGTATAGAAAGTCAGCTTCTGAAGGGGGAAATTAGTCCATCAAATGTGCAAAACCAGGAAGAACGAAAGGGCTTCACTCTGAGGCTGGAGAATCTTCCGACTATTTTGATGAAATCACAACCGGGAAGAATTTTTAAAGGAAATGGAAAAGGAAAGGAAAGAAAAGAAATACTCTAGCGGAAGCCTATGGAACTTATTCCACAACAACTTTCCTTCTTTTCCAGCCGCAGGTGCGAAGGGGAGGCAGAAGAAGCGCCCCCGAGCGCCCGGCGCAGCCGAGGCCCCAGCCACTTCCCCGCCGAGCCTCGCTAAGGTGAGGGGCGCTTTCTCTTTGGCCGGGCCGTTTCCAGCGACGCTTCCTGGCCAGCGAAGGCGCCCTGCTTGCTCTCCTGGGGTCGGTCGCGGTGCCTGCCGAGGAAGCTGCCTTTGGGCAGCGCAGCTCCCCCTCGCCAAGCCCGAAGGCGACGGAAGCGACCGGGAAGGCAGGCAGGGCTGAGCCCGGGGAACCCGAGGTCCGAAGCGCGTGGCCCTGCCCCCCTCGGCCCCGCATCCCTCCCCGGCCAGGCTCCCGAGGCGGAGAGCGGGGGCTGCCAGGCGCCGAGCGAGCCGCCTGCCCCCCGCGCCCGTCTTGGCAGCCAGCCGGGCTGGAGAACCACGGGACCCCCGCCCGCCGCCCCGCCAAGGGGCCCCAGGCCGGAAGTCGGAGGCCGGCAGGGCCGCCTTGCCCACAGCTGCTCTTCCTGCGGGAGGCTGATTGCAGGCCCCGAAGCCTGGCCAGAGGCGGCGGCGGCGGCGCTTCCCTTGCCCCCGGCCTGACCTCTTCCGGAACGGGCCTCCCTCCGGGTCGCAGCCTCCGCCTGCCCAGCCCCCGGGAGAGCTCTGCCGGGAAGCTCTGGCTGCGAAAAAGGGCAGGGACCTTGAAAGCTGCCGAAGCCCCGAGAAACTCTTCGGCCCATCGCCCACAGCGACAGCGGTCTCTTCCTGGCCCCGGCTGGCTCAAGTGCCGCCGGGAGGATGTCAGAGCCGGCCGGGCCCTCCCTCGGCGATGGCCACTGTGGAAGGAGCGGAGCTGAGTGCTTTGCCCTGAAAGGATCCCAGCGGCAGATGGCAACGTCCCTCCGTCTCCCCGGTCAGGCGGCTTGGTCGAGCTCGTTGGCCCGAAAAGGTTCCCGTTGAGGTGGACGGAGCGCCAATCGGCCGAGTGTGTCCCCTGAGCCGCACGCGCCTCTTTTGAACGCCGCTGCTGAGCTGGCCCGGATGGCATCGGGGCTCCTTTGAGCGAGCTTGCCCGGCTGGTGGCAAATGAAGGAAATGCTGCCAACCTCGCTCCTTCGTTTCCATCCCCTTTATGATCTTCTTTTTGTCATTTAATTCCAATTATCGGATGCTAAGTGCTTTTGGAATTTCATTGTTAATATCTTCTTACAGTGCTATTAACGTAAATCAACTTTAATAGTATCCCAGCAAGTGTAAAGGCAATCAAAAATTCAGCACTCACGAATCATTCTGTAATTTCAGCATAAAATGTTAATAGAAATAATATCGAATACCATAAAATATCAGCAAATTCAACTTTAAATATAGGTGATAAATGACTTTTCTATCCTGAAAAGTCCCCTTTATTTCTACATCTGGCACAACTGAACCTTGATCATGCAGGACTCCAGAACTCTTATGGGAGAATCTTTCTTTGGCCAGCCTTTGCCTCCGTTTCCCGAAGGATGGATGGTGCTCAGAGATTTCCCAGCAGGAGCTGACCTGCCCCTCAGGCTCAGAACCCTCTCTGCACTGAAGGGTCTGCGACAGGGAGATCCCACCAAAAACAAAAAGCTGCTTGGTGGAAGTGGAATTAAAGCTGTAAATATTCATCATTGCTAATTAAGTTTATACAACCCTCATGAGAGTCCTTGCCAGAAAGCCATTGATTTTGGAAGATTTCCTCAGCAAAGCAGCCTCAGGGCTCGAGGAGTCTGAATAGCAGAGCAGAGCAGGATATGGCCCTCTCCTCCCATGGGCCTTTCTGGGAAGCAGGATGGCTGTGCGGAGTTCCCTATGCCCATGAAGGAGATGCAGGAGACCCAGGCGTAGCTTGCTCGGAGCCCTGCTCTCCTGGCCTGACCTTAAAGAAAATGGGAAGCTCAGCTGGACACCCCATCATCAGGGTGACACCCCTGCGTGTCTGGGAAAACCACGTGGAAGTGGCTGGCTGCTGTCTCTCGCGCTTCCATTAAACGATCGCCATCAAGAACCAGGTTAGAGCAATTTGGAAAGCAATTTCCCAACCGGCTTTTTTTTACCCGCTTGTCTTCTCTAGGAAATAAATGACAACTTCGGACACTTTCCAGTAGAAAATGGCAGGGCAATCATTTAGTGCCCCTGTAACAGTTCCTGTCTTTTTTCCAGGTGGAAGCTTTCAAGGTAGGTGCTGAGGGGGTTTCCCACCTGCCCACTGGGGGATCCATTAGCTAAGAGGATTTTTTGGCCACTGGCCTGGTCAGTGGATGCATTTCTGTTCCAGTATGATTAGGTGGAGGCCAGTTTTGAGTCTTGTTTAGTGATGAGTTGTGCTTTGTAAACTACCATAGAAATTTCTAATTGAAGTAGTTGAAAAACACCTGTTTGAAATGTAACAATGAGTAAAGTTTGTTCTTTGCTGGGATAATGACAAGTTCTGCTGCTTTTCTGCATTTTTATGGGTTTAAAGGTTATGTTCTAGGATAGACTATCAGATAACCTTTCCTTCTCCCTGCAAAGTCTCCACTGCTGCTTATAAGCCAAAAGGGTGGTGCTGGATTTCTGCTTGTCTGGGCCCATAGACACCCTGAAAGCTGGTTGCTGAATGCCAATCAGCCCTTCTGTCAAATAAACTACCCAAGGAAGGCCTCACCCTGAGGGTGTTCCTGCAGCCTTCATCACTTCTGTGGCTTAGCTCTGTTGTCCCCTTTAGATTCTTGGTAGCAGATGGAAGAAGACAGGAATTTCATTAGTTCATAAAATGCCTGTCCTTCTTGTTGTATTGTGTGGCAAGGACTACCTTGTTCACAAGGTGCAAAAAAGCAGTCTTTGGCCCTGTCTGATAATATTGTGCATATTGACTGAAGCCCTGCTTTAAGGCTGGGTCCTTGTACCAATACTCCACCACACACTGAACCTAGCTACCTTTGGAAAGTCTCCAATTCTGAGAGGTCCGTGACATTTGCAAAAGTTTACAGGAGAGGGCCTCTTTTCACTTTAAAGATCATCTTAATTTAAAAGTTAAGCCAGACTCAGGAGAGTTTACATATGAAAACAGAAGAGAGAATCCAAATGTGCTTTTTCAAGAGGCAACTGGACTTTCTGATTTTTCTTCGAAGACATTTTGCTTCCCATCCAAGAAACTTCTTCAGCTCTGGCTGGATGATGGGAAATGGAAGGATTTATACTCCTTGCAGACAGCTGGTCATTTGCATTTTTTTAGAGAGTCATTGAGGCCACCTGGAGGTTTAACTGTATCCTCAGGGTCACCTGAGTAGTGCAAATGGGTGTGAAACCTCCTTGGAACTGTAGAAAGGACTGTGTTGTAGACTGGAGATAGATGATGTTGTATCCCTCTCCATCTGTTGAGAGATTGTACTGCATATACCACGTTGCTCAGTTTGTGTCTGGGTGTTTTATCCTTGGGATGGACAAGTTTCTGCTTTAGTGTATTTTTGGGTTTGAAGTGTGCACGTATGTTGTGTTGGCTGAAGATCCTCCTGAGCTTTTCCAGTATTCATGTAATGTATGGAATGACAAAGTTGCTTTGTTTATTGTTTTCTTCGCTGTCTGTTACGGAGGAGCTCCTATAAGGTCTTTTTTGAGATTTAATGATGGCCCACTTGGGATAGCACCTTTGGGACAACTATGGCTTGGATGACTGAGACTCTCCATAGACTGGGAATGGAGAAATTGTGCTTTCAGAATGCCATGTGCCAGTGTGAACCGATACCTTGGATTCTTCAACCAGTAGGTTGTCTTTTAATTAAGCTCATCTAATTCTAAATCCAAATTGACTGCAAAGACCAAGGTTTCATTCCCATAGGTGTTGCTGAAAAACCTCAGGTGAAGCAATTGGTAATGAGTTTTTGAAAATCCTCTGGGCAATCCCCAGAAGTGACACAGAAGCTCCAAAATGGTTGGGTTTCTTCAGCCAAAAGGTGCTGGAGAAATGCATCTATGGACAGATGGGTGGCCACAGAGCAATTTGTGAATGTGGAATAAAATGATGCCCCCTTTTCTTTCTCCCTCAACACAGCAGCTTTGAAGGACCGGTCATACCTAGAGACACTTTCAAGGAAACCTGCTTGCCCTTAGTAGCTGGGCTGACCTACTTTAGGTTCTACTTGTGGGGAGGGAAGTTTGCTATGTTTCCTTGGGTTTTGGCTGCCTTTTTGAAGCCTGTCAGCTCTTCTTTTAAAGCCTGCCCTAGTAGACACATCTGGCACAATAGGAGATCAGTACTTGAACAGGTCACTCAGCAACTGAGGTTGTTTAATCAACTCCATCCAGGAAAGGAGTTGGAACAATGGGATCTGCCCTTGACCTGGCCAAGACATTGGTCCATCCATGCTCCATGTGAATCAGTCACTCATTCTGGAAGGACATAAAGAAACTGACTGTTGTTTTAGCCACTCTGTGGGACAAAACCTTATTAATCTAGAACTTCTCAATGACATGCAATAGGGTAATTTTTGAAATCTATTTTCATGTGCAGCATTTGTAGCCAGCCCTTCTGAGTGGCCGTGCAGCAGGCAGCACTTTCTGTAGGCTTTTCTGGGGAAAGATGTTGAGACTCTATAGGGAGCTGAACAGATACAGGTACAGAACAAGCCCCATTCATTCAAAAGATCCCACTTAAACCGTTCTAATCCTTGCTGTGAGGCATAGGAGGTAGGAGTTTCAAGCAAGGCCATTCCCTCCAATCTCTCCTTGGGGGGCACTGAAACTACAGGGGGAGGGGGGGCAGCACTTTGCTCTGCAGCGAGGGAAAGCCAGCTTTGCTCTGAGAGGTCAGTGCGAGGGCCTCTGGTCCTGGGTTAAGGGAGTTCAAGTGGGCAGCCTAATTAATGGATCTTCTTTGCCAGGATCTCAGCTGAGCCTTCCTGGCTGCCTCTGCACTTTCCCCTTGAGAGGAGTGTGACCCAAGGAGGTGGGGAAAGCCACACCCCCAAGGTCTGTTTCCGGCCGGGGAGAGGCGGAGCCGGTCCTTTCCACGCTGACTTGGAGTGGACACCCAGCTGCTGCCTGCAGGTCAAGGGGACCCGTCTGGGCCCAGCCACAGGCCGACTTAGACTTCTCCAGGAAATCTCATCTCTTGCCCAGGCCAGAGGCAGCAACTTTAGGGTGGGCAGGGGCCGAGATGCTTGGCAGACTTCAGCAGGGGGTTAGTTTTCAGGCTTAGCAGAAAGTATTCATTTACTAAAGATACTTTATAAATCAGAACCTGGCTCTTGATCCGGGGTCAATAACTCAGAAATACGACAAACAAGTACAGTCTAAAGCTGCCTATTGATTTTTGAAAAGTGTTCTTTGCATTATTCATACCAATTTTAATGTCACTTTATGCACACACACACACACACACACACACACACACACACACACACAGAGAGAGAGAGAGAGAGAGAGAGAGAGAGAGAGAGAGAGAGAGAGAGAGAGAGAGAGAGAGAGAGAGAGAGGCTAAATGACCTCATCAGTGGCCTTAGTGGTGCAGCAAAGAAGCCACCCAGGCTCTTTGCTGCTGATTTTTTTTGGATTCTGCAATGGTGGGAAGTGGAGCCGGGTGGCCCCACAGCTTCCTTGTGCTTTCCGCCTAGAACAGGGGTGTCAAGCTCACATTGTCATGGCAGCGTCACATGATGTATTGGGACTTCCCCCCTCCCTTTGCTAAACCAGGCGTGAGCGTGGGTGGCATGTGACGTATTTGGCCCGCAGGCCGGGAGTTTGACAGCCCTGGCCTAGAAGAAGAAGGACGTTTCTCCCTTTCCGGAGCTTCTGACATAGCAAAGTTCAGTCATGGCTTTGAGTGGGCACCTCCAGGGAGACAGGATGTTGCAGGGGGGAGAAGTTGGTCCTGTAACCAAGGACATCTTGCTGTGAGAATTAGCACCATGGAAAACAGAGAATACTTTCCCAATGGAGAATGGCTGAGGCAATTGCAATTGAAGACATTCCTACCAGAAAAGGTCCCTGGTTGTGAAATGAATACCACTTCCATATCAAGACATTTCTCCTGATGTCCAATGTTGCCTCATCTTTTTAACTAAAATATTGCACTTCATTGCACTGAGTTCTCTCCACTGTTTTTTATTCACTCTGTCAATTGCTTTTTCAGCATTGCTAACTCAGAGGCATCCATTGGCTTACGATAAGGTCGGCCTTGTGCTCACGTCATCTTTTCTTTGGCTAGCAAGTTTCCTGCTTTGTCATGCTTTTCTTGTAACTCGAGTTCTTTACATTTACTGTCCTGGATGAGTTCCAGGATCTCACCTTCAGGTGTTAAGAATTGCTAAGAGCCATCAGAACCTGTGTAAATTACAGCCACACAGACAGTATGTTGAAAAATCAATAAGTAATGAAATAGTACTAGCGGAGCAGCCAAGAGAGCAATGGGTGAAAAAATCCTGAGGACTCGGTTTCATTTTGTCAAAGAGAAAGGAGGATGCTGTAGTGTACTGCAACAAAATTATCCCCATTGGTCAGGGAAGAGATTGAAATGCAGCCGGGATCCCAAGGGTGATGCTGCTGGTTCTCCCTTCCCTTGAGATTCTCCCTGGCTGCTCCTTTGCTTTGCCCGTGAATGAGGTAATGAAATGGATTTCTGCCTCCAGATCTTCCAGGTCGGGTATCCCCTTCCTTCTTCCATCTTTTCTCCATGGCTGTGAAGCAGGGGTGAAATTCAAAATTTTTCCCTACCGGTTCTGTGGGCATGGCTTGGTGGGCGTGGCAGGGGAAGGATATTGCAAAATCCCCATTCCGTCCCCACTCGGGGCCAGCCAGAGGTGGTGTTTGCTGGTTCTCCGAACTACTCAAAATTTCCACTACCAGTTCTCCAGAACCTGTTAGAACCTGCTGGATTTCACCCCTGCTGTGAAGGATGGGCAGTGTCCTTGCCTGGGAGGTGGGCAAAGGCCTTGGAGGCAGGCTGTCTCTTCAGGCCCACCAGCCAGGCGCAGCGAGCTCAGCCCTCCAAAGGTGGGCAGGTGTGGAAGGAAACAGGCTTTGTCTGCTACTGAGAACCCGGCACTGGCCAGGGAAAGATTGATTTTTTTGCTTTTTTTTTTTTAAATTTATATGCCACCCTTCTCCGGAGACTCAGGGCGGCTTACAATGATTTGCTTGCATATTAGGAAGGACTTCCTCCATGTTCAAAGAGGACGCCCAAAACATGAATGATGGGTTCCATGGTCCGGCATTTGAAGTCTCATAACCTGGGAGAAGTGCTACCAGCATAGCTGAGCTTGAAGTAGGTGTGTCAGCGGGTGGCCTTCCTGAATCCACTTCTCTCCACCTTTGCCTCTGGGAACAAACTATGCGGGTCCTGTGGAAATTGCTGGCCTGTCCTGGGGTGCGCGGAGTCCTCCAAGGCTTGGTTGGGCCGCTGAAGCAAAGCCAGCCTGACCTGATCACCAGGAGGACAAAGGAAACCTTGCTTGTTTGCCATTTGCTCACCTTGAAAGAAACAGCAGGGAAATCCAGCTGAAGAACTGGATGCCACTTGGGGGTGCCCCTTTTTCCTTTGGAGCTGCCCAGTTTTGAAGAATTGCTGTCAGAGATTTTCTGAATGAGTAAATGAGGTCCCCCCCACTTTTGTTTGGCTTGTTGCCCTCCTGGGGCTCATTGGAGTAGCAGGATAACAATTAATTAGAGGCTGTTTAGAGCGGGCTTTGGTGATTGCCTCAGGCTGCTCTTCAGTGTGGTTGTTAGAGGCTTCCTCTCCTTGGGAAGAGCCCTGCCAGGCTGCAGCTGGGTTCCGCCCAGCCTCCTTCCAGAGAGAGTCCTTGCTGCCATGTTGGTGGGTCTTTCTGCTGACAGCCCCAGAAATACATCTTCTTTAATTTGGGGTGTCTCAGAACATGGATGCTTATGTGGCTTGGAGAATGCTAGTGAAACAGTTCCTGAAATATCATCCATTTCCCTTTTTCGGTATTCATAAATGTTGTTCAGAGGCTTGAAAAGAGGTGGCAAAGAATGGCATCGCCTTCAGAGACCCCTTTATTCTGGAGGACGGGGAATGGCCCATATCTGTCACTCCAAATTATTATAGCTGTAAGAAATCTCAGATCATCCTTCTGCATGTAAAGTTGGTTTGTTGAAATAGGGTTTATCCGGAAGGCCTTTGGCTGTTCGGATGGCAGAGAGCTTTGAAGGGTCGGATGATTTAAGCTCGATCCATCTCAGGAGATCATCAGTCTTCAGATCAATGTCCTCACCTATGGACCCCCTTTCCTCCTCTGAGAACTCCGGTTGTTTATGCCCTGGGTCAAAAGCTCATTTGGGGAGGGCTAGGGACTCAAGCTGCAGTTGTCCCTATTTTCTGCTTCCAGCAGCTTAAGTAAAAAATATTTCCACACCAGAATTTCCCTGGGTCAGTTTTAAAACTGGCAGAGCTCTGGTGGGAATCCGGCAGTTGTGTGTCTTGAAATAAAAAAAACAATTGGCTCTTTTGAAGGACCAGCTCTTCACAGGCGGTTGTGCTCTTCTTGGTATAGCTCCGGGGGCTTCCTGGGTTGATTTATAGACAGGCCTGGGAGCTTCCTCCTCCCCTCCCCTCCCCTCCCCCTTGCTCCCTCCTTTTCTTCCTCCTCCTCCTCTTTCCATGATTTGTTAAGATTGTGGTATGGTAGGAAGCTTGACTTGGAAGTTGCAACATCAGCGAAGAATAGCTTAAATCCAATGACAGGTATTTCCAGAAACAGCAAAGTGTATTCTTTGAATTCAAAGATGCTTATGTTAAATCTAGCAAAGGTTAGGCTAGAGGACAACTGAAAAAATGGGGTCCCCACTGACAGGGCAGAGAAAGGCTGGCAGAAGAGGGGGAACAAAGTCACCTATTCCTGGGCCCTGAGGCCTGGCTCCCCAATTGACGGGAACTTCACAGCATGCCCAGCTAGTCTCCACTAAGGCCTTCCCTGCCACAGTCCAAAGTTTGTGTTTGATTTTAAAATGCAATCTGCTAAAATTGGCCACTAATAAAGAGCTTTGTCTTTTTTCCTTTGTGAAAAGTTGACTTCCTGGGCTTGGAGATGGACTTCAACTGGGGCAGGCACCGAAATCGCCAGCAGTTCATTGGGGAGGAAGAAAGGTGAAGCGAGATTTTCCAGTGCTTGGAGCAAGGGGAGCCCCCCATGGAGGTGTGAAGAAAGGGAACGAGAGATGCTCGCTGAAGACTTCAGCAGGTTAATTTAGTTTCCAGTTCGATGTCTGACATTCTATGGCATGGCTTGACTTATAAGGTGACTGGTGTGAAATTCAGTATGTGCAGCTCTTTGAGAGCCCATTAAGGCCCCAAAGGATTCCTCATTAGAACCCCCCTTCTCGGCTCTGTTTCTGACCTCCACATTGGGCCCCGCTGTCTGGCCTAGTCACCAGGACGCCTGTCTGTGCTTCACTTGGTCACAGGTAGTGAATTGATCCCACTGCCTGGAGCTGCCTAACATCTTGAGTCCCGAGCTGGCCCCGAGGCCATTTTAGAGAACCTGTTGGGTGAACGCAGCCAAGGCTGCAGCAACTCATCTCTGTAGATGATGCACCCATTTTATTGACTCAGTTTCAGTTTGTTGAAGTCAGTGAAGTCTCTAAATCTCTTCTCTAGGTCTTCTCTGAAGCCATCTTCCCTGTTCGTGGTTGGTGCGGTGATTTCTCTGTCTTTTATTTTTTGAATTTGTATGGACACCTATCTCTCAATTGTTTCTGGGCAGTGAACAAAATTCAAAAAATAAAAGCAATTAAAATAATACCCAAATTATTGATTCTTAATTAAAAATAGCAGCAACTATGACCTCCCATCATGACTAAATGAATCCCCAAATGGGTCTCTGCTCGGGACCCCTTGTCCTGGACGGCAGCCCCCAGCCTCTTCTTACTTGCAACTCCTAAAGTACAGGAAGAACCTTTTTCTGAACAGCAAATTTAATAAAATTTAAGTGTTCTTTTCCTTTAATTGTAATTTTTAATTCCTTCTGGTTCCCTCTAGTGTGCAAGCTTCAGGATCCTACCCTATCATTTTTTTTTTTTTTTAGTAATCAAAACAACAGCATTTTCCCACAAGAAAAAGTCTTAATGACAAAATCTTATTTTAAAACACTCTGGACTCTTCATCTATTTGTAACTTTCCAAAATCAGTATCTATCTATCTATCTATCTATCTATCTATCTATCTATCTATCTATCTATCTATCTATCTGTCTTTAAACTTTAAACTGCAAAACTCATTGATCCAAAGGTTCCTAATAGCCAAAAAGCAGTGAACCACCATTTTCTGAAAGTGGTTAGAAAAAGAATTTTGTGAATCCAGTGTCCTTTTTTGAAGGCGTGGACCTTGGTTTGAGCAGAAAATGACAGTCCCCTCGTCCCCTGGGGACTGCGGCCTTATAGCTCCTCACGAGGATCAACTATCTGGAGCCCTTGTGGGCATCTCAAGTCCTCTCCATGTCCAAAGGGGGATTATCAAAGAGCTGCTCCACTCGCCAGCTCTTCATTCCAGGGTGACCACTGGCCGCCCTCCCAGAGGAGCCATCTTCAGGTTGCCATTTCTGCCTCAGATGTGCCATGCAGCATTCCCTCAGGAGGGAACCGGGAAGGTGGCCACCTCATAGACTGGGCTTTTCAAAGGACTCATCTTTCACACTTGCATGTCCTACTGTTCTTGGATTGCTAGTCTATCTAAGCATTTTTCTGGACTCTCTGCAAGCTGGAGAGTCAGTAATGGACAGACAGTGAGAAAAAATAAAGAGGATTGCTGAAAAAGAACCTGATCAGAGAGAGCAGAGCCCAAAAGTCATTTTAAGAAAAGTAGCTTCTGAAAATACAAACAGCAGGGGCAACTCTGTTGTTTTTAGGCCCTGATGAAGGGACAGGAGCAAAGATGTGGTCCGGCCCTGAGGAGACTCGGGCAGGCCTCAAGCCCCGGCTGGAAGTTGCCTTCGAGCACTGCCTGAGCGGTAGGTGGCCATCATGAGAGTAGCCCCCGGTGACATTGTGACCTCTATATGGCACATTTGATTGTTTGGCCATCTCTCTTGCTGCTGACGGGAAAAACAGCGGCTGCCCTTGTGTTGGCTTTGGGGCCAGGGGAGTGTTGGAGGAACTGCCTCTCTCACATTTTCTGGCACCGAGTCCCATCACAGAGCCTCTAACCTGCATCAGACTTCAGGATGGGACTGGTCCAACTGGTGAGTTGTTGTGATCCGTTGAGCCTTGGAGCACATCAGAAACAAAACATTGCTGAGCAACGGGACCTTGGTATATCTGTGCTGCCCAAATCCAGGTGACCACAAGAGGGCAGCAAAGAGGTTCAAAAAGTGCTGCTTGCCACCGGATTCTTTGGCAGCTCTTGTGTAATCCCGCCCCCCTTCCCAGAGTTAAGCAGGCTGGCTCATTTGTTTCACCCATCATCCTGTGTCCTTTCAGAACAAGCAACATCCTTCAGAGTGCGGAAAAAGAACACAGGAAGACAAATGAATGAAAGGCATGGGATAAGAGAAAAGACAGGAGAGCGAGCTAACCCCCCCCCTCCATGCCTTTCCCTCCGTTTCCACAGATCCCACACACAGGACATATAACTAATACCGATGCTCAGTCCAGGTAGCACCCGAGGGTCAGAATCACGATGGGCACAAGATGATTTGGCTTCCCATCTGACCCCTCTAGGGCTATTCGTAGGACAATCCGGAGTACCTAGGGAGCGGTTGCTCCCGGAAACTTTAGAGGGCAAAAGGAGCTGCTCTCCTTGAGATGCCAAGGATTCTGAGTCCAAGAAAGAAGCCGAACCACTCAATCAAGTTTTACTTGGCTCTTCTCTGAGTACCTAATGCAATCCCCCAACCCCATGAGCAGAGTCTCCTTTGCTAACATTCCAGAGTGGACATGGAAAAATGGTTTTGTGGGAAGCCTGACTCCATTTGGCCGGAAGAGCAGGGCAGGCGGTTCCACAGCGTTGCCTGGAAGCAGTGAGGTGACCAGTGGTTGGGGAGACTCCGGGTTGGAGGGTGGGGCTTGGGGGGGGGCTGAATGGCTCTTCCAGCTCCATAATTCTCTGAAGGAGACCATTTTTTCTCTTCCTCTAAAAAGGAGTGAATGATCTGCTTCTCTTCTTGGTCAGCCATAGCAATGCGTTTCATGCTTAAAAGCAAGAGAGGAATTTTAAAACAAAGCCCTTCGCTAGAGCTGGAGCAGTGGAAGGCAAGGACCTCCTTCCTCTAGCTTCCGTCAGCCTGAGAGTATAGAAGGGACAACAAGCCAACACTGAAAAAGCTTGCATTACAGTGACACTTCATTCTTCATCCTTTCTATAATGTGGCTAATACCGTTCTCATAGAAATATGCCTTTGCATTTACTGGGCTTAAGAAAGCTATTCCTGCAGTTGTTTGCACAACATAATCAAACAGTCCATCCCTTTTTAGTGCAGCATCTTGTGCAAATCCAGCTGATATAGTAAATTTACTGTTTGTGTAATGTGAACCCAGAAAATCCAGCTACTGACCAAACTATGGATCAGTGTGCAGTGTCAATTTCCTTTCTCTCTCTCTCTTGCCTTGTGAGAGCTGCAAAATTTTAGATTTCCTAGTAGATGGCAGCAAACAAGGCTGTTTTGAATCTCTTATCAGCCACTTAGTGGTCATGTCAGTTTTTGCAGCCCTTACTTCAGATTGACAACTGCCAGTTCCTCCAAGCTAGCCTGTTTTGCCAGACTTGCGTGGAATCTATTCTGATGAAAGCACCCCAAGCACTTTTTAATGGGACTTTCTAAGCCGCCACATCTTTAAGAATTAGAATGACGTGTAGGCTGAGATACAGATGAGCAAATATATAGATAGAAATGGGATATATATACCATGTTTCCCTGAAAATAAGACCCTGTCTTATATTTTTTGAACCCTGAAATAAACATATGGCCTTATTTTCAGGGAGGTCTTATTATTTTGGGGTACATTGAGGAAGATGGATCCCTCTTGCCATCTTACCTGATTTCCAGCTGTGTCTCCCTAACCCTAACCAGAGGAAATGATGGGGACCGGCTGCGTATGAATTTAAATATTTTTGGGGAGGGCTTATTTTTGGGGGGCATGTGTTCAAAAGCCCAATTGGGCTTATTATCAGGGGATGTTATTTTCAGGGAAACAGGGTATATATACACACATACAAACGTACATACCTAGTATCATTTGCAATGATGAGGCATATTCCAAGGTTAAAAAATGTATGGACATATGAGCACAAGTTTTCATAATGTCTATAAATGTAGATTTATTTATACAGACTTATACTCTAATGGCAATTTGAATATAAATACAATATATTTCACTCCAATTGTTTGTCCTTTTAGATAGATCAGACCAGAAAATAACGCCACAAAGAGCAAAAGTAGACTTTATTGAGAATAGAGCTGGAAGAGACCTTGGAGGTCTTCTAGTCCAACCCCCTGCTCAAGCAGGAGATCCTATACCATTTCAGACAAGGGACCGTCCGGTCTCTTCTTAAAAATCTCCATTGATGAAGCACCCACAACTTCTGACAGCAAGCTGTTCCACTGGTTAATTGTCCACACAATAATCCACGATTAGATGTTGATTATTTATTTACCAAACAAATTTATGTGCTGCCCAACTCCAGATTACTCCAGGTCGCTCACACCATTAAAACATAAGGACTACAATGAATAACAATGAAATAAATGTTGAGAGTGACAAAGCAAAAAAGGGGCTTCCCTCTCCAAGAGCCAGCTCTTCCCAGGGTCCTAGGGGCTGCCACAAGGCATTTGATGTGAGCAGAACCTTTAGACGGCTCCTCGCTGAGCAACTGGAATGCTGACCGATGCATTAGATTAGGATGCTTTCGCTGAAAGACCAGCTCTGATTCCCAGCTGCTTTCCAAACTCATTTATGGGGTGTTGGTTTTAAGCCCCCCAATGCTCCAAGCCTGATAGCTGACCTACATGCATTTGGCGTTGCTCTTGGCAGCAGAAATTCCAAAAATTCTGATAAAGGTGCTTAGGTAGCCAGGAGCATGGAAAGGCTCCTTGTGCATCGCTCCCAGGTGTGGGATGGGTTTGCCTCTACCACCCCCTCCACTTAAGAGGAAAGGCGTTAATACCTGCCTTTCAAAATTAGTTTTCCCTTTTCCTTTTTAGGATGAGACGCTTCTAGGAGAACACCTACATGGAGCAGCACAGGAGCAGCAAGCAGTACGTGCTGGACAGTCACATGAAGAAAGAGTTCCCAACTTTTACAAGAACCAAAATTTGCTTCGAAACAATCCAAGGATTTATCTGACAAAATCCTTCAGAAATACACCAAAGAGCCAATCTACAGAAAGCAAATATTCACCTCTCTTGATGCCTCTGGATCTGCTGTTTTCTTCCCTGAATCACAAGCGGGCAGGAGGAGGAAGAGGAAGAGCCAGGCGTGGAAGTGCAGGAGCAGGTAGGGATCCTCCTTGGGGCCATTTTCATGATTTCTTGCTAAGTTGATTCTGGATTGTTCCCATTCTATTCTTCATTATAGATGAGCAGGTACAATATAGGTAGTTCTTGACATACAACCATTTGTTCAGTGACCATTCAAAGTTACAACAGCACTGAAAAAAGTGACATGGCCATTTTCATACTTATGGCCATTGCAGCATCCCCAGTGTCATGTGATCAAAATTCAACTGGCACGTATTTATGATGGTCGCAGTGTCCCCGAGTCGAGTTATCTCCTTTTGCGACCTTCTGACAAGCAACGTCAATGGGAAGTCAGATTCACCTAACAGTCATGTTACTAACTTAATAACTGCAGTGATTCACTTAACTGGCAAGAAAGGTTGTAAAATGGAGCAAAATTCACTTAACAATTCTCTTGCTTAGCAACATAAATTTTGGGCTCGATTGTGGCTGTATGTCAAAGACTACCTGTGCTAGCGTAAACCACCATTCTGACAAACCTTGTATCCATAGCCTGAGCTGCTGTGAGGCCTCCTAATCCTTGGCAGTGTTGCATCTCCCAGTCGGGACCGTCCTCCACACTTCTCGGACATCCCATTCCATGCAGCTATGCCATCCCTCTGGACGGCTGGTGCCTCTGCTGGGGGGGGGGGAGCTATTGGTTCAGTAGTGGGCGTGCAGAAGGACGTTTGATCAGCTATGGAGAGAAGCAGCAAAGAAGAGAAGCCGGAGGTGACCTGGCTGATCAGCCCCACTCCTCTGGAGAGACAGCCTTGTCTCTCGCATCCCCCCATAAAGGGCCCTTCCCCGCTCCAGTATTCCAGGCAGGTGGTACCTGCATTCAGATGCGGGTGCGCCAGAGTTGCTGAGATTTTCACTTAACTCTTCTACTGATCATTGTGTGCACAATTCGCCTGCTACTATGTGAATGGGACTCTGAAAGATGCCGCCCTTTTCCTGCCTGCAGGTGGTGGATTCTCCTGGGGTAGGAACCACCCACAAGTGCCCTTGGGCAGCTCTCCCTGGCGCCACCAGGAGAGTTCTCAGGATGGCCAAAGGCCTCCGTGCTGAGTGGCCTGTGTCTGCTGTGCCTGAGGTGAGGAGCATTTCAGGCTGTCAGTGGGGTACAGGGTAGCCCCCTTTTGGACATCAATGGCCTGTCTCTCTTTAGGAGTAGTCAAGAGTCCAACATGATAGACACTCCGGCATTCTCGCCAAGGCCAATATTTCCTAAGGGGTGGTGGGCACAAGCATGAAGGGTCCCCAGATCCCCTCCCCTCTCCTCAGCAGGGGAGATCAATGGGGACTCCTTCGCTTCCCTTTTGGAGCATTGCCCTTAAGGTAGATATTTAGATGGTGGCCCAGGAAAGATGTCCCAGGCCGTTGGGCCCCTTTCTTTCCCTGGGGGGGGGGGCAGGAGGAAGACAGCTTGCAAGTCCCACAGCTTTTATCTGCCAAGCTTTCAGGGCGAGGTCAAGGGTCAAGGAGGCAGATGCGGGGGTGCCAGGACAGTTTAAGGCTGCCTGCAAGTGGGTCTTTCCTGAGCTTTTGCGCAGGCCTCTTTTCCTGCTCCTCTTATATGTTGTCACTGGCAAAGTAAATGCGCCACAGAAATGCACGAGCGCGATGCTTCGTCAGGGGCCACGCTTGAATGAGAGAACTGGCCTGAGAATGACCCCAACATCAACAGGATTATATTAGATTTCACCTTGCAGACCAAGCCTCAATGGGAGGCCATCAAGTCCTGGATGCTGGCACTCGCTTGCTGGGCAGGCTCTGCCAGGGGTTAACATCTTGTGTCGAGTCAAGCAATGGATTCCCCCTGGCTAAGGAGAGCTGGGAAGTTTCCAGGGACATCCGGTACCTGCAGCTGCCCTGTCTGCAAGAGGAGCCAACCTCCTTCCCTTCCTATCTCACTGGAAAGAACCGTTTTGTCTCTAGGGCAGGTCCTGCCAGCCCGAGTGGGCTCAAGCAGACGGAGCACCAAAGTGCTGCTCGCTGCCCATCGCCCAACAACCTGGACTTCTTCCCTGTTGGAGGAAGGTGCCTGCCCTGTCCCCGCCAGGTACACAGCAGACCTATAGGGCTCCTTCTGCTGAATTGCCCAGAAAGGCCAAAAGAGCCAAGCACAAAACCGGTTCCTGCTCAGGCCAGGAGTCCAGAACTGAGGCCTTTCCAAGTCAGTGGAGATCCTGTAGCCGGAGAGCAGGAGGGGGATAGGAGAGAAAGGGGAAGCTGGCCTTCCCAGGTGCTCTCAAAGCAGCTCTTTGTAGCTTGACATGCTGTCCTTGAAGGCAAAACAAGGTGGCACAGAAAGACAAGTCACACTGGACAATATTTTCTCCTGTTGGGAACAGAAATAACAATTATAGAGATGGCTACAGTTTTCTTCATACTTGGATGCAAAAACAAAGCTATGTGGAGAATATGAAATTTCATTTCATTTCATTTCATTTATTCGAA
Source organism: Pituophis catenifer annectens (assembly GCF_029215685.1). Taxonomy (NCBI): domain Eukaryota; kingdom Metazoa; phylum Chordata; class Lepidosauria; order Squamata; family Colubridae; genus Pituophis; species Pituophis catenifer. The sequence continues at coordinate 25,839,877 of NW_027256893.1, forward strand.
TTTCTATACCGCCCTTCTCCTTTCGGACTCAGGGCGGTGAACAGCCAGATAAAAAACATCTATACAAACATCACAGTTAAAATAAAGTTAAAATAATTTATAAATTTGGCCCATAATTTAAAACTTGTCAATTAAAATAAATATTAAAATTACTTGTAAAGGGAGGACTGTGTGTGGTTTACGTAGGTAGTGGAGGCCGTCTATCTCTCCTCTAAGACCACCACTGTCTTCCTATTACCAACTCTTCTTATTTTGTGGATAAAACACCCAAAGCCACGTTGGACTTGAAATGCTCCCCATACGATTTGGGACTGAAAATTTTGGATGCATTGGGACAATAAAACAACGTTCAAGAACAAGTGTTTTGAACCAGGCACCGACTAAACCATGATAAAAACAAATACAGTAATTTGTATACATTCTAGCACCTCCTGGAAGACTCAGCTGGCTGTACAGATGATCTACAAAATTTAGAATAGAGAGGATTTCCATTTTCTGCTTTTACGGCAGTAGAGACATTAAATTTGCAGACTGTATGAACTTGCAGGTCCCATGAGCAATGAAAAGGTTTCTGTTTTGTCATGGCTGTGATAAGTACTATAAAATGTACAATGTAAGGATGCCATAGATATGTTAAATAACATCATTTCTTAGCATAATTCAAAATGCCAGTGTTAAGCAAAACATACAGTACTATGAAATCAGAGCTTTTCTTGTTGTTCCAATGATGGATGAATGGCAAACCTGGCTGAAGCTCTGATTGTGAGGGTTTTCTCACTCCAATTTGTGTCCTGCTTATAGATGTATAAATTCATTCGCAGCCGTTGTAATCTGATGCTTTTCTGGGAGCATTTTCTTCTTAATCTCTGGGGAAGTCTCTTGGTGGTGCCCCCTCTCTCTCAGGGGCTGTCATACGAACACCAGCTCATTCTCCATTCCTCCCTGTGGTTCATTCTCCGCTTGCCGTGATTTTGGTGGTTGCAAAGCCCAATGAATTGTCTGCTTTCAAGCTGCCTGGATGGGCTGCCGCTCCATGAGGAACTGGCAGGAACAGCATACGGATTTTGCACAACAAAGCTTGGCCACTGCATTCTTTTCCATGGAAGAAACTTGAAAAATCCCTGTGCTGAAATGAACAAACAGCTTCTCAGCATTCCCAGGAAGGAGCAGTTCCAAACCCGAAAGTGCTGGTGGAGTAGCTGGGGAGCATGCCAGGTGCCCCTGGCGGTGGTGTGCTGGCTCAGGCCCTGGCAGGATGAAAGCCTTCCAGGCTATACGGCAGATTGCTTCCCTTAAGGCAGGGGGAGGACTTACGGAAACCACCATCAGTCAATCTGAGACAGCTCCTTCTATTTCCTTCCTTCCTTCCTGATGGAGCTGGTTAAGGCAGTCAGGCAGAGCCATTCAGTCAGGTCTTCCTTCCTTCTACCTCCCTCTGAACCCCATCATTCTTTCCAAAGCCCTTCAAGGTAGTCAGAGGCCAAGGCGCACCGGAGGAAGCCACTCTCACCACGGCGGGCCTGTGCTTAGGCTGACCGAGGAAGCTGTGAATTTTTGGCATTTTGGAGGCCCCCATAGCAGCCCCAGTGCTTCTCCCAAGAGGCTTGCAAGCAGGGGGTGAAGAGATCCTTCAAAGCCCCATCGACTTCATCTGTTCTGGAGTAGATTAAAATACCCCCACCCCACAGCCTTCAAGGAGCGGGACGCATGGCAAAAGCCAGCAACAAGAGTCCGTGACTCCCTTTGGTTTCTCCCAGGAGCATGACAGCAGTGTGACCAGGCCCACCTTTAGAGTGAATCTGCTGCCCCTTTATTTCCTATACAATTTGGACGAGGCGCAGTTTAGCAGAACTAAAATGCACTTTATTAAGTAGTAATTTGATAATTCTAAGAATGCCTGTGCTTCAGCCTGTATTTCAGTTTTAGATATAAGACTGAACTCACCTTGTAGTGGTGATTTAAAAATTTAACCAAAACATTCTTAGGATCAATGACTGTTTATTAGAATAAAATGAAGTTGACACCAGTACACTAATCTTAAATCTGAATCAGCAGGAGCTGAAGGCCAGAGTACCATTTAAGCATTGTTTCTGAGAAATAAGTTGCAAGTCATTTATACTTGTAAATTATTAAAATTACAACAAAAATGTTAATTAAACATAGTCTAATAACCACAATGCTACCACAAGTGGTTTGTATGTAATTTGGAAAAGAAATGTATTCCTTAGTAGGAAGTTCAAATGCACTGACCGGAGGACGCCCCCCCCCCCCCCCCCCGCTGGATGGCTTGCCCGCGGAGGGGCTTCTTGGGGCATGAAGGTCGCATCCCTCCGGCTCTTGCCGAAGGCTGCATCTTGAGCTTGTCGTCCTCTGTGCTGGGGAGCCAGCAGGCTTGCAGAAGAGCCTTCCCAGCTCAAAAGAAAGCGACCTTTGGGCCGACGGAGCGGCGGAGTATCGGGCGAAGGCCGCCTACCGAGTTGATCAGTCCAGCGTTTCCGCGGCCCCTCCGCCGGCAGGAGCCACCGAAAGCGCTGCGAGAGATCCGGCGTGCCCTCCCTCTCCGAACCCAAATGGCCGGCAAAGGAAGCCACTTACCCGGAGCCGCTTCTCCCAGGAAGAGCCCAGCTTCTGACGGGGAAACGTCGCCGAGGCAACCGGGTCCGCGAGCTCTTCAGCGCCGACCGAGACCGCCGCTGTTCCTCCAGGCAGCCCAGCCAGGCACCGCGGGCTTGGGGCCACCAGCCCCGGCCCTCCCGGCGACCCTTCTCGCTGCCCACGGCCGGCGTTGGGAGCGCCGACTTGGCTCTTGGGGGCTGCAGGGGTCTGCAGAGCCCCGGCCTGGGCGCGGCCGCCGCTCCGACTCCGGGCGGGGACTCCTTCTGCAGAACCGTCCGCGGAGCACCCTCCGCCCACTCCTCCTCTCGCTCCCCAGCCGACCTCCGGCGGCCCGGACGCCGCCCCCCCCCCGGCGCCGCGTCGGAGAAGACCCACGCCCGGCCTTGCGGAAGGAGGCGCCGCCGCCGGGCCGGCTGCCTTGCCCGCGCCGTGGCGTTGCCGCCGGAGCCGGATCGGGGCCGCGTCCGGCCGAGCCCCAACTTTCCCGGCAACTTCCCCACCCGGCTCCAGCCAGAAAACGGCTGGAATGCGCGGGGGGAGGCGGGAGTGGGGGCCCCCCGCCCTCCTCCGCCCGTCCCTCCCTCCCTCGCAGCTCCGCTCCGCCTGCGCTCCCTCCCGCCCTCCCCCGCCGCCTGGGCTGAATCTTATTGATCCAGAAGGTGGCTAATTAGCCCTTCCCGTCGTGCCTGGGTAATGAGGCACATGCGCACTGCACTAATCAGCCATTTTTTGCAGGAAACTAATTAGCAGAATAAAGATCCAAAGAGTTTTTTTCCTCCCCAATCAGCAGATCTGAACGCGGGCGCTTCCTGCTCCGGCCGCCCCGCCGTCCGGCTCCCGCCCGCCCGGGCCCCCGCCAGCCTCGCTCCGGGGCGCCGCCGCTCCCGGCGACGATGCTGCTGCTGCTGCTGCTGCTGGGCAGCGGCGGCGGCGGCGGCGGCGGGGGAAGCAACGGCCCCGGCGGCGCAAGTGGAAGCGGCTCCCGCCCGGCTCCGGCCGCCGCGCCTGCTCCGCGCCTCTCCTCTGCCTCATCTCGCCGCCGCCGCCGCCGCCGCCAGTCCGGGCTGCAGCTCGGAGCCCGCCGCGCCCGCAGCCTTCATGGGATCCGTCGCACCCCCACCGCCGACCGGGATTAGCCGTCTCGCCGGAGCCATCGCAGCAGGAGGGGCCGAGGAGGAAGAAGAGGAGGACGGGCGAAGGAGGAGGGAAGCCGCCGCCGCCGCCGCCGCGTAAGTGGCAACTTCGCTGCGCCCCGCCCGGGCTGCTTTGCATGGGGTAGCCCGGCCCCTTCTCGCCGGATCGGGGCCGCTGCTCTCCTCCCCACGGCGGAAACTTTGGGCGCCTGTCGCCGCGGGCAGGTGCTGCGGAGCGGCCCAGGCCGGGCCGGGCGCCGGTCTACCGATGGGCGCGGAGGGCAGTTTGGAGCGGGAGCGCCGCGGGGCCCGCCGAGAGCGGCCACATTGATCGGTCCATCTGCATAATCGATCTGGCAGCCTCGGAAGCGTCGGGCCGCGGCCGCTCTCGGTCGGCGGCCTTCTTGTGCTCGGGCCCGGCGCGAGCCGCCTCTCCCCGCTTGCGGGGGCTGCCGCTCCGGAGCCCCGGCCCGCCGCAGGGCGACCGGACAGCCAGCCCGTGGCTTGGTGCCGAGTCGGCCGTTCGGGCCGTTCTCCGGCCGAGGCCAGATGGGCCGGGGCTAAGCGCGGCTCCCGTTCGGCCGGGCGACTGCGGCTCCCCGGACCGGAAGGTTCCGCCTGCGCTGGAGCGGCCGTGGTTTGTCCCCAGTCGCGGCGGTCCCGCACCGCGCCGGAAACCGCGAAGTTGAGCCGTGCCGCTTTCTCGCCGCGCCGCTTTGCTAAGCCGCTTCGCGGCGGCGGCCCAAAGTTCGCCCGGAAGGAATCCCGCCCGCCTCGGCCAGAGCCAACCGTGGCCCGCAGCGCCGCCTCGGCCGGAGCCTGCCCGGTCTCCCTGCCCCGGGATCGAGCGGGCTTCTGGCGGCGGCCGCTGCGGGCAACTCTAGCCAACCTCGGCTATCGCTGCGAGCCACGCATTTTCCGCCGGCCTTTCCGTGCCCGAGCTGCGGTTTGAGTTACACAAGAGGCTGCGGGCTTTTCGTCACTCAAGCCTTGCCTAGGAGGCGATTGCCAGACTCCGCAGCCGCCGGCCAAGCAGCCTTGTCGCGGGCCGATTTGCCCGGGGGCCGAACCGCCTGAGGCTCGGGCCAGGCTCCCGCCCGGGGACGCTCGTGCGGTAGGCGGCTGCTCTGATGCGGGTGGCTCGGTGCGGCGGCGGCTGCTTCGGATCTCCGACCTTTAGCCGCATTAAAAAGCCCCGTTCCCGGCCGTGGGGCACATCGCCTAACTTGCCCCGGGGGAGACTCGGAGCCGGGATCTTCTCACGAGCGGCAGGGACGACGGGCAGGGCTGCCGCGGGCGAGCGACCGCCGGCCGGAGCCTTCGCCTTCCCCAGAGGCTTCGGCCGGCCGCCCCGTGTCGCCTGGAGTTCGGGTCGGCTCTCGACAAGCCGTTGTCGGTATTGTTTGTGCTGGGGCTGCCGCAGGCCGACGGATTTCTGTGTCCGCGGGGCTCGAGCAGGCCTTGCGGGCGCCGCCGCCGCCGCCTCCTTCCATTCAGGCAGCCGCCGCGGAGCGAGCCCTGGCCCGGCGACTGGGGCGGCTGCGAGTCCGGCTAAATATCGGGGCTTCCGCGTCAGGAGGCGTTAATGTCCCTTTCCTGTTGTGTCTTTTTATGCCCCGTGGGTGTGATTGTTCTAGTGTCCCCTCCCCACTTTCTTTTTAAAGTTCTAAAACAACTTCGATTCACTTGCAAATCCCAGGCCAGCCTCCGGGGCTCCTGCTGCGAAAAGAGGGGCGCTGCCCTTCTCCGCCCCGCCGTCCCTACTCCCAGTTTCTAACCGACCCCTCCCCCGCATCCCTTTCTCCGTTGTGGGCCAGTTGACTTCCCTTGCACAGCAGCGCCCCTGCCCGCAGTGAGCCCGGTCAGGAGGGAAGGGCTTCGAGAAGGGCCTGGGGTGGGAAGACTGAGGTGGGGGGAGGATCAAAGGCACAGACCTTTCCTGGGCTTTGGAAGGCCTCTTTCCTCCCCTGTTCGCAGGTGCCATTCTGAGGGGTGGGGGGGTTGAATGAATTCTATTTAAGGAATGGGAAACCACCGTTCCAGAGTAAGTCCCTGGATCAGGCCAGGGTGTTGCCAGATCTGGCCCTGCCTCTTTCCGCAGGGAGAGCAAGCTGCCTCAGGTCTTGGGTGACTGGAGCCCCTCACTGTGCTCGAGGACACCAGAAACTAGGAAGCCTCCGTGCCCTTGGATGTGTGGCAGATCAACCTTGATTACCACAGATATTGCTAATTAACAGACCACTTAGTTGGAAACCTCAAATCCCATCATTATCAGCCCCTTAAACAGAGCCTGGGAGGGAGGGAGCTGAGCCTTTCTTTACTCCCCTTTGTGCTGGAATTCTTGGGGGGGGGGGCGGTGAACAGGGAAGAGAGACTGAATTCATTGTATACATGATGTACAATGACAATAAAGGCTATTATTATTATCATACCTTTTATTCATTAAACATGAAACTCAGTCAACTGAACATTTAAAAATGTATCACAAATATTATTTACTGGCACTGATGGTTGATATGGGTTGCTGCCAGCATCCTAGGTATCGACCAAGTATTTTCTTAAAATATACGATGTTCCGAGGAGCACAGTTTTTTGCAGTTCTCCTGGTGTTATTTCAGGAAGCATCATTGTTGTTGCTGTTGTTGTGATGATGATGATGATGATGATGATGATGATGATGCCACGCTTTCATTTTGACCCATGCAGCATTGGCTGCCTAGATGCGGCAAGACCTTTTTTTTGAAGGCCTGACCTCATGCTTTCTACATTTTGAAGTGTTCTTTTTTTATTTATTTCTGCCATTACAGCTTTCCTTATTAGGCTGCAATTTTTTTTGTTCCAAAGAAAAGAAAAGAGTCAGTACTACTTCAGCCTAAGGTTTCAAAATCTCATTTTCTCGATTCCCTTGAAGTATCCCATCTACCATCCAGTTGTCCATATTTTATTTATCAATTTTTTATTTGATAAATATCAGAATGAGAAATGCTATAGCTGAAACCTTTGTGAGTCATGGACTCACGGCTGGTTGCAGTTGTGGTTCATTTTCAGGGAAGGCTGGGCCCTAAATAACTTTGGGGTAGACTAGATGCCGTGTCAGGAAAGACTGAGAAACAAAGGGGCCAGGTGAAACCTTCTACAAGTACTTGGTTGTTTGGCAGTGTTTTTAGAAATAAACGGATAGGTAACTGCACATTTACTGTTGTGGGAGAAGGATGTTAGTTGGCTGAGGAGTCTAGTAATTATGGGTGTGTGGAGAGACCCAGCTGATGTTGCCAAGAGAGTGGTCTGTGCTTGATGGGGGGGGATTGTTTAAGGGCCCCCTCCCAGTTAAGGAAGGACAGAGATGGATTGAGCCTCTCGGATTGCAACACAGCAGAGGAAGGGAAGGAACGGCTGTGCCTGTTCTGGCCCTGAAAGAGACACCTCAGCCGGGGATGGGGCACCGGTTCCTTTCAAGTGCCCCCAGGGCTGATGTCTGTGGATGAAGCGGTTATCTCCACAGCAACCACAAGTTAAAAGGAGGAGGGCGATGGGAGCTTCTCAGGGAATGTGGCAATATGTGGCCGGTGCAACCTTGGCCCTTTAATCAGATTTTTTTTTCCGCTGGGTCCTTTCAGGAGGGAGAGGGTAAAGTCTGGTGTGGTCGGGCCTGGCAGCCACCGAATACCCTACTTGCCTGTAATGGCACTTGGGCACATGAAGGAGTCTGAGCCAGTGGATTTGGGAGATTGCACTGGGGACCAAGGCGGCTTTTCAGCTGGTTTCACAATTTGTTGTTGTAATGAAGAATTTCAAGTTGCTTTTTCATGATGGTGCAAAATAAGAAACATTCCCTGTGCTTGATTAGAATCCGTATTGCCTTTAATTAGGTGGGTTAGTGTTCTTGTTTCAGGAGCCTTTTCAGGTTGCTACTACAGGTGTTGAGGGTTTTCGGTGGATGGAGTTGCTGAAGGAGCTATTTTTAAATTTTCAAATGGGAGCTTCCCTTCTGAGCATTTTCTAGACCACGCTGGTCAAGTCCTGGGGAAATCTTCCTTAGCTGATCCCATTGTGCTTGGGGGGGGGGGGGCAGTCGGTCCTCCCCTGTCCCCCTCCTGTATGAGAAGGCCTCAAGGCGTTGAATGATTCTGTGGTGGCAACTGAGCAGTTCTTGTGATTTGCTGGGCTTATCTCCCTTTTCTTCAGGAAGGGAAGGAAACATCCTCGCAGGGCTCCCTTGATTGGGCCTCTGCAGCAGCCCCTGTGAGGTAGCTTGATGAGGGGTGACTGGCTCAAAGCCATTGGGCTTTGGCCCAGCGTAGAGCTGAAACTGGGCACCCCATGGGCTCTCATGCTGCAGCCCTTCTGGTGCTGTGGCTCAGCTAGGGCCTTGGGTTGTTTTGGACTCCTGAAGCAGCCGTTGCAACTCCCCAAGGGCCACGCCATGGTGGTGTATTGCTCAGGCACCTTGACCTGGAACAGGCCAGTCTGCAGACGTGACCTCTGGCTGATGCCCTGCCTGGCCAAGAGGCTCTCTGGAAGAAAGAGGAGTGGCGTGGAGGGAAAAGGCCACAAGCCTGCCTGAAGAGCCTTCGCTTTTCCTGGAAATTCAGTGTGAGAAGAGAAGGGCTGCCATCTTCCTGGGGTGTGTGAATCCCTTGAAGGATTGTTGACATTCCTGGTGGGCTTCTGGGCTGGACTGGGTTGAAAAGTGGAAGCATATGGCTGCTGCTTCACTGGTAGGGGCTGCCTTCCAGCAGGTGCCTTGTTCCTGGCTGGCAGTGTATGAAGAGGACCTGTCCCCATCACCTGCCTGACAGAACTGTAATGGCTGGATAAGTGCACTGAAAGCACTTTGGGTACCACGAGGAGCTCAAGAGCTTCCATTTAACCTTTGGGTTTGCTGATGTCCAACAGGATTTTCTCGCCCATCTCCCTTTCCCCCCAACAAAGGCTGGCAAACTAGATGTTCTAAGGAAGGAGAACTTAAGGCTAAAGGAGGACATCATATGGGGTACTGCAGACCACCCAGAAGAAGCCCCAGCAGTCCCCTCCGTCTGAGCAGCCATCCTGTCAGGCTCTCCTCAACTGCAGTGAGCCTGGCTCTTCCCCTTGGCTCTGGCCTGGGCTGTGTTCAGGACATCCAATGTCTTTAGATGTGTTGTTGGGGCTGTTGGGGAGTATCTGGAACAGATTTCTTAGGACAAACTTCTTTCAGCATTCTGAACGGCTCACATAAAACAATTCTCCCTCTCAATTTTTAGTACTCAGCTATGGCAAGCATCTCTGTTCAGCAGACAGTATCAGATGTTCCATTAGTCCAGCTGCACTCAAAAACTCCAACGCATCTTTGCCATTGTGCTTCTAACCTGCTTTGGAGGTGTTACACAGCTTCACAGGTAGCAATGAGGGAAGCAGAACAACCAGGATTAATTAGCAAGGCTGGAGATTTTCCGCTGGGCAGGGGGAACTCGATGCAGGAGAGCAGCAGTCCTCCCCAAGGGCCAGTCCCCACTTGGGGCCCAGCAGCCTCAGCCCAGGCCCTTTTCCAGCTGCGAGTAGCATTGCATATTCCTGCCTTTCCTGTAACTGCTCTGTAGGGTAACAGGACTATTTAATTTAAGGCTGATTTGGTTATGGGCATCTATGAAGTCCTTGGTGCTCTTTGAACTTGGAGACATTTCGTTACCCAGCTGAGCAACATCCTCCATACTGATAATGTTCCCTAATTGGCAGGCAAACATCTCAGTTCAGAGAGTAACAGCAGATCAACCCTGAGCTTCTTTTCTGTTGGGGCTTCCATCTTGTTCCTGGCAAAGTGGGATGGTTTTGACCTCATAGCTCCCAAAAGTTCCTTTGCTGCATTACCTCCAGTTGCTTGGACAACTTGCCCCCGTGGCCTGTTGCCTACCTGGGACCCAGGTGCCCTGGAAAAGGCCTTCACGGGGGTCTCTGTCATGCACAGGTGCTTGCAGCGCTCCAGAGGGAGTGGGTCTGCAGAGGCCTTCCCAGCGCTGATCACTCTGTGGGCTTTGGGAAATGACACGCTCTGAAGCAGGCGCAGCTCAGTGCCAGGGAGCTTGGCAGCACCATTAGGGCACCTGGCCAAGGGTGCTCCTTGCTTGGATTGCTCACTGCAGGGCCACGGGGGTGGGGGTGCTTCATCCTGCTGGCACTCGCATCAGCTGCTGCATTTTGAACATCTTTTCTGAAGCTGGGCTTGCCCCTGGCATGCAGCCATGACTTGCATAACCATGATTTATTGAATAAAGCACAAGGGCTTGACTTTGTAGAGCAGGCTAACCCATAAACTGTGGGCTTACACAGTGTTGGATGCCAGAATTAAGCAATGGCCCTTCTGGCTTTGAGGGAGACCCAAGTGCTGCCTGCCTCTCTCTTGAACTTGAAATGGACATGAGAGATGAGGGACGGACGAGCTCCCCAGGGAGTGGAGCTCTGCTGCTGCGCAGAGGAAGCTTTGCTGATCAGGATCTCGGGTGGTCAGTCGCTTCTGAAGATGGTACATTGAAGAAGCCAAGATGGTGGCTATTGTGGCCACAGTAGGACGTCTGCATGGAGAGAGGACAGTTGCCTGGAGATTTGATTTTGCTGCAGGGAGCTGTTTGGGGATGGGTGAATGGCAACAGCACCAGGAAGATAAAAATGGGATTCTCTGAGTAAACTTGGTAGTCAAGCCTTTGTTCCTCCTTGTGCTCCCTTCCAGTTTTGGGAGGGGAGGTCCCTAGGGAGCAGAAGCTGAGGTGGGGTGGAGCAGAGCCTTACCTGGCCATATAATCCTTGACCTGCTCATAGGTCCATGGTTCCTAGTCATTAGAAGAACTACAAAGAGGGAACTGCTTCTCTGGGAATGTTTTCCTCCCCATGGGTCCCCGGCCAGTATAATCGGGTGCCAGTGATGGGTTCCTTATGCCAGAGACCTTGGAGGTCTTCTAGTTCAACCCCCTGCTCAAGCAGGAGACCCATATCATTTTAGACAAATGGATTGTCCAATCTCTTCTTAAAAACGTCCAGTGTTGGAGCATCCACAACTTCTGGAGGCCAGCTGCTCCACGGATTAATTCTTCTCGCTGTCAGGAAATTCCTCCTTAATTCCAGCTCTCCATCCTTTAGGTCTTGTCTTGCCCTGCCCTTGGGGACTTTGGAAAATAGCTTCCCTGGGGCAAGTTTGAGGCCAGGAAATGTGAAGGGTTGTGCCTGTGAACAACAACCTCTCGCTCTGCCCAATTAGGATTTGCCTTTGGCCTTCGATCCTGCAGTAAAACTGCACACATACAAGTAGTCCTTGACTTACAACCAGCCATTTAACGACAGTTCAAAGTTACAGCAGACTCAAAAAAAAGTTACATATGATGTGTCCTCAAAGTTGCAACTGCTGCATCACCCCCAAGATCTTGTGATCGCATTTTGGTAGCAGCTTGCATTTACAAGCTGGGTTGCAGCACCCCGTGGTCTCATGGCTGCATTTTGTAACTTAATGCTTAATGACAGTCATAAAACGGTCATAAAATTGACTCTGGTCACATGCTGACTTACAACTGCAATGACTTACCGCTGAAATTCCAGGCTCTCTAAATTGAGGACTACCTGTACACCTTTCCATTAGCTGAGGTTAGTTGTTGCTCAGACTTTTACGCTGATAAGAGTAGGGTAGAAGTAAGACTGCTGGTGGCCGAGTACCGAGACTTGGACTAAGCAGGGATTCCTGGATTCTAAGGGATGAAGGTGTACCTCCTCCACTCACCATCCCTCATGCCTTCGTCACCCCCAATTGGATTACTGCAGTGCACTCTACACAGGGCTGCCCTTGAAGATCATCTGGTCCTGAATCAGTCCACCTGCATGAGCTGCACCAGTTCCCAGTTGCTTTCTGGAGGCAATTTAAGGGGCTGTTAATTTTTAAAGCACTGCATGGTATAGGACAAAGATTTGTGGGACCCTCCCTCTCTCTGCCCCATTAGGTCAGAAAGGGTGAGCACACTCCAAGTTGCCTCCCTTAAACCTTGTCATCTGATGGGACCCTGGCGGTGCCCCTTCTTTGTGTCTCCCCACCCCTTTTGAGAATCCTCCCACCTGAGATTTGGAAAAGCCTGCCCTCCAGGCTCTTTCCCCCAAATGGTGGGCTAGGAGGGTAATTGTGGGGTTGGTCTGGCACCTGGCCGGAAGAGTGGTCTTGCCCTCATTTTTGTGTTTACAGGCTGTTGACAGCTGCCAAGAATCAGTATATGAAATAGGTAACAATATAAATTCTTTAAATAAATAAAATAGATCTGGGTGCCGAGAGCCAGATTGCAGGGAAACCAGGTTTTATTGAAATGATAATTAATTAACCTTCTGATTAAAGCATGGCTGTGGGTGAAGAGATGCGAGGAGCTGGGTGGGGAGAACAGAGCGCAGGGCTGCTTCCCTCTCTTCAGTGGCTGCTGGCTCTGCTTTGGAGTCTTGCCTTCCATTTTTTTCATTCAGGACATAGCCTTTAACTGACCCAGAGCATTGCTTGTGTCCAAAGTTTATCGCTATTGCTGACATTCCGAAAACCCAAGAGATTTATTGTATCGGACAACGAAGGGAATGCTGCAGAAGGTTGGTGATGGTGACGGATGAATGATGCTGGATTGGCCGCAGCAGGTTGAGGATGGAGAAGGGAAGGCAGGCAAGTGTTGGCTTTGCTGTCTGGATGTGAAGCTGGGGCCATCCTGGGGTTGAGGAGCTGTGACTCCCACTGTTATTTTCAAAATCTAGCTCCGCTTATTTGGCGTGGGAGATTTCTGAATATATGTCTGTCTCTTTGAAGGGCCTTCTAAAAGTGGATCTTCTGTTTGATGTAAAGCCCTAGGATGATTTATAAATGATCTAAAATCTTCCCAAACAAAAGCAGCGAGAGTACAGTGGACACTAAATGTTCCCATCGTCAAAGCAAACAGGGTCTTATAATAACCATTCACAGTTGACAATGATGAAACTTAGAGAGACATGGAAAGCCTTTCCTGGCCATGGACTGGGGGAGGGGAGCGGGGGGGGGGGGAGGCTGGTAGGCAAGCAGGCCTCTTTCGAATGGGTAGCTAAGAGGCCTCCATCAGCTGGATGGAGGTGGGGCCCTCCTAAGTTTGGTTTCTGAGGGTGGGGGCCCACTTTAGACCTCCTCTCACTAGGAGCACCTTGTGGCTGCCCCCTCCCTGCTCCTTTTTTCAGAGTCTGTTTAATTTATATTTCTGGTGCTGCTGGATCTTTTAGTTTTGCCTGAGAATTTATTGTTTTTATAATTGATTGTTTGACTGATTGATTGGATAGTTGCTATTTATATTTTGTGTGCCTGTAAATGACTATGATTCTCCAGACTTTTCCGTTGGTTTCCAGTAGCCCTTTGCTTGATTCCCTGTCCAGACCTGCTCAGAAAAGTCTCCAGCTAGGCTTTGACCGAATAAGCCGTCCTGGCCGCCACTCTCTCCTCCAATCTGGTCTGAAACCTGGAAGTGAACCACAATTCAAAGGGAAGCTGAACCCAGGCAGCCCCCTCTCCTCTTAGCAAGCAGCGTCTTGTTTTCTGATATGTTGTTTGCCGTGAGATTTTGACAGGCACTACGTACATAGGGAGGTTTCTTAGTTCCCCGTTCCTTTGCCTGTTTTACCTGCTAATACAAATAAAATTTGCCTTTGGGCACGGTCAGTCGAGCAGCTTGGATCTAGGTGAGATGTGCAACGGGAGACTTTAGTGCAAGCCAGGAGCTCCTTATTTCCTGCTGGCTGCTTGAATGCCGCTTGGGAACAACAGGACTTGTCTCTTTCAAGACAGTTGCCATTTCAGGAACATTGGCACAGAACATCCAAACTTAACCCAGTTTTTGAAGCAGGTGGAATCATTGCAGGGTAGGAGAGAAAGAGCAGTATTTGAGAATGAGACCTTTGCTCTTGGACCAGCCCAAATGGAGAGATTGGCCAGTCCAGATGAAGGAACTCCACTGAAGAGCAAAGAGATTCCATGTTCTCCCTTGCAGGTATCTTTGGTGCCTTTGAGAACCAAGTCAGCCTCATAATTGTGGGCTGTGGGATTTTCCGGGGAAGAGATCCTGGACTTGTAAACGGTGTGGAGGGTTGGTCTGGGCCTTCTGAGGGACTTGCACAGAAGCCCTACCAAGCAGTGAACCAGCCTCTTCAGTGTCTGTTTCCAAAACGAATAAAAGCTGTTATTGCTTAAGGTAAATAAAGGTCTGCAAAGAGTAGCTGCAGCGATGCAGCGTATTAAGAATATCTCTGATTAGATATAGAAACATGCTTGGTCACATGGACAAGAATGGCAGTTGCTTCGAGCTGGTTTCCTTTCATCCTTGAAGTGGGCCGTATGGCCTTATGCTGTTGCCCTGATGAGCGTGCAGGCCTTCAGAACATGGCTCGGCTCAGGCACTCTCTCCGTTCTGATCAGGGGACAACGTCTGCCAGCCATGGTGGGTGGAGAAACTCCCCTGGGTGTATGGAATTCGTGCCTGGTCTTGCCTTTCCTGTTTCAGTGGAGTAGCCTGGCTAGTTTGTTCCACTGAGCCGGGCGGGCGGGCGGGCAAGAGGAAGGCGCTGGGGCTCAGCCGGCTCTAGTAAGTTTGTGTTGGGCTCCCTTGTCCTTGGCCCGCTTGTGATGACTGTTTGCGTAGACTGGGGCTCTCCTCTGCCCCCTTTCAGTGACCCTCCCTGAAGCTGCTGTCCAGGGTGGATTTGCATATGTTAATTGCTTGCCTTGTCCTAGCTTGTTAGCTGTGATATGTGGCTGCATTTGTATGCAAATAGTAGCAACTTGCTGCTGAGTTAATTAGTGCTTTTCACTTTATTTCCTGCAGCTCTGAAGAAAGGCTGGTTTCTCTTCCTCCAGCTGGCTCTCCTCCTCCTCCTCCTCCCCCAGTGCACTGGCTGCAGTTGCTGGGAGTGGTAATGGTTAAGGAGGGTCCCCAAGTCATCTTGTCCAGCAGGAGAAGGAGGTCAGAGGGCTCCTCTTCTTGTCTCTGTCAAGTTCAAGTGACCACTTGGCCATAGCTGTGGGAGAAATGGGATGTGTGTGTGTTAGGAAGGGTGACTCCCCTCCCCCCCCCCCCCGCTGCATTGTCCCTCTCATGAGCAAGACTGGTGGGGAGGGCCCAAGGCTCCAGATCCTCCCCTATCTTCTTGCTCAGGATTTTGCTGCTGCCCTTGTCGTCTTCGGTCGCCTTCATCTTTGTGTGCTTCGACTTCCCAGCGTGTCCTGTTCTTTGGAGGGGAAATACCTTGCTGTGTCCTCAGGGAGCATCCCTGCCCTTCTTTCCCTCTGCCCAGGAATGATGGCCCTCCAGCCGACTTTGGTCATCAGTGCTGGAGCCTGGGTTCCGGGCCTGGGCCTGGGGTGGGTGCTTTGGTCTTGGATTGCTCTTCCTTCCTGCTGCTGGTGAAGCTGATCCCAGGCAGGCCCTTGCCCTGGAGCTGTGTACACAGTAATGGCTGAGTGGAGCCATGCCTGCTTTATGTTGAGATGCCTAAACGTGGCAGGCCTGTCGCCGGACAGTTGCAAACAAAGCCTTTTCTTTCTATTTCCTCGAGGGCTTCCAAGAGGGTCCAGTTTGAAGGGTTCACTGATCAGGTGACAATGTGTATGATGTTTCAAGGAGAGGCACAGCTGTGTGCTTCTTCCAAATAAACATGGGCTATTTCTTTCAATTGGATGCATTTTGCTTGGTTTTCTAAAAATTAACATAAGAATTATTTCTGAAAATCCGTTTCTTCATTCTTGTGGCTACAAGAATGAAGAAATGGATTTTCAGAAATAATTCTTATGTTAATTTGTACGTAAGTATGTAAGAGGAATTTGCTCTTAGTCGGGTTCACTTTTCTTCTGGTTTATTCTTCCTTTTCATACAGAGAATAATAGTTCTAAAATATAGGACAGTAGATTTTTGCTGAGTGGCCAGAAAACTTGGGAGGACTTGGCGAGACCGGCTGGGCCTGCTCTTCACTAACAAGGTCAAAGTGAGGTGGGGGGCCCTAGTGGGCCCTCAGTGGCCCTTTCCAATCCTCATCACAGTCACTGTGTGGATCTCTTGTGGTTTGCAGACGGTGTGTGTGTGTGTGTGTGTGTGTGTGTGTGTGTGTGTGTGTGTGTGTCAAGTGAGGAGAGCCCAAATTCTGGCTCCAGCCTTTGCACGTGTCCCGTCTTTTTCAACGTCAGGCCCTTTGTTTAAGTGCGTTTTTCTGTGAAGCGAAGGTCGGGCTGTGGCTGGGAGGAGGAGGGGCTAGCTGCTCCTCCCCCCCCCCCCCCGGGCGCCTCAGTGAGTGGAGGGGCTACCAGCCTCCCAGCCAGCGGGCTAGAAAGGGGTCCCTGCTTCATAGACCCTGCCTCCACTTGGCCCTCTCTTGCTAGGAGTGTGGCTGGCCGGCCAGGGGCTGCCAGGGCCTCCTGGGGAAGTGAGCCCCCCTTGCCCCCTCCCCCACCTCTGGTTGTCTTTCTTGTCTGGCAGCCGAGGGGACCAGGGAGAGCTGGAAGCGCAGAGCTGCCCTGCTGCATTCCTCGGCAGCTGGGCTGGCTGGCTCCATTCCAGAGGGAGGGAAGCTGGCTACCTGGCGGAGGGTGCGTGTGCGTGTGCCTGGGGCTCTGCTTCTCCTTTGGGAAGGCCCCGTGGGCAGGAGCGGGACTCAGAATGCTTGTGTGGCTGCTCTGCCTCTCTCATGGCAGTGCAGGGAGGTTCTTCTCCTCCTGAACTTCCTTTCCTGCTAGCGGCAACCGCTCAGTCCTGGGAAAGCCTTGGGCTCTCCTCCTGGGCCCTTTTCTGAACCCAGCAGGCTGCCTCTTGCTTTGAGGCTGCTTGGAAGAAGGAGAAGTGACTGTCTCCCAGTCCTGCAGAAGGCCCACCCCCCTACCCCCAGTGGCAGCCCTGCTTCCACCGGGTCTGCAGGCAGGGCCCAGCCTAGGTCTCTCTCTCTGAGAGCTGAGGGGCCTCTCACCTGCCGCCTTTGTCAGGCATCTTGAGCTGATGGGTTTTCTGGCTGCAGCCACTGTACAGTTTGCCGGCGCGGCTCTCTTCCATTTGCAAGAACGGAAGCTGGGATAAATGGAGCATTGTTTATGGGAGCTGCCTTGCTTTGTCTTGGTGGCTCTTATCTGTCTCTCCAGCAGGATGGGGGCTAAGTGAATCCCCCCCTCAAATGACTCCTGGTCTCTTGACCTTCACCTTTGCAAATTTGAGGATGGGGTCTCCTGACAGAATGGGAAGAGTCCCCATGGCTCCAGATCCCTGCTGGGACAAAGGGGCTGTAGCTGTGGACATCCATCAGGTGAAAAGTTCAAATCTGCATTTCAAAGAAGGCAGAAGGCCATGGAGGTCCTGGCTGGACGGGGCCAAATTCTTCGCGCTTGCCCCTTTGGTTCAGGTTGTGAGGGGGACTGTATAGCCCTGTGCATGTTCTGGAGGGACCCGCCAAACCGAACCAAGTCAGTGCCAGCTTGGGGGCTGTGGGCCTTCTTGGGAAGCCTTGATATGGGGAGAGTTGTGGGAGCCAGACTCCTGGGTTCTTCTCCAGCGGTGAGCTACTGCTGCTTGGTCTCCTCTGGCCTGCCAGATGAATGGATGTGGCTGTCACCAGCTCGCCCCTTGACCTATGGATGGCTGGTGAGAAATTCATGCATTCCGGACTTCCATCCCCATGGCCAGGAGGACAATGGAAGATCCTTGTGACTCAGCCCTTGGGTCCGTAGCCGGAAGGCAGCCTGTGGTAGCAACCTTGAAGAGAGGTGGGTTTCTCCTCCCCCTCCCCACTTCTGCTACCAAAAAAGCTCCTTCCCACCCAGGGCTTCAAGGCTGCTTGTGGGCATCATGAGGCAGTTCCCAGGCGCACTCTGGGATTTGGGTGGCTGCTACGACACTGGGATCCACCAAAGGCATCCCAGTGATGTGCCCAGTCCCATTGCTCCCAACTTTGCCCTTAGTAATTTAGGGCCAGGGTCATCTTCTGAAAGACCAGAGCAACTCCAGACCCATCTCCCTTCTCTCCTGCCTCTCTCGAGGGGTCTAGAAAGGCAACAGCCTCCCCCCCATGTCTGAATCCTGGCAAATGTCAAGAGTTTGACCCAGTTGGCATGGCTGGGTGTTCTGGCTGCTACCTCAGCAAAAACATTTGGCCAGAACACCTGCCCCCTTTTTGTTGATCCCCAGCCCCTTCAGGAAGGGCAGCGAAAGCACCTGGTCATCTGTGGCCTGGTTGGGGGTTTTCAGACTCCCTGCTTGGGGAGGAGGGCTGAGAGATCCAGCAGGGTCCTGGATCTGTAATCCAGCCTGGTGGCAGCATTTGGATGCCAATGCCCATCAACTGGGGAGGGAGAGCCAAGGGAGGGAGCTGTTGACCAAATAGCTTTGGAAAGTACTTGAGATTTCTGATTTGCCACTTTGGACCTGGTGTTGTTAGAACTGGGGGGGGGGCAGAAAAGTTTTCCTATCACACAAGTTGGAGAAGATGTTTAATCTTGGCCTCCTCCTCCCCCTCCCTCCCTCTTGTGGCAGCTGCTGGAGGGCAGGGTGAGCAGATTCCTTGGCAAAGGCTAGCTCGAGGGTGGGGGTGGGGTTGAGCCTTGGGCCTTTTGTCAGGGTTTGCCTGACAAAATCTCATCAGATTGCAAAGCTGACAGGAAAGGGCTTTAGGTGTTACCCTGGAAAGGCAGGAGCTAGCAGGGCTGCTTCTCCCTTCCTGGAACTGTAGAGATGGCCCTCTGTGTTTTCCTGGGTGCTGTGGGATGACGGCCTTAGAAGCCTTTTCCCCTGACTTGGCCTGGGGCTTCTGGGCTGGTACCCGCAGCCTCCTTCCTGGAGCTGCCAAAGAGCTTTCCCAGAGGAACGGCATTCCTTCGTGGGTTGGACCCTTCAGCCCAAGAAGGAGGAGTAGCCCTTATCCTGAATTGATGAAGACATACATTTCACCTTGCGGATCCTTTGTTATCTGGGAATTTGTTGGAATAGGAATGGCTTTCCTGTGTGGACAGCAAGTGTGCCTCAGCGATGGAAGGGTTCAACTGCTCTCCCTTCCCCCCTCCTTCCCAGGATGGTGGCTGGTACATTTACCAGCAAAGACGTTTGGGGTTGGCCGTGGGCAGCCCATTTCCTCCTAGCCTTTTACTTCAGACAAGATCTTCTGGCCTCCAGATTTCTGATAAATTGATAAGAGGAATTGTGGGAGTCAATAGAGTTGTAGACATTTTGCCAATATAACCCTAGTGCTATTGATCTGCCAGTAAATTAAAGTCTTACTTAGAAGCTGCCGATATTTCTAATCGCCTGCCTCACCAATTACAACCTCCCAGTTACCTGGGAAAGACAGAAGGCGAGAGCCTCGCAGCACAGGTGGGATAAAACCAGGCCTTCCAGGGGGGTGGCCCTGCCCTCTTACCCCAGGGACCCTTTTAGATAAACTTCATGCTCCTGGGAAGGGTTTTGGCCAGGAACTCGGGGATCTCAGCAGACGACTTCTCTTCTTGGCCAGGCGTGTAGGGTGCAGGTCAACATTGCACGGATCCAGAAAGGGCAGTGGGCCTCCTGGGGGATGAGCATGCTCAGAGAGGGGAGAATGCCCCATTGAGTCACCCCACCCCCAAGGATTGCCATTCTCAGCTGTCCATCTTTGTTCCAGCCCTGCCCTGGCAGCAGAGGGGACCCTCCCCGGCCCAGTTTTGGAACTGCTTCTTTTCAAGTTTTTGGGGGAACTTGGGGGGGGGGTCCCCATGGCAAAGATCCCAGAGAAGGCTTTGCTGGCTGAAGGCTGCTCCCCAAGTGAGGTGCAGCAGCGGCTCCAACTGGAGCCCCCTCAGTATCAGCAGAAAGACTGCCCCTGCTTCCCCCAGGCCTCCCTGTATGGGCAGCCCCTCCCCTGACTGGGCCCAGGAGAGAGGCAGCAGTGAGGTCTTCAGGGGTGGGCCAGTAGGGAAGCATGGCAGGGGTCTCTGCCCTGGATGGGGGAGCAGCTGGGGGACCTGCTTGTCCTGCTGCCCTTTCACTTTTCCCCACTGAAGCAACAGCCCAAAGGGGATGCCGGGCTGGCCCTGAGAAAAGCTGCCTTCAGAGCTCTCCAGGTGAGCCAGGCCCTTCTTCCCATCCCTGGTATCTGGGCATGATCAGCTGCTCCAGTCAGCAACTCTAGCTCTTCGGATGCGGATAGTGGGCCTATCGGAGGGACAGAACGTTTTTGATGGTGTTGCTTCTTTTGAAATGGAGCAGAGGTTTGGGGGGGGAGGGAGGCAGAATAATGCAGCATCGCATGACCCCTCAGAGCTGAGCTTTGCCCAATGGGCAGCAGGGCAGCCTTTAGTCCAAGAGAGCAGCCAATTAAAGTCTGTCACTCAGCCTGTGGTTGGAGAATCTCTTTTACCCAGCCATGAACCCCCCTTCACTTCTGGGATCTTGGCATCCCCCCCCCCCCCCGGCTGGCTTCATGGGGCTCCCAATTTCAGCCAAAACACCAAGCCCTCCAAAATTGCCTGCTTTCTTCCAGGCCCACAAGAAGCCAGTAGGGTCCCTTTGGGGGCAGTGAGGCTTCAGTACAGTGGCCCTTGGGTGAGGTCACGGGCTGGTTGCTTGGCTCCTGGAAGGGAGGAATGTCCCTGGTTTGGAGCTGAGATCATGCAGCGCTTGTCTTCTGCAGGGAAGCACCAAGGGCCGAGATTACAGGCGACGTTGGTATCAATAAGCTGTATTGAGTCTTAGCGAGCCTCAGCAATGTGGGGGAAACCTCCGCTGGCCCTCCTGCTTATTGAGAAGCCAATAGCAATTTCCTGACTGACACTTGATGCCGACTGCCCAGGCCCTGCGCGGCTGCGGTGCTGCCTCCCAGCCCCAGCGCTTGGACTCCTGGAGGCCAGCTGGGACTCCCTTTCCTGGGCTGTGGCATGCAGTCTTCTCCCAGGGGCTGCCACATCCCTACGACTGGGCAGGTGTTTCCCTGGGCAGTCTGGGATGTGGACTAGCCTCCCCCCCCCCACACACACACATATACACCTCTTGCAGTTTTCTTCCTTGTTAGAAGAACAGGTATTGACTTATCTTGGAAAATTGGAAATTTCCAATTCCCAAGACGGTATTTTCGATATTTTCTTTCCTGAGCATCTGTGGCTCAAAAAAAGGGTATCCAAGGGAGTCATCAGGAGAGCCAAGGAGCCAGTGCAGCCGGGGGAAGTGGGAAGAAGAGGTCCTCTCTTCTTCCTAGGAAGTCATTCTTCATTTTGAATTTGGGAAGAACATTCGGCCACTGGTTCATATTTACACCCCAATCTATGCATGGGGAAGTCGGGAGAAGAAACCATTTACATCCACACCAACTATAAGTACCTCCAAATAATGTGCTGCTTTCGAGAGACATCTGTGGGAGATCTTCCCAAGCCCAGGAATGATTCCTGCCAGCTAAGTATTGTCTGGTGGAGAGCCTGCCTCTTCATGCAAGGAAAGGGCTAATCTGAAGCTGTCTAGAGCCTGCGGTAGGGAGGATTCTCTCCTTCCTTCCACACCAGCTGTGCTGTTTGTATCTATGTAGGGTGGAGGGTGTGCAGCCCTGGGTCTGCACAATGGTTGTGGAAATAAATGCTAGATTGTTCTATGAATGATCCTTTATTGAGCCTGGTCCTTTTAAAAATTCTGTTTTATGTTTTTATATCTTAATTGTACACCCCCCAGAATTGCTCTGTGAGGGATGGGAGACGTGTGGGGCAGAAACAGCCCTGGAGGGAATGTGTTCTCCCCAGAGAAAGGGACAGGCCTTACATTAGCACTCTTCTGCTGGAAAGAGAGATGCCGAGTTTGTAGCCATGGATGAACTTGGCTTGGGGCTTTCTCTTTTGGGATGTGAAGATTTGGCTAGAAGAGGGCTGCTCTTTGTTTTATGTGTAGGTCAAAAATCTGATCCACCTGGATAACCAGCACTGTTGAGTGTCCATTTCAATCATCCAGACCATGGTTGTCCCAAAAGGCAAGTGGACTTTCTTGTTTCTCATCCAAGATGTTCTTCAGTGCAAGGAAAAAAAGTAAGAAAGTCCAGTTGACTTTTGAAAAGCATCTTTGGGACAGCACTGTTGAGGTTGATAGGTTGCTGCACGTGACATGCAGGGTTGCACACAAGTCTGGAACCTCTGAGCAATGCTGGATTCGCCTCCCGCAGCCAGATCTTCCGAAATATCCCAGATGCTGCCCAGAGATGTTGCAATCTGAGGGCACTTTGAGAGGCATCACATTCCACAAAGACAGGGGCTCTTAATTATTTGCTTTGTACAGTGGCTTTTTATAATTGCAAGTGGTCAGCCCAGGTATTTTTTAATGGTTGTCTTGTTCACCCCTGTCTCCCTGTCTAGATTCTGAAGCCTTGTTGCAGATGAATGATGGGTGAGCCTGCTTCCAACCATGAATAAGCCTCAAGGCTACTTTGCAATCCTGGCAATCTCTCCCTCCTGCATCAAGGTCACCACCATTTTTGTTTGGTTCCACAAAAGCAGGAGAGAATGCCAGGAACTGAAATGAATCCAGTTCAGTCAGTGTTGTTAAAATGCTAAAAGATTTAAATGCCTAATGTTTCTGGGACTGTCAAATTTTGTATGTTTTGGAAGGAAATCCAAGTTTAGCTTGGGCTTATTTAGGGGTTGACTAACAATTCATAAAAGTGAAGCTGGCGGGACATTCCAAATGGTCTCTTGATTCCAATATCAGAAGGAGCTTCCCGGCATCCTCCTTTGAAGTGTCACGTTTGTCATCTCCTGTTAGGTTCAGCTGCTTAGTCCTCCTGTGTGGTTTGATGCCCCCTCTTTGAAAGAGTACAACTCCCCCTTTCCCAAAGCTTCCTATTGCCTACCACTGTGGCACTTGCCCTTTTAACTTTCTCTGCTGGGAAGACTCTTCCTCCAGTGTTTCATCCAAGGGCTTCGGAGCTGGCCTCCCATCCTGACTTAACGGGTCAGCCCCAGGCTGTTTTGGAAGCCCTTCTTCTCTGACCTGCTGGACACACCAGCCTTCAGCAAGGGATCTGGGGGTGAATGGCAGCTTTCATCATAGTGGGAGTTCTTTGTGGTCTAGCTGAGTTGTAGTGGGCACTTTTTCCATCTTCCTGCGTACGTTCAAGAAGGAAGAGTTTTTTGTTTGAAAAATAAAAAATTGGGGGGGAAAAAGAAGGAAGAGCCTATCTGCCCTCCCCTAATCCTAACCACGAGAGCAGTATTGGGCAGAGCCTTTACCTGTTGAGGAGGTGAAGAAGGAAAACTGAGGAAAGTAATTAGAACCATCGGTTGATGAGCCTAGGTGGCCCCAGCCCAGGCCATCATGGCTGCAGGTTAGAGGAGTCTTCTGCAGAGGAGAGTGGCATGAGCCACCCAGGGCAGCTGGAGTCCTGACAAGGCATCGTCTTTTCCCCACAGAGTGACTGCCTCTTGGAAGGCAGCAGTCCTTGAGGGCAGCCTGCCATTCACTCAAAGAAAACAGGCATGGCTACCGCTCTTTTCCTTTGCTACAGATTGGCAACAAGAAATCTGGAGAAGCTGAAGAGTTTGGGAGGGAGCAGAGGGCCCAGGCAGCCATCGGAGTAAGGATGGGGACCCCTGGACTTGGGGGGATGGCTATTAGAGAGTACAAGAGAGGTATTAAAGAGGAAGGGCTGGATTTAGAATCTCAGCTCTTCTTATGTCACGTCATGCCTAATTGTCTGTGGGGGAGGCCACCTTGCTCTGCAAGCCAAGTGGTGGGGGCAGCAACTGCAAGTGACTGGAGCTGGTCTGAACTGCCTGTCCTTGCAAAGCTGCCAAGGGCTTAAGAGATGGCTGCCCTTTCAAGGCTTCAGGTGAGAGGCCTTTTTGTGGGGAACCTGGCAAGGGAGGACAGCCCCGGGGTGCAAGAGCGGAAAGCTCCTTTGGGGCGGCTGCTCTGTAGCGCTGCAGGCGGTGCGAACCAGGCTCCTTCCGCTGGACTGAGAGAGCTGCGCTGTTCCTGATGCTCTTCAGGGGCTGAAAGGCACACGGGCTGGCCTCAGCCTTCAGAAGCCACAGCTCATCCTTGCACTGGCACCAGCCTAGTTTTGAGCATTAAATCCATATTAGAAATGGGCTTTCTACTTGCCATGTTTCCTTCTAATGCCAGGTCGGGGCTGAAAGGAGCCATGAAAAATACACTGTTCTGGTTTCTTTCTTAGAATGGCAACGAGAGGCTTCAAATAATTCCTTCTTTTGTAAGTTGTAAACAGTGCTGGTTCCAAAAATCAAATTGGAACCTATGAGAAAAAACATGTTCCTTCTAGGAATAAATCTTGGCTTCTCACATTTACTTCAGTTCTCAGGGAGCAGTCAGTGGCTGACTGCCATGTTTCTTTCAGTGAGAGATTAAACCCTCGTGGTCGAGATGGACCGCTTGTGTGGTCAGCTGCAGCTGCATTGGGCCACAAAGTGTCTTCAGCAACCCCATTGTTCTGCATTTGCCAGCAGATGTCCTTGTAGTGCAAGTGGGCATGATTAGCTTTCATTTTTTGGGATGGCTCTCTGTCTTCGGGCTTCCACTTGCTGCTCTGGTGGCTTTATGAAAGAAGGGGTGGCTCTGAATGCCTTCAGAGTTTCCATTTTGTCAACTTCCTTTAATTAAGCGATTAGAAAGTGCTAGCGTCTTGCAAAAATGTTGCTGAGTCTATCCTTTTGAATGCCAGTAGATGCCTTAGTGTGTGCGAACTGGTCCCCAGCAGACCCTCCAGAGAATGTTTGCTCTCTTGGCCTGGCTTTGTTAGAAGCTGCAATTACTGCTGTGGTGCTAATTGCTCTGCCTAGCATTAGATCACTTTACATGAAAAGTTCGAAGATTGCCAGCAAAGGTCAGCCCAGGGCCCTGCTCAGCGGCCCTCCTGCTGAAAAGATGTCAGCCAAGCAGGACTGAAGGGAGGCTACACCCAGCTACATGGGTTTGAGTCCGTGTTACTTGGACTGGGGACCACCCTCCTCAGGGCTCCTCCAGCAGTGAGAGGTCTGAACCGAAAGTAGGCGTGGCGCACCTTCTTTCTTTTTGTCCCATTCGTTTGCTGCCTCTCCTCTTGCTCTCAATTCACAGGAGTCCAGAATGGGCCGATCGGTGGCAGAAGGTTTTGGGCCTGGCTAAGAGCTGAGGTTGCCATTCCCAGAGTAGGAGAGGGACAGTGCCGTTGTGTTTGCCTAATCTGGAGAGTTCTTCTGGGGAAAAAGCTCTTCTGTTCTCTTCTGTTAAGGTGGGTTTGGACAGCTACAGAAAGTTCTTCTTTAGCAGCTGCCTCATGTATTGGCTATCAAGCCATCGAGCCCAAGCCCTGCTTCGCCTTTATGTGGAGAACTAAGCTGGAGGAGCTCAAGGATTATTAGCTCTCTGAGAGAGAATTCGGTGGTCATTCATTAAGCATGGGCTGTACAAGTCCAATCATCTCCACCAGACTGGATTGCCCCCACCCCCCATGCCCCCCAGCTTGAAATGCTAGAAGATGGCACAGGAGATGACCAGTCATCCTTTATCTCAAGAAGCCGGAGAGTTGTGGACTCGGGGAGGGTCTAGCCAGGGGGAAGCTCTTGGTCTGCCTAGGCTCTGCTCGAAGGATGATGTTCAGGGAAGTTTCGGCTGCTGTGCGGAGGCGCCTCCCCTGTTGTAACGGTCCTCCCAAGGGACCAAGAAGCCGTCTCTCTTTGGGTGAGGCCAGCCAAATGCACCAGAGGGGCTGCTTCAGTCTTTTTTCTTAATTACTGTCAATCAGGTTCTTGACCTAGAGGAACATTCTAGAGCCATGCCTGGATAGAAAAGTGAGGAATGCAGGTGTGTCCCAAGTGACTGTGCCATTTTACTCCTGCTGGGCACGTAAGGTTTTCACCCAGGGAGAAATGTGAAGGGCTCCGCGAGAGCCTTCATTCAGAGGCCATCCCAGGAGGAAGAGAGTTGCAGGCAGAGCTTCCGTTGTCTCTTTGAACTTGGCTGGGAGAATCGGTGTTCACGCAGAGGTTTCTGTGGCATTTGTTCAAGGTACAGATGTATTTATAGATCTAATCATGATGTAGGATTCTGCTCTTACTTCTGAATGCGTAATTTCCCCAGCAGGATGTGGTTGCTGAGATCAAGGAGACGGTTTAAGCCACTAGAGATCCCTCTCTCAAACAGGAAACCAGGGCAGCCCTTCGCAGGGAACCCTTGGGGGCTGCTTTGAAAGACCTTTGAAGCAAGCAAGGTAGTCGCAGCATCTGAACTGGAACGAATATTTGGACTAAAGGGAAAGGGGGGTGGGTGGGCTTCCCAGAGGCCTCAGCAGGGCTGGATCTGGCAGCACAAGCTCCCTGACAGGTCCCAGGTTCCTTTTGGCAGTGAGCCAGGAAGGGAAGAGCCAGCCCAGGGGCTGGTCAGAGGGTCCTCGATCCACGGAATGAGGTTTCTTAGGGAGAAATAGCCGCTGCAGGAGCTGGTCTAAGCAAGCTGCAGGATGGGGCTGAAGCGGCTGCTTCGATGGTTCTTCTCCCACATGGACCCCTTGTGACCTATTGAGTTAACCCCGGGCTGCAGCCAGGATCCTTCCCCGAACCCAGCAGCTGGGCGTTCAGCAAGTGGCGCTGTGTCCCTTCTGCGATTGGCACCCTGGGAGACTTTGTCTACCTCCAGCCCCCTCTTTGTGCTGACTCAGCTAGAGACCTGGCAGCTGGTGCCAGAGGAGGAGCCAAAGAGGCTGGAAGATGGGGGCAGAACAGACAGATCTGCCCCACCAGCTAAGTGAGAGGGCAGGGCTGGTTGGTAATCTGGTGCCGGTCCCTAGTGATCTACCAGGAGCTTTATTTATCCTTCTAATTATACTTCTACCAGCCCCTGCCAACAACTGTTCCCAGCCCCTCCCTCAGAGTGGAGGCCTTGAGGGCCTGTGGAGAAAGGCTGGGCAAAGTTGCCTATCTAGAGCCTGGCACTCTGGAGCCACGGTGGGAGGAGGGCTTTGGCCACCTCTGCTCTCAGGCCAGATTGCCTTCTTGCAAGGGGTGCTCTTTCAGGAGATTTGCAATTATCCGTATAAACAGTTTTATCATCTGCTTGGCAATCAATAATGCAGCTTATGCTGCTTTAATATCTTGGTCATATCGATTGCCTTAACAGCCATGCCTCTGTGGTCAGCTTCTGTTAACCCTGAGCTTCCTTCCCTGGCAGCCAAAAGAAGGCTCTGTGTGTGTGTGCGCGCACGCGCGTGTGCAGCCAGGGCCCGAGCTCAAAAGGAAGACCAAATGAGCCCGAGGGGAACCAAATAGGGCCTGAAAATGGGTGCTAGGGATTCCTGACAGTAACCTGAGTAAGGGCATATTGGAGACTTTGCATCCTCCAGCATCATTTAGCATCATTGACAGAGGAAAAAGTGCAATGACAAATAGTAGTGGTGATACTGAATTATTATTTCTTGTTGTGTTTGTTGCTATTAATTATTTCAATCTTCAATTCGATTCACAGTCTGGGACTGGTAACAATTCAAGTCCTAGCCAAGGACCTAAGAGCTATCTGAGTATATAGGCAGTTCTGATTAGGGTGGTGTTTTTTTTTTTTTTTTTTTTGCAAAGTCAGGATATTCAGGTCTAATAAGTTCAAAATTTCCATGTACCTAAGCAGCTGCTATTATTATTATTATTATTATTATTATTATTATTATTATTATGCATAGAATAGAATAGAATAGAATAGAATAGAATAGAATAGAATAGAATAGAATAGAATAGAATAGAATAGAATAGAATAACATTTGGAAGGGACCTTGGAGGTCTTCTAGTCCAACTCCCTGCTTAGGGGGTTATTATTATTATTATATAGTTTATTCATTAAACATGAAACTCAGTCAACTGAACATTTAAAACTGTACCACAAATATAATTGACTGGCGCTGATGGTTGATACAGGTTGCTGCCAATATCCTAGGTATCAACCAAGTATCTTCAAATGTACGATGTTCCGAGGGAAGCAGATTTTTGCAGTTCCGCTGGTGTTATTGCAGGAAGCCGAAACTTTATGATGTATTATTAATTATAATACAGTATTAATAATGATGATTATGATGATGATGTTCAGACTGGATCTGGCATTTTTGTCTGCCTGTCAAAGCTTTCCCAGGGACCTAGGATGGGCAGATGTGAATGTTTGATAATGTTACAGATATCACCCACAAGATGTAAATTATTATTATCATTATCATTATTATTTATTTATTTATTTATTTATTTATTTATTTTTATTTCTATACCACTCTTCTCCTGCGGGACTCAGGGCGGTGTACAGCCGAGATAAAACATTGCATATAAAATTTAAAAACAGTTTAAAAAACAATTAAATAATTTCGGCCCAAGATTTAAAAACAACCCAATTAAAACCGAATTCAATTAAAACTGAAAGGATGGGATCAAGCAAGCCCGGCTAGATGGAATAGGTGTATTTTCAGGGCCCGACGAAAAGTCCGGAGGTCTGATATCGTGCGTATCTCAGGGGGTAGGTCATTCCAGAGGGCAGATGCTGCCACAGAGAAGGCTCTCCCCCTGGGAGTCGCCAGCCGACACTGTCTGGCCGACGGCACCCTGAGGAGGCCCTCTCTGTGCGAGCGAACCGGTCGGTGGGAGGCTATTGGTGGCAGAAGGCGGTCTCGCAGATACCCCGGCCCTAAGCCATGGAGCGCTTTAAAGGTGGTCACCAACACCTTGAAGCGCACCCGGAAGACCACAGGAAGCCAGTGCAGCTCGCGCAGGAGAGATGTCATATGTGAGCGCCCCGTCGCTCCCATAATCCCCCGCGCGGCCGCATTCTGGACTAACTGTAGCCTCCGGGTGCACCCCAAGGGGAGCCCCATGTAGCCCCATTATTATCATTGTCATTATCATGATAATTATTGCAGTACTAGTAGGGCGAACATTAAGAAATACTTACGTTATTATGGAAATAAAAGGTGCTGAAATACCTGGTCATTTGTCAAATGTTTTCAGCTCCAAAAGTATATCTGTTTCATAGGAGCTCTGGTGGCTCAGCAAACTAATTAACATCCACTTACATCTGCTGCCTGCAATTACTCCAAGTTCAAATCTCTCCAAGGCTCAAGGTTGACTCAGCCTTCCATCCTTTCTAAGGTAGGTAAAATGAGGACCCAGATTATGGGGGCAATAAGATGACTTTGTATAAATATACAAAAGTATGAAGGCTATTGCTTAACGCACTGTAAACCGCCCTGAGTCTCCGGAGAAGGGCGGCATATAAATCAAATAAAAAAAAAAAAATAGAAGACAAGCTTACATCTTATTGAAGACACCTTTTATTGATTGATTGACAGGCTTTTTGGCCAGCTTCAGCAGTCTTGCAGTTGAGGTGTTCATCAGTGGATGGTTCTGCAGAGCTGGACTGCTGTAGGCTGCAGAAAGAGAGCAGGATTTCAGGCCTGGCCCAGCAGTGAGGCCCAGGCCATTCTTGGCTGCCCTGTTGAAAACGTGGCAGATCAGCCTTCAGGGCTGCTTCTTCTGGAGCTCTGTGGGATCTCAGTGTCCAGTTTAGGAAGCAGATGCATAGGAATGGATGTAACTGCCTGATGATGTGGAAAGCGGACATTCTGTCTGTATCCACCACGGCTCTTTGGCTTCCTTTTTACAGTTTGGCTACTGTTAGATTTTGAAAGGGCCTTTGATTCACATACATGCCTTTTCTGGGATAATTATTTTGAGCTAATGCCCCCTGTATAAAATTACCCCTTGCCTGAAAATTAAACCACTCACGTTGATATGTATTTTAATAAGGTATGGACAAGTTTTAACATTTTTATACTTTTATCATTTTTGTTTTCTTGTGAACTGCACAGGATCGTTGGCAGTTGGGCAGTGCACAAATTGAATAAAGTAAATAAATCAGTTAGATTTAAACAATTAAACGATGTATAAAATGAAAAAAAAATGGCTGCCTGTTTAAGAGCCCATTAAGCTAGAGTCCATGGCTTTGTCTCCCAGTTGTGAAATCTGCTGGTTAATTACATGGGGGGGGGGCTCACGTCGAGTGTGCCGGTCTTGGATGGGAGAGAAACGGGCAGGTCCGCTCCCTACCTGCTTTGGGCCAGACCCTGGGACTCGGCGGCTCTTCCTGCCTCCTGCTCTCGCTGCCTGCCTGCTAGCTTTTCTGATGGGGCTCCCAGAGCTGGGAGGCCTCGGATTCCCTGGATGGGTTGATTCCACCACGAACCCATGTCAGACATTCATTGATCCTTCTTTCTTTGCTGCCTTGCCTTTTTCCAGTAAAAAGAGTTTGTTTCATCCAGCCTTTATGAGAAGGGGAGGAATTGTTTTCCACCTGGAAAGTGGAAGTGTTGCTCAACTGGATATTTGCTCCTGCCCTGAGGAGCAGATTTCTTCTCCTGCTTTGATCTGGTTCTTGAGGCATCCTTGCTCCATCCTAGCTTGCTTGCGGCTGGGGAATCTCTTTTGTGCAGCTCACATCTGCTGGGTCTGGCCGGAGCTGATTGTTTGTGTGGATGGTTCATCATCAGGGCACTGCACCAAGCACCACCAGTGATGTTACCTAGTTGGGTAATGGAATATCTGCAAGCAAACAAATTCAAAGAGCACCAAGGATGAGTTACTTTTATTCGCTTCTATTAGAATAACAGAATAATAGAGTTGGAAGGGACCTTGGAGGTCTTCTAGTCCAACCCCCTGCTTAGGCAGGAAACCCTATCTCATTTCAGACAAATGGTTATCCAATATCTTCTTAAAAACTTCCAGCGTTGGAGCATTCACAACTTCTGGAGGCAAGTTGTTCCACTGATTAATTGTTCTGACTGTCAGGAAATTTCTTCTTAATTCTAAGTTGCTTCTCTCCTTAATTAGTTTCCATCCATTGCTTGTTATCCTACCCTCAGGTGCTTTGGAGAATAGCTGGACTCCCTCTTCTTTGTGACAGCCCCTGAGATATTGGAACACTGCTATCATGTCTCCTCTAGTCCTTTTTTTCATTAAACTAGACATACCCAGTTCCTGCAACTGTTCTTCATATGTTTTAGCCTCCAATCCCCTAATCATCTTTGTTGCTCTTCTCTGCACTCTTTCTAGAGTCCCCACATCTTTTTTACATCATGGCGACCAAAACTGGACGCAGTAGTCCAAGTGTGACCTTACCAAGGCATTATAAAGTGGTATTAATACTTCACCTGATCTTGATTCCCTCTGTTTATGTAGCCTAGAACTGTGTTGGCCTTTTTGGCAGCTGCAGCACACTGCTGGCTCACATCTAAATGGTTGTCCACTAGGACTCCAAGATCCCTCTCACAGTCACCACTATTGAGCAAGGTACCACATATAGTGTACCTGTGCATTTTGTTTTTCTTTCTTAGAGCAGACATGTGAAACACATGGCCCATGGGCTGAATCCGGGCCGCGATAAGCCCAGAGTTGTCCCATGGGGCTATCCTGGAGACAGTGAGGGACCGGCCCTTGCCATCCTGGCCATGCCCCCCCTAACCCTAACCCTGCCCCCTCAAGGGCAAACAAAATCCTGATACGGCCCACAATGGGATCAAGTTTGACACCCCTGCATCCAACTGCCCAGCAGGAATCCAAGTTCAAGCCTTCCTGGGAGAGGGCTGTCCACCGCTCTCTACTTCTGTGGAGTGGAATTGATTGTTACCTTATCAAGAGGAAACTGAGGCTCATAAATTTTGCAACACCCCGGCCTCACCTGCCTTCCAGTAATTTAATCCATTGTTTTGTGCCTGGCCAAAAGAAGTCTGGATCCTCTTTCCAGTCTTCGTGGTCAAGGCTAGGCATACCTGGCTTCCTCAGTCTTGCTTTTAGGGCTTTGTTTTAGTTTTCCAACTATCCTTATTGCTGTTATTTGAGCCCAGCTTTATGTTCACATCCAGAAGTGGTACCAGAAGTAGAAGCTGAGTCTGAAGGAATCAGAATAGAATGGAACAATTACTTCCTATGATTTCATGTTTTATTCATGACACAGCCTAAAATTGTATCTCCCGCTAGATCATACTTACCTCAGATGTGAGCCTATTGAATTGATCCCATGTACTTTTGCTAGTCATCCCAAATTCCTGCTGATGGAAAATGTGCCACCTTGGGTTCTTGATTGGTGTCCCTGGTCACAAGAATTTGCCACAACTTGTGTCTTTTCTTGATTCTTCTTTCCAGCTTTTCAAACAACACAATTCTGTTTTTTTCCATTCTCCAAGCAGCCTAGTTCCTTTCTAAAAGGTGCCAGGAACCAGGGGAATAACTGCACCGTGCAGTTGCCATGCTTGAGTCCATGGTTCCAAATGTTAACAAGCTAGTGGTCAGAGTGGGTATGTTCTGTTGTTTTGGATTGGGGGGAAGGGAGACAGAAATGAATTAACTGCCCAGGTACCACAGTCATCCGGGTCTCCACAAGGCTTCCCACTTTCCCTGTACATGAATATCGTATTGGTTATTTATCTAGGCTGGTGGTGGCCTCAAGGTTGAGGGATTTACATTACTCTGGAAGATTTCTTGGCTTATTTGCATTTTTTATCAGTTCGGTAGATGGTAGGTATACCGTTTATGAATTACTTCATGTGTTAGTAGGCGGAGCTCCATTCGTACTGCTTCCCAAGCAGCCTGCTAATTCTGTCTTCTGGAACAAAATGGATTGGTTTAGTGCTGGCTTTGAGGATCAGTTGATCTCCTTGACCAAAGAGAGAAGCATGTTGGTTTGGAAACTCTGGGAAGGTTGGGGCAGGGAAAGATGGAGTTGTCCTTTCTCTTAAAACCTGACTTTGTTCCTTTTTTTGGATGTCAAGATCAGGCGATGGCCCACAGTGCCTCCTGTAGCAGAGCCTCGGTTGTTCATGGCATGATGGGAGCTAACCTTTTTTCTACCTGCCAGAGATGGTTCAGGCTGGGTTGATCAGCTTGGCTTGAGTTGATTTCCATCCTTGACCATTCAGCTAGTCTGGATTGCAGAACCTTCCAGCGTTATTGGCTTCTTCTGTTTGAAGAAGAGTTTGGTGCAGCAGCAGGATTCCTCTTGAAGGAAGCCCCTTGACCATTTAGTTGTGAGGTGTTCCTGGCTAAAGGACTCAGGACAGTTGGCTGAGCAACCAGGGCCAGCAGTTGGAGATCTACTGGAAAGAAAGTTGTTCACCGATTGCAAATCTGTAAGCATTGAAAATAAAGACAAAATTGGCCTCAGTCAATTGCAAAAGGCAGCTTTACTTAGAACAACTTAGGACAACGATATCTTTAATGCTATTAAACCACAATACTGCCTATCCCAGGTCCTTCGGAATGATTCGATAGGCAGAGAAAAATGCCAAATCCAGTCTAATAATCTGTGCAATCATATATATCATATAATATATAAAACTATATATATGTATATTATAGAGTGTTTTTCTGTCTACTCCAATATGGGAGGGAGCATACTGCTTCCTTTTCGCCTTTCAATCCAGGAGCCCTCAAACAACAGTCGCATTCACGACAAACCATTTCATACCAAATTTATATTTGCTGATATATAAAAATTGAAATTACTGGTTTTAATTTTAATGTTGGTTTGGACCAAATTGATTTTTAAAATGTATGTATGTATTTATTAATCATATTTTTATTTTTAGTTTTATACTTTGTATTTTTTATTGCAATCTGCCTTGAGATTGCAATAAATCTTGTTTTGAAATAAACAGAAAGGCAGGGTATAAATTCAATACTAAAAGAGTGAATCTGCTCGGCCTTGGCGCTGCCCTTGATTCTCTCTTGGCTCCTGTTCTGGGCATGGCTGGAAATGGCCCTTCAGCTCTCATCCAGGAGCCTCCCAGAGAACTGGAGTGCTCCGAGCAGAAGGGCCTTGTTGCAGGAGCACCATGGTGTGTGTGTGTGTGTGTGTGTGTGTGTGTGTGTGTGTGTGTGGCACTTTGGGATAAGGGGGCACTGCCAAGTAGGGGCTGGGCAGAAGGCTGGGGGGTTCCCAGTCTCGGTGCTGTCTAACTGAACATCATTGATTTTACGGGAAACATGTTTACAGACAGTGAGCTGATCGACCTGCCTCCTTGAATAAGAGCTACCTTTCCTTAACGACTGCAGGGGAGGAGTGGGGGATGCCTGGAACAATGCATGGGATCTGGAGTCCAGGGCCGGGGCTTGGTTGAGAGGCCGGATACCCTTGGCATAATCCTGGGTGCAGGCCAAGTGTGTGTGTGTGCTGGCAGAGCGTGGCTCCTGTGGTGACTGAAGGGCTTTGCCTGGCCCTGGCGGAGCAGGGAGGGTGGCCAGAGAGCCCCAATTAATTGGGAAGCATTTTCCGGCTTGCCTGGCCTGGCCTGGCCTGGCCTGCAGGGGAGATTGGCCTGTCTGTCGATAAACAAGTCCCCAGTGCAGCATCAAAGCTGCAGCCCTTTATCAATCGCGGCCTCCTCTTCCCGCTTGTTCCTGTAACTTACCAAGCATTTATGACATTGATTTTGCAATCAGGCGGTTAACCCCCTCCCCTGCCTCCTCCTCCGCCCTGCCAGCCCCCTTGTCCAGCCTGTCAGTCAGGCATCTGTGGCCTCGGCTGTGCCGGGAAGCAGCCTTAGGCCCTCTGGCTTCACATCTCGAATTGGTCAGTCGCACCTAGATGAAAAGTGTGTGTGTCTACAGATAGGCTGTGTGTGTACACAGATATACACACAGAAGCACTATAGAGAAGTAGCAAAAATGTAAGTTAAAAGCCATTGAAGAAAAAGCCCTCAAACCCATTAAGTAGCTCTCAAAGTGAGAGGGGCCATTGTTCCCATTCCCCCGCCCCCCACTGTCTTTGCTTCCAACCGGACGTCCACCCTCCTGCTGCCGAGGATAGCTTCCCTGCTCCCTTGGCCCTAGTGGGAAATGCAAGACAAGATGGGTTAGTGGATGGCCCTCGCCCCACTTCCCCTGGCTGCCTCTTGCAAACTCATGGCTGTTGAGCTGAGAGCCGCCTCTGGCCTCCTCACCTCTCCAGCTGGACCAGGCCCTCCTGTGGACCTAATGGAGCCTGAGAGTTTAGGATGAGGGGCAGGGCTGGTCCTGGGAGGCTTTACCTGTCCTGCAGAGCTCAAATTGGAGTGGGTAGCTCCTGCTTGGATCTCTGCATGGCTGAAGGTGCCTGAGAATGGACTCAATAGGCATTATGGGGTTAGTCAGGGCTGTGGATTTCAGAAGAGTCTTTTAGACACACACACCCTTGGAGTGAGAAGGAGGAAACTCTTGCTGGATGAGAGAATCACTGAATGGATGATCTCCCAACCATCAGCTTAGAGACGTTCTTGATTTAGCCCTTGAGAGACTCTGAAGGAGAGTGGGGGGCTTCTTGCAGGAAATGGAGACTGCCCACTTCCTTCTGTGCCTCCTTTTCTGGCTCCCTGGTGAACTGCCAAGAGCTGGCAGTGGGGGCAGGCGAGTTGTTTTTGGGGGCAAGATGGGCTGGGTATGTGGAGTGGCCAGGCCTGGCTGACAAGCTTCTTTCTTTGTCTCTCCCCCTGCCCACTTTTAGGACCCGGCCGTGCCAGGAGCGATGAACACTGGCTGCAGGGCTGATGATGGAAGGCTGTGATTTGCCGGTCATCCTGGGCAAGGACCTTGGGGGTGCTGGGCCTCAGCACCAACAGTGGACTGAGTTTGGCAGTGCTCCCCACCTCCCCACTGCACCCGATGACACAGAATCCACTGCAGCAGGCCAGCTAGGCAATGAGCGGGCTTCCTTCTGTGAGCGCTCGCCAGGAAGTGCAGCAGCCTCTGCTTGCAGCCCTGAGCCCAACAGCAAGGAGGTCAGCTGTAACGACTTCACAGCCTCATTTGCCAGTTTACAGACCTACATGGAGCCCCCCTGTCCCAGTGCCCATCATCTGCTCCCCCCGCAAGAGGACTGCGGGAGCGACACTGGCGAGGAGGAGGAGGAGGAGGAGGAGGAGGAGGAGGAGGAGGAGAGTGATATCGAGAATCTGGCCGGAGAGATTGTCTACCAACCAGACGGCTCAGCATACATTGTAGAAAGCCTCAGTCAGCTGAGCCAAGGCGGTGGGGGGCTCCCGCCCCTGCTGGCAAACTCTGCTCTTGTCAAGTCAGGGGAGTCTGCTGCAGCCGTACCCCAAGTCTATCCGCAGATCATCAACACTTTCCACATCGCCTCCTCCTTTGGGAAGTGGTTTGAGGGCTCAGATGAGGCCTTTCCCAGCACCTCTGGCCTGGTGGGGGTCAGCCCTGTCCTGCACAGCTTCCGTGTCTTTGATGTGCGCCACAGAAGCAACAGGGATTACCTGAACAGCGATGGTTCTGCCAAAAGTTCCTGCATATCCAAAGATGTTCCCAACAATGTGGACATGTCCAAATTTGATAGCTTTGTACTCTACGGGAAGAGGAAGCCCATCCTGATGTGTTTCTTGTGCAAGCTCTCCTTCGGCTTTGTCCGCTCGTTTGTGACCCATGCAGTACATGATCATCGGCTAACTCTGAGCGAGGAGGAGCGGAAAATTCTTAGCAATAAGAACATCTCCGCAATCATCCAAGGGATAGGCAAAGACAAGGAGCCCCTTGTAAGCTTTCTGGAACCAAAAAACAAAAACTTTTCACACCCTTTAGTTTCCGCAACTGACCTCATAAGCCCTGGACACAGTTTCTATTGCAAATTCAGTGGGATTCACGTGGAAGGGGAGGGAAGCTCCCAGATTGGGGTTGCCAGCGCAAGCGACCAGCCCCAGACAGAAGACCTCTTAGCCCCGGGGGGCCTCTTAAACCTGGGGGGGCTGACGAGCTCAGCTCTGAAGACCCCAATTACCTCAATTCCCCTGGCTGCCCCCACTTCCAGCCCTTCTGCCTCCTCCGAAGGGAAAGGCCCACGGAGGGCCAGCAGTGATGTGCAGGACAGCCTCTTGGCGAAGGCAGAATTGGCTGGGGAGGAGGAGGAGGAGGTGAAGGAGGAGGAGGAGGAAGGAGCTGGTGGGGGTGGCAAAGGGCTGTTTCCACACAGACTGGAGCAGGATCCGGAGGAGAAACTTCCTGCCACTGCTGAGCCAGGGTTGGCGGCAAGCAGTGACAGAAGCCTGAAGGATCTTGCTCTCTCAAACCAAAGCATATCTCCCTTAATGCCTAACGTGCTTCAGGCGGTGTCAAGGGGCTTGGCTTCTTCTACTTCTCCTTCTGCTTCTTCTTTTGTTTTTGATGGTACAAACAGGAGGAGTTGTTTGAGCTTTAATAGTGAGGGCAGCCAGAGGCTGGACGTGAGTGAGGAAAGTGCCAACAGAGACGATGCCCCGGGCCCAGAACCAAGTGAGAGCTTCGAAGGGGAGGATGGGCTCTGCGCCTCCCACCACCAGCACGGAGGACCCCTCTGTGAGCTGGGGGGTGAGGAGTGCCCCTTGGGGGGAGGGGTGGAGTGCCCCAAGTGTGACACCGTCCTGGGGTCCTCGCGCTCCCTGGGGGGCCACATGACCATGATGCACTCGCGCAACTCCTGCAAGACCCTCAAGTGCCCCAAGTGCAACTGGCACTATAAGTACCAGCAGACGCTGGAGGCCCACATGAAGGAAAAGCACCCTGAGCCAGGAGGGACCTGCACCTTCTGCCAGTCAGGGCAGCTGCACCCTCGGCTCGCCCGGGGCGAGAGCTATACCTGCGGCTACAAGCCTTTCCGCTGCGAGGTCTGTAACTACTCAACCACGACCAAAGGCAACCTCAGCATCCACATGCAGTCAGACAAGCATCTCAACAACATGCAGAACCTGCAGAATGGCAGCGGAGAGCAAGGCTTCAGCCATGCTGCGGGGGCCGTGGCCGTGACCACGGCAGCCACCACCAGTATTGGTAGTGGCTGTGGGGTCCCCTCCCCCACCAAACCAAAAAGTAAACCTACCTGGCGATGTGAGGTGTGTGACTATGAGACCAATGTCGCCAGGAACCTCCGTATCCACATGACCAGCGAGAAGCACATGCACAACATGGTGCTGCTCCAGCAGAACATGAGCCAGGTGCAGCCCAGCCGCCACCTGGGCCTGGGCAGCCTGCCCGCCGAAACTGAGCTCTACCAGTACTACCTGGCCCAGAACCTGAAGATGGACAACAGCCCAGCCTCCGAGGCGCAGTTCCTGACAGGCAGCAATTTCCAGGTGGAGCCCACCAATACCATGTCCTCAGTGGCCCCATCCCTAGGTGAGATGTCCAGGTGTTTTTTGGTGTAATGGGAGAGGAAGGGGCCGACTAGCAGCACCTGCCCTCAGTAGGAAGTGGCCTGCGTGGGCACGGGATGGTGACAAGGCCCCTCTGCTCCTCAGTTCCCCTCCAGTCTGGGGTAGCAGGCGTGCTTGAAGGCTGCTGGGGTTAGGGGAGAAGGAGAGATGGGGCTTCCTCTGCATGCAGTCTCTTACCGTAAGCCAAAAGCACAAGACCCTTCTAAGTTTGTGCCATTAGAGGTCTTGATGAGAGGGGTGAGGGTCTTCTGGAAAACCAGAAAGGCAGCGGACCCGCTGCACCTGATTGCCAAGTTCACCTGGCTTCATTGCTTAGTGCTTAGTGCCAGCATCCACTCGGTCACCCTCTTGGCCAGCCGAGCCTTCCCTGCTGTGGCAGGGGGAAGGCAGACTTGCTTGGCCTGGACTTTTCAGGCTGGTTGGCCCTCCAGAATCGGAGAGGGGGGAAGTTCTGCTGTGGCCCGAGAGTGGAGGGAGCAGCAGCAGCTCTTCTGCAGGTTTAAGAGGGTGGGCTTCTCCCATGTATAACAGGGCCAGTTCTTTCGCAGGAAAACATTACTGCCAATGCCTGCATTTTAATATTGTAATTAAGAGTGATGACTGGTCATGGGAAGGCTGGAGATCCAGCTTGAGATGCACTTGCTTCAAGTGCTTTCGGTAGGTTTGAGTGAAAGAGTTCCCCTAATTAAAGAGCTTGTCAGAGTTCTTTATTTTCATGGCTAGAAAAAAGTGCCCATTTGTCATTGTGCATGTGGCAAGGACTTTCATAGAAACTTTTAGATTAAGAGATTTTGCTGCTTCAGAAGAGACCGAGTGTCCCTTGAAGGACCCAGTGGTGTCATTTTCCTATGCAAATTGTGTTGTACCACAGATGGCGTCTCCTGTGGACATGCAGTTCTGAAATCTGGGCTGTGACGATGAAGCTGCTCAGGCAACCTCCCCACTTGCTTTCCCCCCTCCTCTCTGGAGAACAGGCTGGCTAGGGATGTGGGAGAGCCCGGGGGTGCCCAGGGCTCTCTCATCGCATTGGCCCGATTCCAGTTTGGGAAAGGGGTTTCATGTAGGTATCCAGATTAAAGCCGCAGCAGCAGCAGCCACCCAAGTGCTCTTGACCCCTTTCCTTGGGGATGTGCTCTGCCCTCAAATTGCTCTTAGCCAAAGTTTTTCACCTAATGTTCAGCCGCAACTTGTCTCCCTGTGATTTAAGACTACCCTTCCCTGCTTTTGCTGTGGGGTGGAAGGAGCTGATGTCTCTTTAGAGTTTGGTGAATGTTGCTATGTCCACTCGGGCACTTTCTCCTATGGCTGAGCACACCCAGTTCCTCACTTCTTGCTCTAGAAATTCCTCCTAAGTGTCCTCATTGCCCTTCTTGAAATTGTTTGAATTTCTCTGCTGGTGCCTAGAACTGGTCCCAGCACTCAAGTGGGTTCTGACCAATGGATGGTAGCAGACCTATTTCCCACAATTGGGGAATTACCAGTGGTGAAATCCTACTGGTTCACACTGGTTCGGGTAAACTGGTAGTGATAAAAACTACCAGTTCAGAGAACCGGTAGTAAAAAAAAAGCTACCGGTTGTATTTCCGACAATCAACTGTGCCGCGCAATTTATATTCACTGGAAAGCAGGAAATCCTGCTTTTTAGCGAATCTGAATAGCACGGCACAGCGGTTCCCCCCTTGTTGTTCTACTTACCTTGTTAAGTGTCCTTTTTCTGTGCAAAGTGCGCATTTGGCACACACCGTGCATGCACACGCAGGGTTCATTTGATGCACACTGCACATGCGCACGCATGCAGCGTGCATTTGGCATGCACTGTGCATGCACGAGCAGCGAATTGGTGGCAAACCGCAGAGGATTTCACCACTGGGAATTATGGTTCTAATTTATACAGTATCAAGAGGATGGATGCCCTGATACCTGTCCAAAAAGCAATGAGAATACATCTGAGGAACAAAATTGCAAAGTGCTTCATCATGTGTTTAATCTACTATGATATTTGTTAGATGGGAATAGAATAAAAACCAAAACAGAAACTATATAGTAAACAAATTAGACTTGAAGAGATGTGGGGATGTTAGCATGATCACACAGAACAAAACAGCAGGCATCCTGTACTGTGTGGCAGGTTTTTGTGGGCCACGGCCATAGGAGATGCTGAATAGCCCCGTGGGGTGGAATGCTATCAAGCCACCCAGGGCCAAGAGGAACACAAGAAGAGATGGTGACACTTTGCTGCTACCTTAATTAGTCTGAAAGTGCTATGCAGCTCCTTGGTATTTTTGAAATGACTCAAGCTATTCTGATTTCACGTTTATTTGTGCCCTTTGGAAACTCTATCACCCTGTCCCAATTAGAGTGAAGGCAGCATGGTCTCGGCTCCTGAGCCCAAGCCTTAGCCCATCCTTCAGTCTCATGGAATAGAGAGCCTGCTGCCCAACAAAGTTCTGGGTGCGTGGGGCAGGCGTGCGTTTCATGAGCTCATGGGTTACATTATGGTGGGGGAGGCACGTGGGGGCTACCCAGTCACGCTCCAGCTGGGCCAGGCTCCTGGACTCGAGCCGAGAGCCCAGGGTCCCCTGGAAGTGGGCAGTTGGCCAGGGGAGTCTCTCTGACTGCCGTTCTTCTCTTTCTGCACAGTGGGGGGAGAGATCCCTCTGGACCCACGGCTCGGGGGAGGGCAGCTGGTGTCCGAGGAGCTCATGAACCTGGGGGAGACCTTTGCCCAGACCAGCGACCCTTCACTGAAGCTGTTCCAGTGTGCCGTGTGCAACAAGTTCACCACTGACACCTTGGACCTTCTGGGGCTGCACCTGAATGCGGAGCGGGCCCTGCCCGAGGAGGAGTGGAAGGGGGCCATGGGGGAGGCCTACCAGTGCCGGCTGTGCCATTACAGCACACAGCTCAAGGCCAACTTTCAGCTGCACTGCAAGACTGAGAAGCACCTGCAGAAGTACCAGCTGGTGGCGCACATCAGGGAGGGCGGAAAGGCCAACGAGTGGCGCCTCAAGTGCGTGGCGATTGGGAACCCGGTGCACTTGAAGTGCAACGCCTGTGATTATTACACCAACAGCCTGGAGAAGCTGCACCTTCACACCGGCAATTCCAGGCACGAGGCTAGCCTGAAGCTGTACAAGGTGAGGCGGCAGGGGGGCCATGGGGCAGGTGCTCCTGGGGGTGGGCTTCAACCCAGCAGGCACCACTCCTCGCCCGCGCCTGCTGAGGCCCTTGCTGCCCCCAAGGCCGATTAGGGCCATTGGAGTGCAACCCTCTCCCTCGTCCGCTGGGTCTGGCTGCAGCTTCCTCTGCCCCCCCCGCCCCCACCCCCCCTTACAACCCTTTCACTGGTATGGCAGAATTGCTCCAGACGTTTGTATTGATTTTCCCTGGACTCAGAGCTTCACCTTTTTCTCTAATCATCCCGTAATGGCTTTAGTATGAACAATCGGGCACCACCTGCGATAAATCTAAGCGGCAGCTTTGCTCCCCAGACACCTCGTCTTCCGAGCTTTGGCCTGCTGCACTCCTGGTTTCCAGCCTTCCCTGCTCTCCTCCCTTCCCCTCCAGAGGCTGGCTCTGGCTCTGGCTCTGGCTCTGGCTCTGGCTCTGGCTCTGGCTCTGGCTCTGGCTCTGGAGCTCAGCCCCCATACCCGGGCCCAGAGGCAGGCTAGCTGCTGAAAGACAAGGTGGGCATCTCTGAGGAGGATGGGCCTGCGTGTATCCTTCTGGGAAGCCAGAGTGAGGGGTTTCCAACAGCCCCTCGTTTGTGTCGCCAGAGGTTGCACCTGCTGGTGCATTTCTGCGTCTCGATGTGAGCAAGGAGGTGGCTCTGGATGCAACTCCCCCTTTTGTTGCTGTGGGGAGGCCCTGCCGGGCCCTGCCTGCCTGTGGTATGGGTAGCAGCAGACTGGCCTGGTGTGGGACCTGTGGGTTCATTGGCCCCAGCTCCAGCCCCATCCCTGCTCTCCTTAGCGGAGGCTCTCGGGACGTTCCTCTCCTCCAGCTAACCTGATTCCTTTGCCTGGCACTTGCTTAATCAGTTTAGCGTGCAGCTAACTGGATGTAATCAAGTTCTCGCCTCTTGGAGGGAGAAAATCCTCCAGATGTTGGCCGGGTGAGAGAGCGCCAGGCCACCCCCTGTCACTCTCCTTTCTTCCTGCTACTCCTTAGCTTCCGTATACCACGTAGACGGGGCCCACTATGAAACACAATGCGTGCCATCCTGCCTGCAATGGCCGGCAATGCTCCAGAAAGGTCCAGTGTAAGGAGAACAGCCCTGGGAGCCCCCTCCCCCCCCGGACCACTGCTTCTAGCATCATTCTCCCTAGCAGAAAAAGGGGTGGGAGGCCTTTCTGGGGGGGGGGTGTTCCTGGCTGGGGTGGACTCTTGACTCCTTTCCCAAGGAAGCTGGGTCAGTTTGCCTTGCTTTGGCCTTGGGGCCTTTTGTAAATTAGTTTAGTTATTCCACACTAAGACAGAATAAAAGTATAGACACAATGTATTAATGATGTGTAAGCGCTTGAGGTGCTCTGGCAGTGGCATTGGTGGGGCTTCAGCTGGTTTAGGCAGCAGAATAAAGTTTGTGCCAATCTTCCATGATCTGCCAGATTCATTAGTTGGGTAACTTGTGCCCTCTCAGTGAAAGGATTCGCTTTTTGCTTCCTCAATGGCTCCCAAAACAGAAAGGGGATTCCCCCCATCGAGAGGGTGCGTGTTTTGCAACTCATGAATCCAGCAGGGTCTCTTGTGTGTGTTGTCCACATCACACTAGTTGAGCAGCCAGTGTGGATCTTGGTCTGGGGAAGAGGCTCTCTTTTCAGGCCCTGTCTCTGGCCCCCCTCCCCCCCCCCCCCGCTGGCCTGCCCCTCCTCCATCTGAAAGAGGGGGGACCTTGCCCCACCACCTGTCCCTGTTCTGTCAGTTTGTGGGAAGTCAAGATTTTCAGTGGTGTTTATCCAAACTTGTGGCTGTCCTCCACTCCCTGCGTAGTTCACCTCAGGCTTTTGAATAGAAATTGACAAGCTACCAATAGCACATTTTTTTAAAGAAGCAAGCAGCACTGTAGGAGAAAGGCTGCTGATCATTCCTACAAAAGGAAACGTTAAAGCACCTGAATGAAATCCAGGTTGCTACAAGGCAGGTCCTGGGAGAGGAGCCCTCCCTCGGTCTCTTGGGACTGAGCTGTTTCTTCAGACACCCCTGGCCGGCTTACCTTCCTAATGGATTACATGGGTTGCCGCTGCCTTCTCTGGAGAGCGTCCCCTTGGCTCGATGTCCTTGGGGTTTTTCAGGACTAGGAGTGTTGCCTTGAAACAGGTTGACAAGGGCTCGAGCGCCTAAACAATCCTTTCCCACCAATTTTGGCAGCGGGGAAGGAAAGGGGGGATTCAGCCCAGGAATTTGAACCCTGGAATTTGAACCCAGCTGGGGCACAAGAGCTTCTCTGCTCTGGAACCAGCTTCAGGCTGGACCAGCAGTGCTCCAGGCTTTCTCTTTGACTGGCAATCTAGAAGTACCCCTTTGGATAGGGAAGGTCAGAAGAATCCAGAAGCATGGGATGAACAGTCTGGACTGAGGAAGCTCTAACAAGAGAAGTTGAGCGAGGGTGTGTTTAAGGAGAAAGCTGAGCCAAAGAACCAGACAGGTATTTTTTTTTTCTATTTGGAGAATTGTTTCACTTTAAATTTTGTATTTGGCATGGAGTGGGTGGCTT
This sequence comes from Pituophis catenifer annectens, assembly GCF_029215685.1. NCBI lineage: Eukaryota > Metazoa > Chordata > Lepidosauria > Squamata > Colubridae > Pituophis > Pituophis catenifer. The sequence goes on from NW_027256893.1 coordinate 25,883,491, forward strand.
ATAAAGGTAGTAAAATAGGTAAATGAAGTAAATAGAACTGCCCTCTCCACGAGAGCCAGGCCAGAAGAAATATCATCTCAGCAGCTGTTCAGGGTCTCGGAGCTCTCACTAAATCCCCATGCAACATGATTGATATCACCCACAGCTGGGGGGGGGGGCTTCTTTGCTGTTTCTGTTTGGCTTTCTCCACCCAGATGGGAGCCCTGCTGGTGTGAATTGAAAGGGAGGGAAAGGTCTTGCCAATGTCCGTCACCAAGGGTGTCCCAAGATGGGCCTTCTGAACCTCTTCCTCCTTCAGTCCCCGAGGAAGCCCCACTGGGGAGCAAAGACTTCCTAGGTGAGAGAGAGGTTGGGCCTCGTTTGCCTAGTGCAGAGATCCTTTCTTTCTTTGTCAGGAGAGGAACCGGCTCTGGTGGCCATCTGTGGGGCCTGTTTGGGTGTCAGGTGGGAAGCCACAAAAGGCTCACCTACAAATGTCGCTGCCACCGCTGCTTTCCTAGTACTACAAGCCTTTATTCTGAATAGCAGGAGGCCAATAGGACACCCCTCCCCCGGTCTTTCATCCTGTTTGATTATGAATTGTCTGTGCAGTTATGCAGCTCGTCCTTTCCGTCCTGGCTTGGTCAAGCTAGTCCCTGGGTCTGTGTTAATTTTAGGGGGAATTAAACAATTGCTAAGTTTTACCTCTCCATTAGTAGGTCCCAGTGTTGACAGTGGACGGCCTCCAGTGGAAAGCTGCAGCTGCAAGCCTTCCATTTCTCTCCTCTCCTTCTGCCTTTTTTCAGTGAACTTATGCATCAGACAGAAGGACACACAGTCATCTTCCTTTTCCTCTAATTAAACACCTCTTGGCACACAATGGCAGCCCAGGAACATGCTTTCTCACTTGGTGTTGCATTGCTAGATCTGATCCTACTCAGACAGGTACTGAAACGGAATAAAAGTCTATTGCCTCCTGTCTCCAGTAGGACCAAGGAGCTGACACCTCCAGCAGATCATGTCATGTTCTTCTCCAATAGTTGATATCGAGAAGCATCTTTCCTTCATCCTGGAGGCACCATGTTGCAAGCCAAGGACCTGGTACAGGTGTTTGGATCGTGGCTGCTACAATTGAAGTCATTTCAAGGAAGAGAAAGTGCTGCTGCTTAGAATAATGGGGGCAGATGAAAGGGGCAGAGGGCTCAATTGGGTGCTAGGACCTGCTGGGGGTTGAATTTTTGGTCCACATATCTCAGCAGAGTCTCTTCTCCAAGCATTTAGGTTCTCATTCTGCTTGACACCCTTTTCCTCAGAGATGCTGGGTGCTAGGTCTTTTGAGAGCTAGGAAGAAAAAGAATAGGTACTGTAAGAATCTTACTCCTTTCAGGTCAACTAATTCTCATTGATGTTAGCCAGATGGATGTTTTTAAATACCATATGCTTGACATGTAACTATCCTTTATTTTATTCACCAAATATTCTCAAGGCTGTTTGATTACAGAACTCTTATATCCTGCAAGAGGCTGTTGCTGTAGGAATTTAAGGCAGGATTGTTCATGTAATTGCTTGTAATTGTAATTGATAATTCTTATTTCAGGCAAAGAATTCAGCTGCACACAACCAGCTGGTAACACTGACAAAATAATTGCTATATCGAGATAAGTCTCCTTGAAGGAGCGTTGTCCATCTTTAAAAGAAGAGAATATAAGTAACTTGCAGTTCAGCTGTAGAATCCATTGTGCTCTCTAAGCTTGATTGTTTGCTTGCAGACATTTTACTACCCAACTAGGTAACGACATCAGTGTGAGTGAGTGTGAGGTATGTTTATACACAATAACTTGCTATTCCAGTTTTGATGGAGATGTGGTTTTCTTCTTGGTGATTCCTTGATTAGGGAATTGTTTTCTGTATGATTATTTATCTGATGTTCATCCCCATTTATCTGGACATTGGCTGCTGGAAAGGATGTGTTTTGCTCTTTTTGTTTGCTTTTCTTAGGTTTTTTTATTGTCCCTTTTGAATGGTGTATCACTGGCAGGGCAAGCTACTGTAGATAAATAGGGACCAAATCCCGCATTCATTCATTCATACTGCTGATGTTATCTAGTTGGGTAATGAAATGTCTGCAAGCAAACAACCAAGCTGAGAGAACATCAAGGGCTCCCCAGCTGTCCATCTCTTCCTGAGCGGCTTCTCCTTCATGTGTTTACGTATGTGTGTGGACTTTCTCAGGCTGAAGTTCTGGAACCCAGGGTGAAAGTAGCTCTTGTTTCCTGTGGGATGAGTAGATTTCTTCATGTTGGCCTATTTGGGCTTCGATGCCTACAGAAGAGGGGTGAAGGGGCCTGGTGGCTCAGCAGACTGATAGCATTGTGATGAACACCAGCTGTCTGCAATTACTGAGAGTTCAATTCTCACCAGGCTCAAAGTTGACTCAGCCTTCCATCCTTTCTAAGGTAGGTTAAATGAGGACCCAGTTTGTGGGGGCAATAAGCTGACTTTGTATAAATATACAAAAGTATGAAGGCTATTGCTTAACGCATTGTAAGCCGCCCTGAGTCTCCAGAGAAGGGCGGCATATAAATCAAATTTTTTAAAAAAAATGCTACTGGTTCGCTCCGGTTCGGGAAAACAGGTAGTGATAAAATCCTGCTTTCTAGCGAAGCTAAATCACGCGGCACAGCTGTTTCCCCCCCGTTCTATTTACCTAATGAAGTCTTCTTTTTCCGTGTGAAGCGTGCTTTTGGTGCACAACGCGCATGTGCAGGCAGTGAACCAGTGGCGATCTGAGGAGGATTTCACCACTGCTACAGAAGTTGCAGTAACCAACAGTCTGGACCCCAGTGGTCTTGCTTTCTTGGGGCCCTGAGCAAAAGGCTTGGTTTTTATGGCTTGTTTGATGAGAGGCACTTGAACCTCAAGGAGCTCCTTGACATGTGCTCAAAACTTCCCTAAATTGGAATAAGCTTGAGCCACTCATTATGAATATCTAAGAGAGAAATTCTGTTAGTAGTAGGAGTGTGTGTGTGTGTGTGTGTGTGTGTGTGTGAGAGAGAGAGAGAGAGAGAGAGAGAGAGAGAGAGAATGAATGAAAGAATGTACAGAGGAAGCAGATGTGAATTGCTAAGTATTGAAATGATTTGGCGCCATAGCCATGAAAGACAGCTGGGTGACTTTGTGCCAGTCTCTCTGTCTCAGCCCAACTCACCTCACCGGGTTGTTGTTGTTGTTGTTTGCCACCTTGAGTTATTTATTAAAATTATAAAGCTGGAATATACATTAAATATATAAAAATGGGGCCATGGGGTAATCATTGTTGTTTGAATGTCTGAAGCCAACTCACAGAAGCTGAGCATGGATGAGCTACATCTAGCAAGCCACCCTGTTGAAAGAATGATCGTTTTATAATTTTTAGGACGAGGTGTTATGGTTTCATAAATCAATCAAAGCAAGAATTCTCAGGCAGATTTTTCCAGTTGCATTTTAATGGCTACAGTCAAAGGGCCAAATTCTGAAGGGCTGATTTGAGGAGCTGAGGAGGACATGAGAGGAGGGCAGATGTTACAGCTGTCAGGTCTCCTGTCCCTTGGAATGACCCATGCGGAGCCTTGCCCAAGGCCCTCCAGCCTGCCTCAGTTGGGTCTTCCCTCTGTCCCTGGAGAGGGTCTTTACCGCCCTCGGCATTTGCCTACAGGGCAGCCTCGTTAAGCGTTGATCTGCTTAGCTGGCTGGCTGAAGCTGACTCTTGCCTCCCTGGGGGCCGTAGCCCCTCCTCATTAAGCTGGTTGGGGCTATTGATTGGGCATTTGTGTTTGGAAGAGTCTTACTTACTCCATGCATTATCTTGACAGATTGATCAGACCTGATTGAGAACCTCTTAAAGGAACGAACAGCTATAATGGGAAAGTTGGACTCTGTCATCCGTTAGGGTGATTCTGGAGCGAGAGGAACAAGGCTGACATCTTGGAGCAATTGTATTTACAATTAACATGGCTGAAAACGATTGCCTCTATTGATCCCCCCTTCCTGCAATTACAGCCCCATTGTTTACATTCCAGCACTTCAGTTATAAAAAGGAAATTCAATAATTATTGCATTATTTAAAGTTAAAGTGCCACAGAGTTTGCTGGCTGTGCTTGCTGCTTGATTTAACATTCAGTAAAATCTATGCTGAGCTTTCCATCTTGAGACTGAGCAATGTGGGCTTTTAATGAGGCTTGGAAGGCGGAGCAAAATTCCACCAGCTAGTTATCCATGGGGAATGGGAGCGGGATTCGAATCCAGCTCTGATGACTGCAAGAGTTGGAGAAAACCATGGGGAAAAAAGTGACTGGCACTGATCTGGGAGGGGCCTGTTATTTGGGGGCTTGGGCTTCCCTGTGAGTACCTTGGCACGCTGCCATCCTCCTGTCCCACCTGGGAGCGACGGAGAAGAGGGAGCTCTGCCTTGCTACTGTACCAGTTGGGTGCGGAAGAAATCTAAACTTTTGTGAAATCGATCAACCACCACCTATAGCAAATGTGCCACCCTGCCTGGCCAGCTTCTGTCCTCTGTCTCTCCTTTTAAGGTGCTGCTTGTTTGAGAATCAAGGCGGCAGAGGCTGCTCTGCCTCTGGGCTCCAGGTGAAGCCGCCTGCTTGTAGGTTCTCTGCTGTCTCCTGAGCCACCTAGGCTGGCACAAGACCCTTGGATGGTGGGAAGAGCAAAGGTCCCAAAGACACCAATCTGACCTACGGCAGAAAATCCCTCTTCTGGGCAGTAAAAGTGTGGCCTCTTTCATGATAACCGCTGCCCCTTTCCTCTGACCCACGGTAGGGATGACCCTGCCTTAGGAGAGTTGGGAGCAACTAGTGTTTCCTTCTTTGCCCTTCCGGACACGGTGGGCTGTCATTGCAGGTGATTCAGGTGCTGTGCAGAGAGATTGCTCTGCCCCGGGCGGCAGCCTCTCTCCAATAAATGGGATGGTTTGAGGGGGGGGGTTGCAGAAACATAATGCAGATCAAATGGGACTTTGATCCAGCTCAAAAAGTGAAGGGATCCAGATTTGACATTCTATGTGTGAAACCCCCCCCACCACCACACACACACTTAGAAACCTCTGACCAGAAGCTTCTCTGATACGGCCCTCCAGATTAAAGGAAGTGATCAGCCTGTCCTGTCAGAGTTTGTTTGGAGTTTTCTAATGACCTGCAGCAGGCATAAAATAGATTCTTTTTTGGGGGGGGGTGGGGGCGGAATTCTTTTGTAACAATAAATCCATTTTAGTGGTTTCCGGATACAGTTCAGTTCCAAAGAGCAGGGATGCTGTCTTCTAGTGGAGAATTGTTGATTTCCTTTTTTACTTGCTCATTTCCCCAAAAGGGTAGCCTACATAATTTTGGGTATGGTGTGTGTAGATAGATTACCCAAAACTAATATTTCATGACAACCAGCCTGCTTCAGTAGTTGACGGAGAGGGAGGCCAGCGGTTGACTGGAGGACGGGCCAAGGCGCCCGGCCTGGCGACACCAAGCGGCTCCTCAGCAGAGCTTCTGTTGAGCCGCACTTTGTGCCATCATCAGAGGCCGGGCGCTGTGCCAAAAAGGGGAGCAGCAAAGAAGCGGGACTTTCTCCTGCCTTCTCCTCCTCCGTCGCTGCCCTGTTTCCTTCCTTTGCTCTTGTGTCTCAAGAGTCTGATCCAGAGACAAAACGGCTGCTTTCAAAGTGGGTGGACTGGAAACCAACCAGGTTCTTCCCTAGGAACCGGTTGCTTTGTTAGATGAATGAAGTAATTCTGGTCCACAGACTCCCTTGTCTCAATCCGATAGTTTTAGACAGCAGCTACCGAAGACTCATATGCCTAGGTAAGTATGAGCATGGATGAGTCTGGAAGCAAATATCTCTTGAAAGCAGAAGCCTTCCGTTCTTCCCAAGATACCCTTGCAGTGCCAAGAGGGGGAAAGGGGCACTTGGGCTTTGGCCCTGTTCAGATTCAGATTCCAGAGGGAACTCAGTTGTTCCTCTGCTTCTCACCTGGGCCTGGGTTTGTTCTGTGCTTCTCTCTGCAGCATCTTCAGAACCATGAGAGCGGACTGGAAGGGGAAAGCTGTTTTTACCACTGTGTCCTTTGCAACTACTCCACCAAGGCCAAACTCAATCTTATTCAGCATGTACGTTCCATGAAGCACCAGCGAACCGAAAGTTTGCGCAAGTTGAAGCGCTTGCAGAAGAGCCTTCCTGAGAAAGAGGAGGACCTGGGCCAAATCTTCACCATCCAGCACTGCCCAGCTACTGACACTGGTGAGTGGCCTTCTTGACCAGCAGGTTGTAGTCCTGCTCCCATTGCTTGTGTGGTAGGATTCCAGGGCATGCATGTTTTTCCTAGGCAAGGAGCTGAACACTGAGTGTGGACGATACTGCTTAGATTTCTGATCTGTCCAGAGCAAAGGGGTGTTTCCAGTGCTGCTGGGGCCTGGCCTGGTCTGGGGCAGGGAGCCTGACTCCAGCAGCCAGTGGTTTCCAAAGGTCTCAGCTGTAGTCTGGTCAAAGGTGCTAAACACAGTCACTTGGCCAGGGGTCCAGCTTGGTTTGTGCCGATATGCCTTTTGCAGGCATCCTTGGCAATGATGATAAGGCCCTTCTGTAGAAGGCAGAGGGCATGAGAGAGGGACCCTGGCTTCTTGGGCTCCTGGGCAGTTTCTGAGGAAGCTGCATGCAGCCCAAAGGCTTCCAATCCTTTCCCGAGCAAAATCAGATTTTCAAATGAGACGCATCAAGGCGTTTGGTCAGCATGGAGACAAAAAGAAATGGTGAGTGGGAATTTGGGAAATATTTAGTGTTTCGCCATAAAATCAAGGAGAAATGAAAACATCTTGGTGGGGTGCTTCCTTTAAGAATGCCCTCATGTGGCCTCTCCTGTGCCTCCCTATCCGAATAGGATAGGCTGCCTCCATCTGTGGAGGGAGGAGTTCAAGGAAAGGTTGGACAGCCTTTGGTCCAGAAGAGCATAAGGCCATCTTGGTTGGCTTGCTGTCTAAATGGGAGCTTCCCCCCCACCCCACACTAATCCTTTCAGCAGTCTTTTTACACTACTTTGAATCTTTTGGCTAAACTGCTTTCTTTCTCAGATCTCTCTCTTGCTGCAAAGGATCCAGTCCTCTGCAGTGGACATAATCATGGCTGGTTTACTTGTGTTTTACTCAGTCGACCCGATTCCAAGTACACTGTTGGTTTGCCCAAGAGATGCTTGGTAGTTCCCTGTTCTGTTTCTCATTCCAGCCCAGTTCTCCACCGTCCTTGCTTTCCACCCCCGGCTTCCTTTTTGCACAAGACCCCTCCTCCCAAGTAGGTACTCAAAGCAACTTTGCCCATCCTTCTTACGGGGTGGTGGTGGTGATGTATCCCTCTGGGCTTTTCTGCCTCCAAGAGGAAGGGATGCTTGGTTGCCAAGAATTGCTGTTCCTTTCAGGCTCACCTGACCTCTTCGGCCCTGGCTGTTCCAGGGAGCTGCTCCTGTTCAGCCCAGGCAAAGGAGAGAGAAGGAAGCAAAGCTGAGCAGCTCCTCTGGCTCCCCCTGTGGCTCCTGTGGCTGAGGGAACCTACTCCGTCTGTTGCCCCTTTTCCCTCCTTTGGGATTCTGTCCCTCCATAATTCTGTGTTTTAGCCTCAAAGTAGCTTGGTGCAGAGAAAACATTTGACCAATAAATAGGCTTGAATTATGGAATGTTTTGCACGAATATGGATTTGATTGCTGAATGTGGTAAGAATGGTATATGATGGAAGTAAAATATGCATGAGAACAAATGGAATGCTTAGCAAATGGTCCAGGCAGCGGGCAAGCAAAGGTGATAATCCCCCTTTCTTGTTTCATATATTAATGGACGTGTAGAAATAATATTTTTGGTGATGTTACTTTTGAATGTAGATAATGTCGTGTTGGTAGTTGAAAAGCCAAACATTTTGCGGCGTATGTTAGAAAGCCTTCTATTTTCTATTTATTTTCTGTGATCATATAAACATGGCTTATCCGAAAAGATGGTGGGTATGTATGTATGTATGTATGTATGTATGTATGTATGTCATTGTTTGACACTGTTCCATATTTTGAGGTGTTTCCTTTCCATTTTGAACTTGCTAAGCAGTATTTACAGAATAACAAAGTAACAAGAGTTGGAAGGGTCCTTGGAGGTCTTCTAGTCCAACCCCCTGCTCAAACAGCAAACCCTATACCATTTCAGACCAATGGTTGTCCAGTCTCTTCTTTAAAACCTCCAGTGATGGAGCACCTACAGTTTCTGGAGGGAAGCCGTTCCACCGATTAATTGTTCTAATTAACTGTCAGCAAGTTTCACCTTAGTTCTAGGTTGGCTCTCTCCTTGATCAGTTTCTATCCGTTGCTTCTAGTCCTGCCTTCAGGTACTTTGGAGGATAGGTCGACCCCTCTTCTTTGGGGCAGCCTCTGAGACATTGGAAGACTGAGCAAGTACATTCACGTCCCGTTAGGATTCAACTCAACCCAGGTTTCTGTGTAGGAGCCTTCGCCTGAGGCCAGTTCTGGCCTTGCCTGCCAGGAGCAAGAGGGCTGGTCTTCCTTCCGGGACCTTCCCCCCGTTGGCCTTGGCCTGAGCCTGGGTGTCTACAGACTTACCCAGGGAAGCTAGGAAAGGCATGGGGGGCTTTCCTGGACTGCAGACCTAAAACAAGGCTGGGGAAGTGAACATCACTGGGTGAGCTCCCTCAGGTTTTTTGAGTGGTTGGTTGGATACACGCACACATGCGCAAACACACACACACACACACACGCACGCACGCACACGCACACCAGTGTATGTCAAATTACTACCAGCAGCCAGGAGGAAATGCCCCAGGGCTCCTGGATTATCTTCTGACTGCCTGATACAGAATTGGGCAGGGGGAGAGAAAAAAGAGATGCGTGTGGCCCCGTTGCGAACTGGTAGTAAAGGAAAGTAGAACCCACCCCTGTCAAGTACCCGCACCCCAGGAGGTCTGTGTAGCACATTTTTACTTCCTCTCCAGAGGTTGATTGTAAATGAATCCGGATTGCAAGAAAAGGGTTTGGACCTAAAAAATACCTCATGCTCAGAGTCTTTCTAAATGTCTTTAGGATAAGCTAAGTGTACCTTACTATTCAGTCAATTTTATTACATTAAATGAAGTCACTTTGGAATATTGAAATATTTTCAGGGAAAACTGATCATTTTTTTCTAAAAAAATATGTATAACTTTTTATCTTTTTATCTTTAAAAAATAAAAAAATTACCTAAAAATCTTTAACATTTTATCTTTAAAATATCAACGGTGTGTTTTAGGAATCACTTCTTTCAAAATAGAGAGATCTCTATGGTCACCTTTATTAATCTAACTGTATCGCTTTTATCTTACGTAAAAGATCCTGATGATGATCCTTCAGGAAGGGAAAATGGAATTGCTGTGGATGGTTCAAGGAAACGTAAGCCTAAGTATGGACAAGGTGACCCTCTTGGAGTTTGTTCTGGCTGCAGCATAGCCAATTCCAGGTGGCTTGAAGGAAGCCGTCTGGTTACCTTTGAGGAGCAGCCTTTTGTGGGTTTCCTATGAGGAGTGGGTGTGGGGGGAAGACTGCTGCCATAAGGTCAGGCCTCCCTAGAGGTGGGCATCCCCTTGGTTAGTCAGCATAAGGACGGCTTGGGGGTTGGGACAGCACAGGATTGTATACACAGGCACATGTGTGGTGACCCCTTTTTTAGCTTACGCAAGCCAGCAGGTTCTGCTAAGAGTCTCACTTTTAAGGTGCAGTCATGCAGGCATAACTTCAGAAAGTTGCAAATCTCTGAGCAATTTTGTGAGCATTAAAAATGTCCTCTTTGCCAGAAAGGTCATTCATAACTTGGCTGCACTGCTGATGTACAGTCAGTGATATTGATTGATTAATGTATAAAAAGCACCAAATGCATTTGCTTCTATGGAAGAGAATAAAGTGCAGGCGAGTCTCTCTTTATTTTCACCTCATCCTTTTGTTTGAAGGACATTCACCCCCCCACTCTTTTTTTGTGTGTGTTGCCGGCTTCGTTTAAGGGGGATACAAAAAGCCAGTTTCTGCCAAGTAATGCATTCACAAAAGGAACATTGATTCACATCAGTGTCGCTTGAGTTACCCTTGCGATGAAGTGCCTCTCGTGTTAACCCTTCTGTTCAGCTCAGGCAAACTGCTCCGACGCGCTTAGCTTAGAAAGGGCTGCAGAAGAGGAACCCTGAGGAGAGAGGCAGCTGGGTTTCCCAGCAGGGAAGGACGGGCCCTTCTTTTCCAGACGGCAGATTTGTTGGCCTTGTTAGGACAGGGAGGCCCTGGGTGTGGGAGCCTCTCGGCCAGCTTGGCTTAACTGAGCGAGTCCCTGGAGCATGGTGGCCCAAACCTTTGGCCTGCACTGGCCACACTGAGCGAAGAGGAGTTATCTTGGGCCTCATATCGAATATATAATGTATAAATGTGTATAAATAACACATTTCCTTTATTTTTCAGTATTTTTTATGACCTTGTAGAGCCGTATGACAAGCTGCCCAGGGCCATGTGCAACCTGTGGGTGGCGGGTTGGACAAGTCTGCTCATACAGCTCATTTGGGGTCATCAGAAACTTGTTGAATAATATTTATTTACCCCTCAAATTTAGAAAACAGCCCATCTCTCTCACAAAATGACTTTGGACAGTGTACAAGTAAAATATAAAACATAAAAACCTATATATAAATATTAGAAAAAAGATAGATAAAATTCAAGGTTAAAAAGATGGGTTATTATTATTATTATTATTATTTTTCATATTTGTATACCGCCCTACTCCCGAAGGACTCAGGGCGGTGAACAGCCATAATAAATACAAATACATATAGAAGTTAAAAACTATTAAGAAACAGATTAAGTAATTTAGGCTCAAAGATTAAAAAACATCCAAATTTATCTAAAGAGGTTTAAAACCCAATTTAAAAGACAGTTTAAAAGCCAATTAAAAAGGGAGAGTTAGGCCAGACCAGCTTGTTGGAATAGAAATGTTTTCAGGGCTCGGCGGAATATGCGTAAGTCTTGGATGTTTCGTAACTCTGGGGGAAGCCCGTTCCAGATGGTAGGTGCCCCCACAGAAAAGGCTCTCCCCCTGGGGGCCGTCAGTCGACATTGTTTGGCCGACGGCACCCTGAGGAGTCCCTCTCTATGGGAGCGAACTGGTCGGTGAGAGGCTATTGGTGGCAGGAGGCGGTCTCGTAAGTACCCTGGTCCTGAGCCATGGAGCGCTCTAAAGATAGTAACCAAAACCTTGAAGCGCACCCGGAAGACCACTGGGAGCCAGTGCAGCTCGCGCAGGAGGGGGGTTACATGAGAGCGCCACATTGCTCCCATTACCACCCGCGCGGCCGCATTCTGGACCAGTTGGAGCCTTCGGGTGCTTCTCAAGGGGAGCCCCATGTAGAGAGCATTACAATAATCCAGGCGTGAGGTGACAAGGGCGTGAGTGACCGTGCGTAACGAGTCCCGATCCAGAAAGGGATGCAACTGGCGAATCAGGCGAACCTGATAAAAAGTCCTCCTGGCTACGGCCGTCATATGCTCTTCAAAAGACAGCCGTGAGTCCAGGAGGATGCCCAAGTTGCGAACCCCATCTGTGGGGGCCAACGACTCGCCCCCAATAGTCAGAGATGGTGCCAACTGACTATATCGGGACGACGGAAGCCACAGCCACTCGGTCTTGGATGGGTTGAGTCTGAGTTTGTTCCTCCCCATCCAGATCCGTACGGCCTCCAGGCACCGGGACATCACCTCGAGGGCATCATTGGGGTGGTCTGGGGTGGAGATGTACAGCTGGGTGTCATCAGCATACTGATGGTACTTCACCCCAAAACCACGGATGATCTCACCCAGCGGCTTCACATAAATGTTGAATAGAAGGGGCGAGAGGACCGATCCTTGTGGCACCCCACATATAAGGGGCCTCGGGGTCGACCTCTGCCCCCCTGCTAAGATTACACATTTCCAAAAGGCCAGTGGGGACCCACCTCACCTCTTGCGGGGGCGGGACGGGGGGGGCGGGGGGAGAATATTCCTGTTTGGCCTGAGTATGTTCCTTGTGGCTGTCCAGCTTGGCTCAAGAATAGCGCATAGCATAGCATAGCATAGCATAGCATAGCATAGCATAGCATAGCATAGCATAGCATAGCATAGCATAGCATAGCATAGCATAGCATAGCATAGCATAGCATAACAGAGTTGGAAGGGACCTTGGAAGTCTTCTAGTCCAACCCCCTGGCCCCTCCTAAAGGACAGAGCAGGAGGTTCTTTTTCTTCAGAAAACTGACAGGCAGAGTACATGAAGAGCAATGGGCTTCTCGTTCCAAAAGGGGCTTGGGGTGGGGGGGCTGCCACCACATGTGTCGGTAAATGGCCTTGCAAGGTCAGTCACTGATGTGGCTGACCACCCCTTCCATGGTCTTAAGGGTAGAAGTTCACTGCTACCAAGAGAAGCTCAGCTTCTCCATAGCTGCCAGAAATGACACGGTCCAAGGATTGACAAGAGCCCAAAGCGGTCCTTTTTCTCATATGCTCTACAGCAGGGTTCCCCAACCCCCAGGCCCTGGCCCAGTACCGGGCCACTTGCCCGCTGCTTGTGCTGAACCATCCCCTGGTCCGCAAAGCCAGAAAGGTTGGGGCTGCTGCTCTACAGTACTACAGTGAAAACGGGTGGTGGTGTGTGTGGGGGGGGCATGTTTAGATGTTGCCTTCGCAAAGCTTGCTTCCCCTGCTTTGCGCTGGGCAAGCCAGGACTGCTTATTCCTGGCAGGGTTCAAGTTTCAAAAGCAAACAGAACTCTGCTATAGCCAAGCCCCAGCAAACTCTTCTTTGCTGTTTTCTGTGGACTTTCTTTTCTTGTTTTGAAATTTGTCATTCAGTCGTCATTGAAGCAGTTTCTTGACTCCTGAGCTTGCTCGGTATTCCTGCTATTCTGGTACTCCAGATGTAACTCGGGGGGGGGGCAGACTCCCCTCATATCAGAGACATGCTCCTGCCAAAGTATGCTAAGTGGTTGCATTAATCCAATTAATACTAAATTATGCAATTTTGTGCAATATTTCAGATAGTGTATATTTTGAGAATATATAATTCATGGGTTCCTGTTAGTAAGAGAAAACATTGCACTATGAAAGGAGTCCATTAGAGAGAGAGAGAGAGAGAGGGAGAGAGGGAGAGAGGGAGAGAGGGGGAGAATGAGAATGTGTGAAAGGAATGCAAAGGAATGCATGGCATAGGCGTCCTTTAATGGTTTGCACTGGAACCAACACACAATGTCAAGAAAACTCAGATTCTGTGCCCAGATACTTTGTTCAGATCAGTCCTGTTGACAAACCTGTGATGCTGGGCCTTAATTCCAAACTTTTAAAGTGAGGTTGGTTTGTTTTCTAATGAAAGGGGCAGAAAGGGAAGAAAGTTGAGCCAAGTGATGAGAAAAAAGGAAGTGGGTGCGAAGTTCACCGTGGTGTCTCGTAGGATTATTAGGAGATGCAAACAAATCTTCTTTTTTGAAGTTGGGAACATTTTGAGTGCCTCTGATAGGGAAATGGCCCTTCCCTGAATGTAATGAGGGCTGTCAAATTGCAGGAGTGCCGAAGCGCAGGAGATAAGGTTGGTCTTTTGGTAGCGAATTGCCCTCCCCTTTGCAGAATGTTGCATTCGCTGCAGCCAAGGATTGGGGTCTCAGCACCTTGCCCTTAGCCCATCTGCACATCTGTGGAGAAGAAAAGAGACTCCATCCCTCTGCTGCTACCTTTGTGCCAGAGAAGAAAGTGCTGGAAGCCATTGGCATCAAATGCTTAATTGCTCTGCTGACTTCTGTTCTCTTGGTAGCTTCTACACATGCAGGGGCTGCTGGCTGCTCACAGCCGAACCTTCTCTACTATTTTTAACTGCTGCTGCTGCTGCTGTGCTTTGCAAAAGGCAGGCAGCCTTCCTCCCTGAATGCAGCTAGCGAGGCAGGTGGAGGAGGGAAGAGCTGGGAGCTCCTCAGGTCAATTCGGTGGGCCTCTTGGCTTGGCCAGGGATGTGCGGCTGCTCTGCTGCTCTTGGTTTTTCCTCTGCTGGGGAAAAACCTTTTTCTCCACTAGCCCTGAGTGTGGCCCACGTGCCTTGTCTCCCTTCCCTAACTTAGATGTGTTTCTTCCTTTTTGAGTCTCCAGCATGCATCTCAAGAGAATGTGAAATCCAAGAACCAGATCTTAGAGATTTCAGAATAAAATAAAAGTAAACTCTGCTTGAAAACACTTTAGTAGGAAAGCTAGGCTAATTGTAAATCAATGAGTCTTAAAATGCAGCATTGATCTCCAGTTAGAAGTTGGAAAGGGAAAGCGGTAATTACTGTGCTCCAAAGGTAGATTCTTCAGTCATAGGCTCTGGGCAGAGAGAAGGGTCATTAGAGGTGGCACGGTGATGGAATTGGGATAATTAACGGAGAAACTGCTTTTGGAATATTACAAGGACTAGAGTCTTCCCTGTTTTATGAGTTGCCTTCAGTAAGATATTGCTGCCTTGAGGATTCCGGTCCTGCTGGAGAACTGAGGGTGAGCTTAGAGCAGGATGAGTGCCAGCCTGCCCCGACTCTCTTTTCTTGCACGGCTTCTGGTTCTCTCCTCTCGGCCTGGCCCATCTGACTTCTAGCCTTGAGGTTTTGCGGGGAGGCACACAGTGCACATATGAAACCAGGTCCCAGCGAGGGTGATATTTCAGGGCACCCTGAGCAGCAGGAAGGAAATCCGGTCTCTTGGCCAGACAGGATGCTGTGGGTCGTTGCCTCTCACCCTTTCGTGCAAAAAGACCCCTTGTTCTACACAGAGAAAGGAGCTCAACCCAGGGATTTGCGTCAGGGTATGGGAATGAGGCTGCTTTGGAAAAACATTGCTTGGCTCTGGCTTCAGCTCCTAACAAGCAGGAGAGCGAATGGCAGCCGCTGGCCAGGAATTGATTATGCTAATTGATATGCCAATAAGAGAACTTGTTACATCTGCCATTGGTTAAGCTAGCTAACAAGTCCTGCTAATCAATGAAACCAATAAAGATTTCATCCATTAATAAGAAACATGGTAATTAACATTATCCGTAGACCAATTAGCTGAACCAATTAGGCAGTGGTCCATGGCAAAGGTTAGCGGCAGCGCTCAGGGCTTTTGCTGTACACCCATGTCGTAGGAACAAGGACTGGCAAATTGCAGAAGCACTCCACCTTTTGTGCCCTCATATCATGCTCTCGGCAGCCACTTAAAAATCAAAAAGAATTGTGGAGTCTTTGATGCTTTCTGAGCTCAGCTGTTTTCTTGTAGATGATTGTGTGACTGGATAACATTGCCAGTGCACTAATGATGTTACCCAGTCAGGTAATGAAATGTCTGAAAGCAAACAACCCAGCTCAGAGAGCATCAAGAATTCCACAGTTCGACTCTGGACTATAGACATTTTCTTCTATTGGAACAAAAAAATAAAATTTTCAGATTCACCTTTAACCAGATTTATTGAAAGCTATCACAAATCTAGACAGCATACTAAAAAGCAGAGACATCACCCTGCCAACCAAAGTGTGTGTATATCAAGGCTATGGTTTTCCCAGTTGCAATGTATGATTGTGAAAGTTGGACCATAAGAAAGGCTGAGTGCCAAAGAATTGAGACTTTTGAACTATGGTGCTGGAGAAGACTCCTGCAAGTCCCTTGGACTGCAAGGCAATCAAACCGGTCAGTCCTAAAGGAGATCAACTCTAACTGCTCTTTAGAAGGCCAGATCCTGAAGATGAAACTCAAATACTTTGGCCACCTAATGAGAAGAAAGAGCCTAATGCTCGGAAAGATTGAGGGCAAAAGAAGAATGGGACAATGGAGAATGAGGTGGTTGGATGGAGTCACTGAAGCAGTAGATGTGAGCTTAAATGGACTCCAGAGGATGGTAAGAGGACAGGAAGGCCTGGAGGAAAGTTGTCCATGGGGTCGTGATGGGTTGAACATGACTTCGCAACTAACAACAACAACAACAAATTGAAAGGGAAAATATTCTGTCTTTATAACATTTGGCGAATGGCTTGTCTTGAGGACCCTGATATGCACTGGTCATTCTACCAAAGAATCTTAGTGGGTCCATGCAAGAAAGAGAAAGGCCACTTTATGGTTGTTTCCTCATTTGGGACTTATTACAGGGCTTCTCAACCTTTTCTTCACCCCGGAGATCCCCCCTTAAATACCTTTTGTGGCCATGGGCACCCCCCCCCCCAAGACTTAAGATTTAGCTCACAATATTTCTTCAAGCCTTTGCAGACTCTCTGGGATGACATCACAGCCCCCTAGTGGTCTGAGGACCCCGGTTGAGAACCATTGTTTTCTTATAGCATCATTTATCTACCACTAAGGTGCTGTAAAGCTTCTTCTAATTAATTTTATAACAGCATAATCTTAGTTGTGTAACTTGAAAAGACACTGGGAAACTGGCTTATATTTTATAGGCATACTGATACAATTTCATTTATAGTGAGTTTTAAAGACTTTATTGAAGCTTTAGTGATTTACACTGTGCTTCAATGTAAGGTGTCTGAGCTGCTTAAGTCACGTATTGAGAAGGGGTCATTATCACACATTGGTTTATGCTTTCCTTTGAACCAAGGAGGGCCTCTCCTTCTGCTTTGGCACTACCATGAGGACAGTTTACCACTTCCCACCACTGGGTTTCCTGACACAGCTGTAGATAAAAGTAAAGCCTATGAATGGGTGGTGGATGCCACCCTTAAGCTACCAACCTTCCTACTTAAGGAAATTTGATATCATAAGCTGATAGTTTCCATGGGGTCAATGGGTCAAAATAAATAGAAACCCCTCCAATTTTCAGGTTCAGATATAGCAAATAAAATACCGCTCTGAGAATGGACAGGTGTGAGTAGTATCATTTGCCTTTGTCAGAAATAAGAGACTGAAGCTTCAGAAGAACAATCCAACCGAGATGAAAGAGGAGGAAGCCATTTAGTGGCCGCTTCTAGGGATCCGTCCAGGAGGAAGTGGAGACCACAGAAGAGAGCTTGCAGGAAACTGCCGAAGGGTCTCTGAGTACCAACTCTGATATTTCACTCTGGCACTTCCTTTTCACTGTTAGGTATTGACCTTGGGAGACCCCTTGTGGATTCCCTAATTGAAAATTAATACTAGATCGATGCTAGGAGTGATTTGCATATTGATTATAAACAATTTTGAAGACACTGTGTGTGTTAGATCAATAGGAGTCTATACAGGCTGTGATGGAAATGCCTTCGGCCATCTCCGTCTGCACTCTGGAAAAAGTGTAATCGCAGGAGCGGAGAACCATCTTGGTGTGAGGAAGAGTGGAGATGGTAGACAGAATAAAATGTGTGGCTCAAGCCTTCCAAAGACACTCCCTGCATGAGGAAGGCTGTGAGTTGGCTACCGCCTGGCTTGAGCCCATTTAAAGAAGATGGAATGATGATTGCATCCTAGACGGCCCTCTCTCAACACCTGCAATTTGCCCCATCGGCAGCTTCATCTTTGTGTGTCTGATTGCTTCCTTTTAGTAGTGGGGCTGCTAGAAGAGGTGGGCAAGAGAACCACAGATTCTTCTGGAGCCTGACTGCATGCACAGCATTCCAGGGAGAGGAGTCGAACAAGGGTCCCTGGCAGAGAAGCCCTCGGTGGCCTCCCCAGAGCCTGGCATGCTTTAGAAGAGCAAGACTAAACCAAGCTGCTGAGCTGCAGAGGCTGGCGGTACTCACCAAAGTCAGTTGGGGACTTTGACAGGTTTTAGCTGAAGAGAAAAAATAGGTGTGTGGCTTGCTTCACACATGTACACACATGTGAGCACATTTATTTTTCTTTTAAAAAATCACCACAATCATTGCATTTGAAATGTGCTGAAGGAATCTGTCTCCAAACGGAAGCAACAGTGGTGGGTTGCTCCCGGTTCTGTCCAATTCTATAGAACCGGTAATAAAACCTGTGGGAGGCTCCACCCATCCACCCTGACGTCGTCAAGGGTGATCTGTGCATGCGCAGAAGCGAGTGTGTGCGCGCGCTCCCGTCGCAAACCGGTAGTAAAGGTAAATAGAACCCACCCCTGGGAAGCAAGGCTTCTGGCTTTGAAGAAGCAGAATTGTCTTTTCCATGGAGTTTCTTGGGAAGCCTAAGAGCCACTGGCCAGTAGAGAAAGCGGCTAAAGAAAGGAAGCCGCAGAAGCTGTCCAGGCACCTTCTAGTTGCCCCATTCTTTTTCTACTCGTTTCCTGATTGCCCAGGAATGCTGCAGCCCATCAGAGTAAAAATCCTGCTTGTGGGATGTCGGGAAAGCAAGAGAAGAGGCTGGCTGGCCTCTATTCCATAGATTGGATGGATGGATGGATGGATGGATGGATGGATGGATGGAAATCTTTCCCAAATGTCCCTTCTCCACCTCCCTCCCAAGGTTTGGGCTCAATTGTTTGTCATTGGCCCAAGAGCTGTTAATGTTTCCTGGCTCTGGCTCCTCTGGAAGGGCTGCCATGGAATGAATGGAGACTGTAAATGGTCTCTCTGAGTATCTCGTAAACCTTTCTGTTCCATTCAATGGAGTTTCTTGTTCTATGCCAACTCAGAGAACAGCTGGTGTGAAAAAGGAAAATGCCAGGTGGAGAATGACATAATTTTGACAACTGCTAATATCCTAGTGCCTAGTTAATACACTTGAACCCAGCTGATCCCAAAGATGGTCTATTTTCATGCTCCCGTGGGTATGTCTGGCTTGAAGTTCGGATCTTCCTACTTTCATGACTCCTGCCTGCACAGCAAGTGGAGGCCACGGCTAGGCCAGTTGTGATCTGGGAAAGCAAAATCCTGCTTGCTGTTATTGATGTGCTGGTCATGTTGTGTCTGGACCTTGTAATACATGTTTGTGGGATTGACTTTGAAGAGTTATCTGGAATATTCAGTTGGTGCCATAGGAGTCAGCCTAGGTTGTTTGGATCCAACCTAGATCCACTCTTACAACAGGATTAGACTGGGTGCAAATCAAAATGCCCACTGTCACCTTTGCTACTTCCATGGCCCCGGATCTTTCCGAGCGCTTGCTCCAGGCTGAGTCTGTTTGACAAGTAAGAGCTGGGAGAAAGGGTTTGCTAATGCCACCTCTAGGGCCCAGTGGTGGGGCCATCTTAATGATACCTCCCTTTTGGGGTGCTGCTTGTTTTTGGTATCCAGCCTTGTTGGGCTTTTGAAGTCTTCTAGGAAAGCATTGGGGGTCTCTGTTAGGGGATGCTTGTTTCGGGTTGAAAGATTTCTGTGGGTTGATTATCAGAAGTTGCTTTGGTGGCATGTAAGAGGGCAGTGAGGCACAGTGGTAGTTCAGGGTGTTGTTCTTCCTGCCCTGATACTAGGGCCTGACCTGAAAAACCCAGGGAAGTTAGGGGGAGGAGGGGAAGATGGGTGGAAGAAAACAAAGGAATGGGCTGCTGTAGATGCAGATGCCACATACGAGAGTGAGTCTGGCCAGTTTGGAGAGGACGTGGAGAAAGAGGAGAGAGGTAGAAATAATCCCTTGCTTGAGGCCCCGAGGGAGGCTGGGGCTCGAGTGCAAAATATCACATCTCCAAAGGAGAAGGGGGGGGACGGACTGCTCCTCCGCCTGCCTTGTGCAGGAATCAAGAATTCCTGTGTTTAATTGAAGGCCTTTCTTAGGTCCTTGCAGAGATCCTCCTTGCATCTCGGGAGAAAAGGGGGAAGCTTGGTCATGCAAGTCTCCCTTTCCTTCTGCAAGCTCATGCTCCCTGCTTTTTTCTCAACGCCTTCTGCAGGTTGATGGGAAACGGTGGCCATCGCACTTGCCCTGCCCTTCTGTGGCATTGTTATCCTGTCTTGGCACATGCCAAGTGGCCCAGAGGATTGGGGAAGGTTTGGATCTGGGTCTCCTGACCTCGGCCAGCCAGGTTCCAGCCACTTTGAGCTGCCTCTGCCCCTTCCACTGGCCGAGGGAGGGAGGGAGGGTTGTTTCTGGTGAGACAGGATGGGAGAAGGTTCTGTGTTTCGAAGAAGCAGTCTGTGCACAATTAAAACTTGTTTCTGGTAAACCTCATTCCAGGAAGATGAGCTTTTAACAAAAGGCTTTTGACAGCTGCGGGGTATTTCAATTTTTTTTAATGCTGAAAGAAAAATCAATACATTTTTCTGGGTTATACATATTCAGAACAGGCTGGATATTTCCATTATAATGGAAAATGGTGTCTGTACCCATCTCGCCTGTCAGAGCTGCATCATTGCATTTTCCAAGCCACTGCTAAATATTTCAGACCCAATTTGATTGTGGTTTGTGACAGCTCATGTTTCTCGGCTGCTGAATCTCCTGGAATGGGATGCGGGCGGGGGGCGGTGGAGGGGAGCCAGCGCAACGCTCCACTTTCCTCTTCCTGCCTTATCCCTCCCCCTTGCCTCCCACAGCCACACCAGCCTGACCGTGTTGGTAAGGACTGTCATTTTGTTAAGCCAACATCTATGAGGCCTGAATCCCAGAGAGAGACTCTGGGTGGGAGTGAGTGAGAATTGGCTCTGCTGCCTAAAATCTGGATGTCTGCCAGGATGAAGGGCAGGAGATACAAAGCAGGTTTTCCTGCATGGAAATATGAGTCCACTCTGTGCGCTTCAGTTTAGGGCCTTGCTTGAGAGTGAGGATTTGTTTCCGATAATTCACTCGCAGTGAAATTTTTCAGGTAGCCAGCCAGCTCAAAAGCAAAGAGGGCTTCTACTGATCCTTGGATGCCAATCTCCCCATTTGTTGAGGCCCTGAGAGCAGCACTCTGGAATACAGAGGGCTGGGTGGAATATAATAATCCCTGGTAGACCTCTGCTTCTCATCGTTATTTTAATTTTGAAGGGGAATTATCTTCAGGTCCGCGGTGTGCCCTTTACTTGAGCTTCAGGTGTGTCGAGGTTTATGTCCAGCTTAGAAAAAGACTTCTTAGCCCCAGTTGTCTCTTTAAGATGCATTGCTGTGTTCTGCAGTTCACAAAAACTTCTGCCATCATGAATGTGGTTATCTAAGGTGCCACATGGCTCTGTAGGCACATGGAGAACCTGCCAAAGCAGGCCTTTTGCATGGCTAAATTCCTGCTATTTGCAGGCTTCCCTTTCTCTTCTCCTGAAGTGCTCAGCTTTGCTGCTGACATCGCTGATGGGGGCAGCCAGTCCAATACGGGCATGGAGAAGGAGTATCCAGTTTATTAAGAATTCCTCCCCCCTTTTTTTAATTGGCATTCACGTTCATGGTTTTATGGTTTTTAAGCATCCTAATGAGCTGTTTTGCTTCATCTTGTTGAGGATAAACCTCCAGCCTCTCGGGCAGTTCTTCTTGATTTCCTCTGCCCTAGACTAGCAGCCCTTTGCTCCCAGGGAGGGAGTGATGCCCATGAGGGGATACAGACCCTCAGTAGCCCCCTCCAGCCAGGTTTCTCAAACCACAGAGATGGAAAGTCTGGTCTGGCACTGCTGTTTGTTAAAATGGGGGTGGGGGGAATATGCTGATCCATCCCTTGCCCCTGTTGGGAAGGGAGAGAAGAAGTTGGCTGTTTCGCTTCCCGGATTGTACTTCTTCCTGCAGAATCTGCCCTGCCAATGAGAGCAATTCAGTCCCCAACAGGGCTGCCGATGGGTGACCTATTTCTGCAGAGCGGCAGAATCAGGATGGGGGTCGTCATTTCCTGGAGTCTTCAGCTGCGGCCTTTCCCATGGAACTCCTCATACTTCTTTCTCACCAACTGGGTTGCTTCGGCTGAACTAGTTCAAGATGGCTCCCTTCTGCCCTGAACGTGGCCGTGGTTGTGCTTCATTTCCTTGAAGCCTAGGGCTCAAGGCTGCCCCCTCCCTTTTCTTCCTGGGGAAAGGGTTGGCTTTGCTGGGTTCGCTCTGGTGAGCTTCTGACCTATCTTACTTCACCTTCTGTTTTGGGATTGTCGCCTCCCTTTCTAACGTCCTGAAGAAAATCCCTTTTGGATCACAGCAACCCCTGAGGCCTTTCCCCCCTTCTTTTTCTTTCCATGTCCTGGAAAGGCCTGTTGGCTTCCCATAGAGCCTCTGTCTAAGAAGCTTTTTTTGATTTCTTGGTTTTGTGGCCAAGAAATAAGTCCTACCTTCCCCCTTTCTTCTCCCCCACCCCTCCACTGACGCTTGCTGATTGTATGTCTTTACTTCCCTCTCTTAGTTCAGGGGCTTCTCCTCCCTTCCCTTTCAGGAAACGTAGGTTGGTCTGTCTGCTGAGGCTGAGTTTCAGGGGTTCAGGAGAAGCTGCAGAAGGCTGGATTTTAATAGTCAGTGGTTCTCTCTGCCTAAGAGGCAGTTTAACTTCTTGAGGGCTGGGGAGCATGGGAAGTTGATCACTGGGTCCCCAGAAGTTGGGCCGGGGCTTCTTGGAGGACCTCCTCTGACTCTGAGCAGGGATGCTGTGGCGACTGAGCCTGCTGCAGGAGGTCTCAGGTTGGCTCTCACTCTCTCGTCCCCTCCAGAGGAGCTCATTGGAGATGTGGAAGGACCTGGCGAGGTGGCAACGCACCCTGATGAGGCGGCCAAAGAAATGGAGAGCATGGCTGACCAGGACCAGGCCAAGTGGGCAGGTGAGCAGGGTGGGCAGAGGCCTCTACTTTGCTGGGTCCTGCTGCTCCATGTACATCTACAACCACCCAGAGGGTGTTCTTGTGCCCTCCCTCCCCCAGTCTTGTCTCTCATGTTTCCGATAGCAGCGCAAATTCCTGTGGGGTGTCAGGTGAACTTGAGTGCTGCTTTATCTGTCCATCAAACTGCTAGTGTGAAGCTGAAGGGATTCTTTCTGACGGAGAACGTGTCCCTCCCTTCAGAGGGAGCTTGTATTCACACATACACAGGTGTTTTGCCCACTTGGAGCCAGCCATGGTCAAGCAGAGAAACACATCAGTGCAGAGGGGGTTCGGGAAAAGCCTTCCACATGGCAGGCACATAAGAGAGGGTATTGTTGCATTGCATTGAACAGGGATGTGGGAAGCACAAAGGAGAAGGCTGCAGACCAGCAGAGAGGCTTTTTCAATGTCTGGCCCAGTTTGTTTCACACATACAACTCTGGGACACAGAGAGCATGGCTTATCCAAATTGGGCTTAGAGGGGTTTTAATAAGTATGTAGCCCCAGGACTGCTTAGGGCTAAAGTAAACTCCTCCTGGCCAGTGGTAGTAGCTCATCAATCCACCCTTCCTGGTGCCAGTACAGAGAAGAATTCCTAGAGCACCCTGAGAGTCTAGGAATGCCATCTCTTTCTCCCTTTTAATTTTCAGCCCCCCTCCCTACTACCAGCATGGCAGAGGCAGAAAAGGAGGGGTGGTTGAGGGAAGGGGCAGTGACCTGGGGACCCGTGGGTGATGCTGTGTTGGTTCACTGGATGGGTACAGCCTGGGTCGTTCTGTGTGCAGAGACGCCCCTTACAGGAGCTCGAATGGGGAAATTCCTGGCTTTTGGCCATAGGAAGAGGATCCTCAGGCCCAGCTGCGGGGGGGAGGCTGGCAGCAGCTTCAGCCCCAAATACTTCTTACTGTGTCGCCTTGTGGGTGACAGCAAACTGAGCTCCTCCAAAGGGGACCTTTAGCTGAGGCTATAGCGGGAGGAAGGCGGTGAGGGAGGGGAGGGGTGCTCTGGACTGAGGCCACTGCAGCCGCTCCCCTTGCCCGCCAAGGCCACCAGATCACAGAGCGGTGTTTTTCTCTCTTTGGCAGCTCAAGGTCCCCAGGCTGAGAAGGAGCCAGCAGACCCCCCACTCCCTTCCAAGCACTCTTTGTTTTCAAGACACTCGGCGTCACCTGTCCCCAAATGGCCCACACCATCAGACGAGGCGAAGCTAGAGCAGGTGAGATCCGGGGTGGCGCTGGCACCTAAGAAGCCTCACTTTGCTCTTGCACTAAACCAAGAATAATCTGCCTTTGGGTCTCTGGGCAGCCCAACGCCAGCATGCAGAGCATGAGAGAGAGTGTGTCCTGAGAAAAGTTGGCCAGGTGACGATGGGCTGGTGGGGCACGCCATACTGCACCTGGCCACTTTTTGACCCCTGCGAGCACCTGCTTTCTTTTGCCCCCAGGTGTACCAGTGCCCCTACTGCAAGTACAGCAATCCGGATGTCAACCGGCTGCGGGTACATACTGTGACCCAGCACTCCATCCAGCCGATGCTCAGGTGCCCCCTCTGTCAGGACCTGCTCAGCAACAAGCTCCACCTTCAGCTGCACCTGACCCACCTGCACAGCGTGTCTCCCGACTGTGTGGAAAAGCTCCTCTTGACGGTAAGTTCCTGGGGGGATTTTTGTGTCCCTCCACAGCAGGACTTGTTCAAAGCATCCAGGCGAGCATCAAGAGAAAGAGCTGGGGGAAAGCAGAGGGAAGGGCAGCCCGAGAGCTCTGGTGGAGCCAGAAGACCCTGCTGGCCTTCTGCGACCTGGCCTGGTGTGGAACTGGGAGGCCTCCTGCAGCTGCCACGGAGGCATAGGATCCACCATACAGGGTCCACCATGATGTTCTCTGCAGCCTCCTTTTGGCTCATTCCTCCCTGCTCAAACAACCTGCAAAACCCTGGGCTTCTCTAACTTGTCACCTTTTGGACATTGACCTTGATGGGTGCCATGCCTGATTTGGGACACTCTCGTCCTCACTTTCCTCAGAGGACTCTCATGCTGAGAATGGTGCCCAGGGCTGCCTCCTTGAGGTGAGAGGCATTTAGGCTGCAGTGTTTGCCAGCAGTG
Source organism: Pituophis catenifer annectens (assembly GCF_029215685.1). Lineage (NCBI taxonomy): Eukaryota > Metazoa > Chordata > Lepidosauria > Squamata > Colubridae > Pituophis > Pituophis catenifer. Next base: position 25,908,231 of record NW_027256893.1, read on the forward strand.
GACGACCAAGCCCAAAGAGAGAACGGGTGAGGTGGCCTCTTTCCATGAGATTGTCCTTACCCCCATGCCACTGGGGAAGGACACCTCATCCGCTGACAGCAATCTCAACTGCTGGATTGCCAAGGCAATTTGGCACTGGGCAAAGGGCTGGGGCTGAACTTGGAGGCCTGGGCTGCTGCTGCTACTCAAGATGGGGAAGGCGCAGCTGGCTGCAGTGGGCCTGTGTCTCCACGCAGCTTAGGCTTTCCCTTCAGGCTGTGGCAGAAGGCCACCTTCCTGGCTGCTGGAAACAGGGCTCCTCCTTAACCCGAGAAACTCTCCTGAAATAGCCTCAGCTCTGAGAAATCAATCTGGATCCGGGTGGCTTGCAGTTCACCGGCAGACTGTGCTGCAGCAGCGAGGAGCCTTCTGGGGATTGGGGCCAGGCAAGGGTCTGCTGTGCTCAGGGGGCCTCAGCTCTGGATTCCCAGGTTCCTCCATGGCTTCTCCAACTGAGAGGAAGGGCTTGGTCCCCCTGGGTGCTGCGGGTGGGTTGGGCATAGTGTCATTCCTGGGTGGGAGGGGGGAGCAGCTGCAGCCTGCCAGGGGTCAACCTGGCAGGGGGGGGGATGAAGTCCTCTTGATACCAACCGAGGGAATTCTGGCTCATGCGGACCAAAGTCTCCAGTGGCCCCTCTGGCTTCAGGACTGGGGGCTGGCCTTGCTTGGGTCAGGCCAGCCCTGGTTTCCTACAGTCTTCTAGCCCCCATCCTCCACCCATACAGGGAGCAGATGGAGGCTTGGCCAGAAGACCCTGCAGGGGACCTGCCCTCTGCTTTCCTTTCCCTGCTCCCATTGTTTGTCCTCGTGACTTCCCAGACCCACTCCCCACCTTCCCCTTTTGGAAGAACGTAATGAAAATAGTCAGCCATTGTTAATTTGGAGCCAGGTTGGCCAATTAGGTGGCCCAAATTAGAAGCGACCTTGATGGTGTGCCTAATGAAGTTTTTTTCCTCGCTGGCTGGCTGGCTCTGCCTCTGGGTCTTTGTGATGGAAATTACCTCCTTTGGCTGGCTCCCCATAGGAACACCCCTCCCCCACCAGGCTGCAGAATTTATTTGGGGCCAATTATATAGTCGAGGCAGGAAACGGAGAGAGTAGATTCTTTCTTGCCCCCTTTGAGAAGAGGAGGCAGCCATGGGTGCTCCTGGCGGGGGGAGCTTGGTTAGCGATGGGGGTGGGGGTGGATATGTGTTTGTGTGTGATTCTGTGTTTCTGTGTGTGTGAGAGAGGGAGAGAAGAAGGATCCTGAGAAGCCTGAGCAGCCCTAGGTCGGAGGAGCCAGGTGGGGATCTGAGGGACCTGGAATGAGCAGGCCCCCAGGATGGGGGGGAGGACTTCTGCCTTTGCCCCTTGCAGAAAGGAGCCCACCGCAGTGCAATGATTGGGCTGGCAATGATATTTTAGGGAAAATTCATTGATGGAAGGCAGGGGCAGACAAAGAATCCCACTTGTTGCCTTTTAGAATCCTAATCAGGAATTATGATTAAAGACACTGCAAGACAATGGGAGGCCGGATGAATTGGTATCTTCTCTCTTTCTTACTTGACTGACTTCAGTCTTTCAACTGCAGAGGCCTCTCTTTCCATTATTATTTGTAGCCACCTGCATTTCCCTAATTAACTTGCATAAAAACAATTACAGATCCATTGTGTTGGAGGGCTTGGAAAAGGCATGGAAGAGTTGGTGGGACCCGGCGGCCTTGGAGTTTGGTCCCTTTCCTCAGGCTACCCCAGTGGGAGCAGCCTTGCCTCTGGGTTCCTGGGGAAGTCCTTCTCCTTGGGCTGGGGCTGCAGAGACAGTTGGGCCAGCCAGCCGTCCAGGCTGCTCCCTTCCTTGCACTCACTTGAGGAGTCTGTCTGAGAAAAAGAAGGTGCCCAGGACACCTGGCCTATTTCCTAGGTTTGCAAAAGGAAGCCCCGGATGGCTGTCAGTTCCCTGGGCAGTGCTTCTCTTTCAGGAGTGGTTCTGCCACCCGTAGCAGTCAGGGCAGCATTGGAGAGACTCAGCAAAAGTCTCTTCACCCCCCACCCCTTCCTGCTTCTGGTTGTCATGGCAGGACTGTCCGTGCACCCCAAGGGGCCTGGAGCCGCCCTGGCTCATGGCTCTTTCTCTGCTTGCCTTCAAAAGGAGTTGCCATATCTTGTGGCAGTGATGCCACCGGCGGAATCTTAGTTCTTGAAGATATGGCTCTGGTTTGGAGCTTTTGGTGGCCATGCTGAGTGGATGATCCAGAGATCCAGCTCACCAAGAAGGTCATTCTCTCCTATGGAGTTTCCAGCCTAGGAGATCCCGGAGGAAGATCTTCTAATCCTGAGCTTGGAGCATCTTCTCCCCAGCCACAGTCTGGGCTTGTGGCAGTGAGGGAGGAGGGCCCTTGAGTGGTGTATGTGTGTGTTCAGAGTGTGCTCCCAGGAAACGGGGTGGAACGGGGCAATTAATAAAGTGCTTCATTGGGGATGGGGTCTGAGTGGTGTGTCTATCGGTGGGGAGAAGGGAAGGGGCTACCATGGTTCCTTTTGCTCCCATGTCCAGATGGCGCAGCTGAAGCCTTCCTCCTTATTCCTGGCCTTCCTTTCTTGGATCCCGCTTTGCTCCTTTGGTTGTGCTCCCTTGGGGTCAAGTTACCCCGAGAACAAGGGTGCAGCCATCTTCAGAACTCTGGTGTGTTCTCATATCTCGCTTAAGTTAAGGGCTTTTTGCATTCTCAGCCGCTCAACCACACTTCCTCACAGGCTACCCCAAAATTGTGCAAAAACACAGTTACAAATTCAGTTTGAATCTTGCAAAGTGGAGAAATAACATCAATGCTTTTCATTCAGTGGATGCCATTAATTAAGTCCGAATGTAATCACAGGAACATGCTTGATCGACTTGAATTTTGTCTAAAAAACAGAAGGAGCTGAAGTGCAAAACCCCGGGGCTTTGTTGGGGCTGAAAGGCTTCCTGTCTTGCAAAAGGTTTTAAATGCCGTTTTCTTTTGGGCTTTGGCAGGTGACCACGCCAGAGGTGATGATGCCCAGCAATGTGTTCCTCCCAGCAGCAGCACCGGATCGAGATGGGAATGAGGAATCCCTCAGGCAACCTGGTCAGTCACACTTTTTCCTGGGCCCGAAAGAAAACTCTTGCCAAAGTGTCTCTGAGAGGGAGTGGCAGGGCCCTTGGGGTGGCCCCTATGAACTGCGGGAGCTCAGAGCTGGCCTTGGGCAATGTGGTTGGCATCCCAGCTCTGGCTTGCTCATTCCAATATGAGTGTGAAGGAAAAGTCACAAAGGGGGCAGGTGGTTGGGGTTGGGATTGGGAAGGGAAGTAGCACGCGCACACTCACAGAGCCTAGATAGATGAGGGAGTGAGAGCTGGGTTCAAAGGGGAAGCTGAGCCAGACGAGATGGGAAGATTTTAGGCCAGGACGAGGTGACGACCGAAGCAGGGGAGTCCCTGTGCCAAGCCACTGACAAGTCCTTGCTCTGATTCTACTTCCACAGAGAGCTCGGAGGAAGGGGGCAAAAGCCTGCAGTTGCTACCAGAGGCCATGGGGCATGGCAGCAGTGGAGTAAAGCCTGCAGCATCTGAGCAGCCCAGTGCCAAAGAGGAGGCTGGCTTCTTTTGCTGGAAGAAAGGCTGCGGCCAGGGCTTCAAAAGCTCCTCTGCCCTCCAGACCCATTTCAGCGAGATGCATGGCAAGCGACCACAGCTTCCTGTTTCTGATCGCCACGTCTATAAGTACCGCTGCAACCAGTGCAGCCTGGCCTTCAAAACCATCGAAAAGCTTCAGCTGCACTCCCAGTACCACGTCATCCGGGCAGCCACTATGTGCTGCCTTTGCCAACGGAGCTTCCGCACTTTTCAGGCCCTTAAGAAGCACCTGGAGACCAGCCACCTGGATCTGAGCGAAGCCGACATCCAGCAGCTGTACAGCGGACTGCTGGTCAATGGAGAACTGTTTGCCATGGGTGACCCTTCGTTGCCTGAGGACCACACCATGGTGATGGAGGAGGATAAAGAGGAGGAGAATAGCGACCAGGAAGACAAGCAGAGCCCTTCAGGAAGTGACTGTGGGTCCCTACAGGAAGACTCCGGCTCAGAACCTAAACGGGCTCTTCCCTTCCGGAAGGGCCCAAATTTCACCCTGGAAAAATTCCTGGACCCAGCCCGCCCGTATAAATGCACAGTTTGCAAAGAATCCTTCACGCAGAAGAACATCCTTCTGGTCCACTACAATTCAGTTTCTCATCTGCACAAGTTGAAAAGGGCCCTCCAGGAATCTTCCGCCAGCCAGTCTGAGGTCACCAGTAGCCCTGACCACAAGCCCTTCAAGTGCAGCATCTGCAGCGTGGCCTATAGCCAGAGTTCCACCCTGGAGATCCACATGCGCTCTGTGCTGCATCAGACCAAGGCACGAGCAGCTAAGTTGGAAGCAGTCAGCGGCAGTGGCCACAGCAGTGCTTCCTTGGGCTCCTCCATGCCCAGCCCCTTGGGTATCAGTACCACGAGCCTCGCCTCCTCCTCTTCTTCCTCCACCCAGAGCAACATAAGCACAGGTAGCACCAGCTCTGCTCCTCCCCTTCTCAGCCCGGCTTCTTGTGACACCACAGGGCAGCCTCCTCTGAACCTCCCCATCAGTACCGGCCACCCACCTGTAGTCCCCTTGAGCCCTTCAGAATCTAAAGAGACCAATTGTAAGAAGCCAGGAGATGCACTTGCATGCCGCCAGCTGCTGCCCCCACCGCCACACTCTTTGATGCAGGCCCAGCTGCAGCAAGAGCTGCAGCAGCAAGCATCGCTTCTGCAGACCCAGCTTTTCAGCCCTACACTCTTACCCCACTTCCCCATGGCCCCGGAGGCCCTCCTGCAGCAGCAGCAGCTACTCTTCCCCTTCTATCTCCCCAGTGCTGAGTTGCAGCTGAACACTGAGGTGAGCTTGCCAGTGACCAATGGCACCCTGACACTGGCAGGGAGTGGGCTGGGCCTTCTGGAGGATCTGAAATCCCAGCTTCCACAGCCAAGCCACCTGCAGCAGCAGCAGCAGCAGCAGCAGCAGCTTCCACTGTCCCAGCCTCCATGCGTGCTCCTCCCACCAAGCCTGCCCCCAGACAAGAAGACCAAGTCTGCGGGGAAGGAAAAGGAGGCCCAGCAGGAGCAGGAGATGGCAGAGAAGGGCAGCAGAAGCCCCATCTGCCAAGAACCCCTGCCTGAGGCCAGCAAGGCCCAAGAGAAGGCTGACCAAGCGGGGGCCACAGAGGCAGCTGGAAGCAGCCCTGGGGAGGCGCTCTGGCTCCCTCCTCGCATTGCTGCAGATGCTCGTGGGAACGCCACCAAAGCTTTGCTGGAGAACTTCGGGTTTGAGCTGGTCATTCAGTACAACGAGAACAAGCAGAAGGCAGCTGGGAGGACCGAGCAGGCCGACAGCCTGGAGAGGCTGGAATGTGAATCGTGCAGCAAGTTCTTCTCCAACGTGCTCATCCTGAAGACCCACCAGGAACATGTCCACCAGCACTACCTCCCCTTCCAGCAGCTGGAAAGGTTTGCCCAGCAGTACCGAGAGCACTACGACCAGCTCTACCCACTGCAGCCACTGACACCTGAGCCGGCCCCACCGCCCCCTACTGCCCCTGCTCCTGCCGTGCCTGCTGCCCACCCCCAGTCGCCTTCCACCCCCACCCTGCAGGTCTCAGCCCCACCCATGACCTCTCCCTCCATCGCACCCGCCCAGCCTTCCTTGCCCCTCACGCAGCTCCCTCTGCCCATGGAGCTGCCTCTCTTCTCACCACTCATGATGCCAACCATGCCTTTGCAAGCCCTGCCAGCCCAGTTACCGCCCCAGCTTGCCCCTGTCGACTCTTTACCAGCAGAGCTGGCTCAGCTGTACCAGCATCAACTCAACCCAGGCCTTTTGCAGCAGCAGCAGCAGCAGAACAAAAGACCACGGACACGAATCACCGATGATCAGCTCCGGGTCTTAAGGCAGTATTTTGACATCAACAATTCCCCAAGTGAGGAGCAGATCAAGGAGATGGCAGAGAAATCTGGTTTGCCACAGAAGGTGATCAAACACTGGTTTCGAAATACGCTTTTCAAAGAGCGCCAGCGCAACAAGGACTCGCCCTACAACTTCAGCAACCCTCCAATCACCAGCCTGGAGGACCTGAAAATGGACTCCCGTCCATCTTCTCCGGAGCCTCAGAAACACGAGTACTGGGGAAGCAAGAGATCCTCCCGAACTCGCTTCACGGACTACCAGCTTCGGGTGCTGCAGGACTTCTTTGATGCCAACGCTTATCCAAAGGATGACGAGTTTGAGCAGCTTTCCAACCTGCTGAGCCTCCCAACTCGGGTGATCGTGGTGTGGTTCCAGAATGCTCGCCAGAAAGCTAGAAAGAATTATGAGAATCAGGGGGAAGGCAAAGAAGGGGAGCGAAGGGAGCTGACAAACGACCGATACATCCGAACGAACAACCTCAATTACCAGTGCAAGAAGTGCAGCTTAGTCTTCCAGCGCATCTTTGACCTGATCAAACATCAGAAAAAGCTCTGCTACAAGGATGAAGACGACGAAGGGCAGGAGGACAGTCAGAATGAAGATTCCATGGATGCAACGGAGCTTCTGACTCCCAGCAGTTCCTCCTGCAGCACCCCGATGCCTTCCCAGGCTTATGGCATGCCCGCCTCTTCTGCCAGTGTGGCCTTTCTGTCACAGAGTACCACTGAGGCAGATAGTGATTGCCCTGCTGCCTGTCAGTCTAAAACAAACGCTACTGATGAGAAACCAAAGCACCCTGAGCCTTCAAGTATGCAACAAAGCCCAACTTCGGAGAAGCAACAGCAACCAAAGCAAGATGGGCAGCTGCCACCGCAGGACCAAGGAGAGCTGAAGCCGAGTTCAGTGCACTCAAAGGTCTCCCCACCCCTCCAGCAGCAGCTGGCCCACCCTCTCCAGGATGGCCTGCCCCAGGCAAGCCCTCCTCCCGCCCAGCTGTCTCACCTGCCTCTCAAACCCCTGACCACACCGAGTGCCCAGCAGCTGGTCAGCTTGCCCCCTCAGCTTGTTCCATATCAGTGTGAGCAGTGCAAGCTGGCCTTCCCTTCATTTGAGCACTGGCAAGAACACCAGCAACTGCATTTCCTGAGCACTCAGGGCCAATTTCTCCACCCTCAGTTCCTAGACAGGGCACTTGATCTGCCCTTTATGCTCTTTGACCCCAGTAACCCACTGCTGGCTAGCCAACTGCTCTCTGGGACCCTCTCCCAACTCCCCATGAGCTCAGCCACTTCGCCCTCTACCCCAACTGCCACCATGAGCACCCTGAAAAGGAAGCTGGAGGAGAAAACCAGCGTCAGCCCTGTTGGGAACGACAGCAGCACTGGTGGAGAGGAGCCCCAGCGGGATAAGCGCCTCCGGACCACCATCACTCCTGAGCAGCTGGAAGTGCTGTACCAAAAATACCTCCTGGACTCCAATCCTACACGGAAGATGCTCGACCACATTGCCCATGAAGTGGGCTTGAAGAAGCGTGTAGTGCAGGTGTGGTTCCAGAACACCCGGGCCCGGGAGAGGAAAGGGCAGTTCCGAGCAGTGGGGCCTGCTCAGGCCCATCGACGATGCCCTTTCTGCCGGGCCCTCTTCAAAGCCAAGACCGCCCTGGAAGCACATATCCGATCTCGGCATTGGCATGAAGCCAAGCGGGCAGGATACAACCTGACCTTGTCAGCCATGCTTCTGGATTGTGAAGGAGGAGGGGGGCTCATGGGGAAAGGAGACCTCTTTGACGGGGCCAACTTTGCACAGCTGTCTGCTCCTGGCAGTAGCAGTGACAGCCAGGGAATCCCCCTCTCCCCAGGCAGCAAATCTCTAGAGCTGTCTCCTCAGACCCTGCTGAGCCCATCCTCCATCAAAGTGGAAGGCATGGAAGACTTTGAGAGCCCCTCAATGTCCTCTGTCCATCTGAGCTTTGACCAAGCCAAACTGGACAATGATGACTGCTCTTCTGTCAACACAGCCATCACAGACACAACTACAGGGGATGAGGCCAATGCAGACAATGATAGTGCAACAGGGGTTTCCACAGAAGCCAGAGGGAGCTTGGGGCCAGGCGAGGGTCTGTCCAAAGCTGCCATGTTAGCCATGTCAGAGTATGAAGACAGACTCTCCTCGGGCCTGGTGAGCCCAGCTCCCAGCTTCCACAGCAAGGAGTACGACAATGAAGGCACCGTGGATTACAGTGAGACATCAAGCCTGGCGGACCCTTGCTCTCCTAGTCCGGGCACTAGTGGCTCAGCAGGCAAATCCGGGGATGGGGGGGATCGGCCAGGACAGAAGCGTTTCCGGACACAGATGACCAACCTCCAGCTGAAAGTCTTGAAGGCCTGCTTTAACGATTATAGGACACCCACCATGCTGGAGTGTGAGGTTCTGGGCAATGATATTGGGCTCCCCAAGAGAGTTATTCAGGTCTGGTTCCAGAATGCCCGAGCCAAAGAAAAGAAATCCAAGCTCAACATGGCCAAGCATTTTGGCATTAATCAAACTGGCTATGAGGGGCCAAAAACAGAGTGCACTTTGTGTGGTATCAAGTACAGTGCCCGCCTGTCTGTTCGTGACCATATCTTCTCTCAGCAGCACATCTCCAAAGTGAAAGAGACTGTTGGGAGTCAGCTGGACAAAGAGAAGGAGTATTTTGACCCAGCCACCGTCCGCCAGCTGATGGCACAGCAAGAGCTGGACCGAATCAAGAAGGCTAATGAAGCGCTTGGCCTGGTTGCTCAGCAGCAAGGCATGTTTGACAGTTCCCCTCTGCAGGCTTTGAACATTCCTGCCAACTACCCAGCATCCCTTCAAAGCATCCCTCCTGTCCTGTTGCCAGGTTTGAACAGTCCATCCCTGCCTGGCTTCACTCCTTCCAATACAGGTGAGTTGCACCTGTCTCGTGAACTTTCCAATTTGGCTGTCCAAAATGGGAGGAGGAGAGAACGTGGATGAAGCATGCCCCTGAGGGAGGTTTTGAGATGGATCACCTGGGGCAGAAGGAGTCTCTGCTAGAGGCACTTCCTTTTCAGATGGGGGGGGGTCTCGTCTTGAGAACCATTGGCCTCTTGCAACCTAGGAGGTGAAGGGAACCTGATGACGGAGAAGACGGATCAGCTCTCTGCCTCTGGAGTGAGGTGGGATGGGGAGGTTACTTGTGGGCTTGCCTCTTATCATCTCTTTAGGCCAGGATGACCTCTGCTGGTATGGGAGAGGCTAGGTTGCCAGCCCACCCATTCCTCTATAGCAGTAATATAAATTTCTAAAAGAGCTTTATTGTATTTGTCATCCGTTTGTTTTCTGACAAAAGTGTCCTGCCACTGGCAGCTTTGTTGCCAGGAGGTGTTGCCCATCTGTGCATCTCCTGACCCCGTTGAATCACGTCCATTTCTGGTTTTTTAGGTTCACATTCCTGATCTCAGCAGGAACTTTTGAGCTTTTCAGACTGTCCTGCAAGTAGGATTCTGCAGTTCCGGGTGTCCAAGAGGGGACTGCTCCAAGATGGGGCTGGTGGGGCCCCTTTGGGTCACTCTTGGAGATGAAGGGACAGTAGGAGTGGAGAATTTCCCTTTAAATAGCTGCTTACTGAATAAACAAAACAGCAAGACAATTTTAAAATGACAGAATTAGAAAAAGAAACAAAAGCAAACGGGAAAAAAGAAGGAAGTGAATGAGAGACCTTTGTATGTGAACTCATATATTAATATGTTAAATATTCTATGTTTGAAAGTTACTGTGTGTGGGTTCCTTCAACAGGGCCATGCTGACCACTTAGGCCTAAATCCTGCTTTTTCTCTCCCCGTCCCAAACCTGTTTTCTTCTTCCTTGCAGCTTTAACGTCTCCAAAACCCGCCCTGATGGGTCTGCCGGGCACAAGTGTTCCCTCACCTGGCCTTCCCACCTCAGGATCCCCAAATAAGACGGCCTCCCTCGGCTCCCCCCCGCCAGCACAAACACCCGTGGGCTCCGCACCTCCCCTCCCACTGCGGAAGGACAAGGAGAGCGAGAAGGCGAAAGAGAAGGAGCGCGCCCCCAAAGCCAGGGGGGAGGCCCTACCGGGGCCCAAAAAAGACAAAGGGGAAGTGCCCAACCCCAGCCTGGCCTTCCCTGCCACAGGGCCTTCCCTGGAGTACTCGGTGGAGCCTACTCAGCTGCAGGCCCTGCAGGCTGCTCTCAACACGGACCCTATGGCTTTGCTGACCAGTCCCTTCCTCCCGTATTTTGTGCCCGGCTTCTCTCCGTACTATGCCCCTCAGCTCCCGGGGGCCTTGCAGAGCGGATACCTCCAGCCCATGTACAGCATGGAAGGGGTCTTCCCTTATGGCCCAGCCCTGTCGCAGGCCCTGCTTGGCTTGTCCCCGGGCACCCTGCTGCAGCATTACCAGCAATATCAACAGAGCCTCCAGGAGGCACTGCAACGGCAAGCGCAGATGTCCCTGCCCAAAGGCAGCCAGCCCCCCGTCCCCGCGGAGGGCCCCTCCCCTCAAAAAGGCCCTGCCAAAGAACCCCCCAAGCCAGAAGAGCAAAAGAACAGCTCCCGCGAGGGGTCCCCCCAAGGAGAGCCCACCACAGGAAGCAGTAACGCCCCGGACTCCCTCTGTGACCCCTTCATTGTCCCCCCGGTGCAGTACAGACTGGTGTGCCGGAAATGCCAGGCTGGATTTGGGAGCCAAGAGGCGGCTAACATCCACCTGAAATCCCTCTGCTGCTTCGGCCAGTTGGCGGGGACTCTGCCTGAGATGGCGCTTCAGGTGCTCGCTGGCGGGGGTGGCTCCTACCAGTGCGTGGCGTGCGAGAGCACGGTGTGTGGGGAAGAGGCCCTCCGGCAGCATCTCGAATCTGCCCCCCACAGACATCGGACAGTCCCCCGAGCAGCAGCCAGAAACGCCAAAGAGCATCCCAGTCAATTACCTCACTCTGCCTGCCTCCCTGACCCGAGCACCGCATCTACCTCGCAGCCCACCGCTCACCCCAAGGACGGCTTCCTGCCCGCCGCTCCCCCCCATGCCTCCAAAAAGCCCTGGCCTCCGGCAGCCTCCCCTCCAGGGAAGCCCCCGCCTCTCTCCTCATCTTCAACGGTTACCTCAAGCTCATGCAGCACCTCAGGGGTTCAGCCCTCTCTGATGCCAAGGAAATTCTCTTCGGAGGAGTCTGACTCGGGCCGCAGCCCGGAGGCTGGGGGGCCAGTAGAGCCCAGCCCCCCCCGGGACAGCGGCCTCCCCAGCGTGGACCCTTTTCGATTGTAAGCTTTGAAGACAGACTCTTGCAAAATGAATCTAGAAATAACAAACCGGTTTCAGAAATAGACTAACTGCAATTCCAAAGCTTCTAACCAAAAAAAGAAAAACAAACTGAGAGAGAGACGCCTGGGTGGTTTTCCCAGAGGCCACTGCTGGCAGCTCGGCTTGCCTCTGGGCGGCCAAAGGGTTTGCTGTGGCTCTCTCAAAGGTGGCTGTCCCCCCAGTAATCAGCCCCCCCACCCGCACAACCCCCTTGAGAGCGCAGTGGAGGCCAGCATAACTGTGTGGGAAAGCAGACCACCTGGGACCATTTTAAATTTCTTGCTATCTTAGCATTCAGATACCAATGGCTTGCTTGCTAAAAGGAAAAAAGAAATGTAATGTCTTTTTATTCTCAGGTCAATCGCTCACACTTTGTTCGGTTTTCAGAATCATTGTTTTATATAAATATATATATAATTTCTTTTTTTGGTTTTGATTTTTTCCAAGGAAAGGATTTTTTGTTGTTAATTTAAAAATGGGCAGAAAGTATTCAAGAGACAATGTGAACTAAGTTAGCTTTCTGGGGATTTTAGGGGTATCTTTTCTGCTGAAGCCAATTTCAAGGGGGACCATTCAGCCCTCCCCTTTTCAGAAAAGAAAACACGCAGAGTGTTAAGGACTTGGAGTTTTAAACAACTGACTTTCTGTATTTATGATAGATATGACCATTTTTGGTGTTGAGTAGATTGTTGCATTGGAAATGAACTGAAGCAGTATGGTAGATTTAAAGACCCCCCCCCTTTTGTGTATGTTTAGCTTTTGTATATGGTCCGGCTGGCAGCTTCTCATTTGATGTTGTCTTGTCCATTCCTGTCCTGGCCAGATGGAGTCCAGCCTGACTCGCCGCAGCTTCTCCGTCCGTCCCTCCATCCCCAGGCCATCCCGTCATAAGCTTCCACTTATCGGTCGCTGCCTTCATTCCTCAGAGGGTGGCTGCAAAGTTATTTTATAAAATTAAAGGAAAAAACTCAAAAGGTTCAGAGGGGTGAGTGGGATCCCTTTTGAAATATTTTTGTTGGAAACTCAAAACTTTCTAAGGTGTATTCCTGTCAATTGTGCACTTAACTCTCTTCTTTTGGCTTCCTTCCCTTCCTGTGTAAAGGCTCCATTTTGGAAATGACAGCCTTTCTTTCTCTTTCCGTCATTAGGGCACCCATGTTCTTTTTGAAGGACCTTCTGAGATAGGGTAAGTGGGTGGGCGGGCTGTTTTTTTCCCTTTGTTTAGTTTGTTTCTTTCATCCAGAAGAAGTTCATGCTTTAAATAAAATCCAAAGACAAACGCTTTCAACCACCGGTGCAGAATGGGCAAAAAAGGCGTCTTTTGAGGATTTGTTTCTATTTTAGCCACAAGACTCCATTTGACAAATAAACACATGAATGAAGGAGCCTCTGTGCTTCTCCTGCCAGCATCCGGCCCTGAGCTTGGACAGACAAGTGGGGTGTTTTTATGGTGTGCCGTGCTCAGAAGTGAGGAGAGCAAGCCTGGAGAGCCATACCCCAAATGTTCTTCTCTCACTGTCTCCTGGAAAGGGAAATCGATACTGCTGCCAGGCTGAGTCTGCAGTCAGGTGTTTGGAGCCCAGTGCCACCATGTCTGCGTGCCATACCCCCCCCCCCCGCCCCATCCTCTGCCAATAGGGCCTGCTCCACTTTCACTTTCTGGCTCCAGCTTCCCCACCCCCACCCCCTGATGGAAGGGGGCTCTGAGAAAGGCAGCCTCCTAACTGCTGCCATTCTCTTAGCTGCTTGTAGCTTGATGGAGGATCCACCCTTCCATGGTTGCACACGTGCGGAAAACCCTGTCCTGAGTTTCCCTCTGTCCCAGTGGCAGCCTGGAGTGCCCCATACAATCCTCTTTTTAGATCTAAAGTTGTGCAGGTAGGGTTCCTATGGTTTGAGTTTGTGTGTTACTGTTGAACATTACTTCATTTCCTGAGGCTTTTCATTTTATTTTTGGTTCTTTATGTGGTATATACCTTGCTAGTTTAACACTAGTGTTTCCTGGCCAGTTTTGTGGTCTGCTTTGTTTGACATCTTTGGCCTCCTTTCTTTGTTCTGCCCTGGTTCCCTCCCTCTGCTCTCTTCTCCTGTCCTGGCTTTCCTCCATCTGTGTGGGGCATTCCCAGGTTCTTCCCAGTCTTCTGAGTGCAGAAGAGAGGCCTCCATCCTGGCAGCAGTGTCGTCCACAGCAGGGCAGTGGCAAGCATTGAGCAGGCTCCTGCCCTGAGCCAAGCTAAGGTCTATCGTGATTGCACCTCACCCTCTGGGGCACTGGAGGGGGTTCATAGACCCTGGGGAGGAGCAGGCAGCTATGGCAATCCTGGCCTCCAAAGAGGGCTGTGCTAGTGCTTGAGGCTGAGGATCTTTGTGCCTCTGAACCCCTCTGTTTGATGGGAGAATCCAAACCAGGGAGAGGCCAGGAATGGTCTTGGCCAAGAATGTTAACAATGCAGGGGGATGTGGCTGGCTCCAAGGTGGTGCCCAGCTGGCCAGCAAAAATGGCCTTCCTGGCCCTGGCCCTTAGTCCAAGTAGTCTTGGGGACATGAGGAAATGGAACTTTGCTGGTTGGTTCATTGTCTAGAGGGATGGATGGCGCTGAAAATCCTGCCCACTGTGAAATACATAACTTTTTACTATTTTTTCATTACTTTGGTTAGGGAGAGGGGGACAAGTCTGGATAAAACAGAAAGTATAAATGAGGTGAAGTCTCTAAACAGCCTTTGCAATGTACAAAAACTAGAGCAAGTGAAACCAAAAATGACGTTCTTGGTGTTTTTCTATAATGTTGTCTTGTTAGCTTTTTTGTTACTGTAATGCTGATCTCAAATTGTACCAAAATACATAGAGATGGACAAAAGCAGAACCACACAGAACTAAAAAAAAAAAAAAAACCAAACAAATTTTGTCACAAAACACTTTGTTGTCATAGTTAAGTTGATTGTAGATGGTAATTGAATATACTCCTTTGAAAATATTTCATCAAGTATGTTTCCTGCTCATTGTGGTACATTAAAAAAATGAGCCAAAGCTCTTGTCTCTGCTGTGCCAGAGTGTGGTGAATGCAGGGATCTCTCTGCCCAAGGGAAGAACATCCCCCATGCTGGACAGAACAGGACAATGGGACAGCCAACCTCTTGGCAAAGGCATGAGGAGTCCAGTTTTTGGGTGGTGGGACCTGTGTGCTTGTCAAAAAGCAGGTATTGCTTCTCTGTGGGCCCAGGTCAATTATCTCCCAGGGCGCTCTCATGCTGGGTTTGGAGAAGGAATGGGAGAGAACACAGCCAGAAACAGCTGCCTGTCTGAAGAGTGGAGCTTTCCAAATGGCCAAGACCAGCATTGAGCACAAACGCCACTGGACTCCCTTCCTGCAAACTGGATCAAGGGACAAATCATTGCAGGCATGCATGGATAAACACAGGGAAGTGAAAAGGGGGAAGATGGGATGCTGGGTGGTAGAACCTTTTCCAATTTCCTGTGGACATTGCATTCAGTGGCAGAAAGTGGAAGGGGCTACTTCCTTTGCAAATTGGGGATGACTCGTGGCAGAATAATGGCTGGGAGCCAGCTGGCAGCCCTTGTCAAGGGGGCAGGGCTGGAGGGTGGGGGGGTGGCTTGAGGAGGAGTGGCAGGTTCTTTGCTGGAGTCTAGGAATGTTCCTCAAATAAGCCTCTTAAAAGAAACCTCTCTACCTGGCTGCTGGGCCCATTTCAAATGATTCTATTGTAGCCATGGTTTCTCATTGCTGGCTACTTGTGTGTATGCAGGAGGGGTGGTATTTTGGTGTGAGATAGAAAAAATTAAAAATAGAAAAATATCTTTTTCCTCAAATTAAGGAAAGTGGGGGCATTGTAAGACCAACTTTGAGCTAACTGAATATAAGCAAATATTGTAGAAAGCTTCTCAGGTAGCATTCTACTACTGAAGCTCTGGAATGGAAAAGACAGGGGTGGAATCCAGCAGCAAGCAGAGATCTGCCTCCTGGGCTCAGCGTCATGGTTCTTCTCTCTCCTGGGAGGGATCCCATGAAAGGAGCCATTTGCTTTTGCGTTAGGACAGGAGGGAGCCCCTTTGGGGGACTCTGCCTTATCCAGCAGAACAGCAAAAGGCAAAAACACCTTGGTGTCAGGTGAATTTGTTGCTCTGAAATTGAGCTGTTGTCTGTGGCTGTCTTTCTATTATATGCAGATTCCTCTTTAAGCAGCACTAGCAAAAGATGCAGAAATCCATGCAAAAAGTGAAAAGGCTCCATACCTGTCAAACCATTCCTGTATTGTGCTGATCTGTCCAAGTTATGAGTTCCTCTAAAAATGAAAGTCTGTTCCTAACTTAAAAGAATTGCTCGTAGTCAGCAAGCAGCATGTTTGGGTAAGAATAGATTTTAGTTTGTGGGGGGGAGGTTTATATATCTAGCAATCATGAGAATGAACCGCTCATTTGCCTTCTTGACTTTTGCTTGCCTTCCCCTCCCCTAGCATCGCAGGGGAACAAGGGGGTAGGTGATACACAATTATGGTACAGATTGCACAGAAATTAAAAGATGGAACTGCTGCTTCTAAATTGGAATGAATTTAGCTAAGCAACCTCCAATTAAGTAATATTTTTAAAAAATATTTGCTACACGTTCTCATAATTGTATACAGATTCCTGTGCTACTTTTAGGCTCCTTAACACTGAGACAGGTAGGAACTAGGCTTCAGCCTAGGGCCTCAAGATCAAGAGGGGCCTACATTCAAATTGTTAGCAAAATTAAAATTACACTTTCACTATAGGTGAAAGGGCCTAATAAGTGGAATAGCCTAGGGCCTCTTTTCATCTAAATCCGGCCCTGAGTGAGGCTGCTTGGGTGCTAGTGAAAGCGAAAGGCAATCAGAGCATACTGGCTGTCAGGCCTGGAAGCCATCTTTTGCATTGGCCTTCAGGCCTGCCACATTTCCTACTCAACCCTGATACTGGCTTTGTTCAGATGGTATTGTGGTTTTGGTTAACCAAGTTTAATGAACAGACTACAATTTTGCAATTACACAAATCATAAAACGTAAACAGCCTGAATAGCTACAGCTGCACTGTGTACTCAACAAAAATCAAAGCACTTTATAAATTAATATGATATATAGAGAACCATTAACTGAGTTTACTTTGTTGCAAGTAAAGAGATTGTTTTGTTTCCAGATTGGTTACAGGCAGTTAGAAATGCCAGGAATACAAACATCCAGCATTTTATTGCCATTTAAACTTGACAGAAATTCTTCAAACCACAATAATTTGTTACATAGATTCTAGCAAGAGCTGAATGGCTGCATTTGTCTTTAGACATCTAACAGCAGCTTTTCATTCAAGTCCAAATGCTTGACAATCGCAGCCACTTTAAAGCTCAAAACTCTTGTATGAACAAACAAACTGGCATGAAAGTTTGCAAAGCTGGAAGCTTAAGCGACCTCTGTGAGGAGTGTGCTTTGGATACAGATGGCGGTGATGATTTTGCTCTGATAAGCAAGGCGAAAGGACTCCAAAGGAACTTTGGGCTTGGAAAGGAGTCACCCTGGGAACCAAGCGAAGGCCGTGCTGAGCAGAGGTTCTGAGGAGCCCCTGGGCGGTGCAGGGAATCTTTGGAAGCTGAGCTGAGCCGAGCCTGCTAACGTCCCAGCAAAAGGAAAGGGGAGTTGGCCACCTGACTTCAAGATACTGAAGTTATGAGGCTGTTTTTCAGATGAAGCAGAACCAAAAATCAAGAACTACAGCCTGAAGAAAGAAAAAACCTTAAGAAAAAGCAATTTTACTGGACCAAAATTGAGGTAAATGTATTAAGAATTTGTACAGAATCCAGTTTCTAAGGATGAGATGAGTGCTGGCATCAGCTATCTCTTGGATGATGGAATGTTTCTGGATTTTCCTTTTCCTCACCAAGGTTCAGGACTGGCAAATTTGGGTCAGTTGGGCTGATATGATGCAAAACCCATTTTTCTTTGTTGACTCTTCTATGCACCTTGAATCCCTTTCTGGTGTCCACGATAAGTGGCCCCCAAAGTTTGGATCTTCTTTGCACAGCTGTAAAGTTTCCTTAAGGCTCAATATGCTGCCCCAAGTGGACCCTGATCGTGCCCATTGTGGCCCTCAAGCCAACAGAGCCTGTCTTTCGTGTTTTAAGCAAAAGAGAAAGCACATCTTCATCCTTAAATGAAACCAGTGGCTGAGTCCCCTGCTAGCCTCTATTCCTACCACATCCTTAACCAATACCAACCTCGGTCCAGACTCGGACTGTGTGGCCCGTTATCTTTGCTTAGTTTATGCTTCAGAGCATGACGTGAGCCCAGATAATGAGTTAATTCAATAAAGCATTAATTCCTGTGTGAACACAGCTCTTCCTTTTTATCCCGTGGCCCTCCGCCAGAGTGGCATTCCCACTCTTGGCAGAATTTTGTTTTTGATCTTTCAAAACAAAATATTGAAGCCAACATGTCAAGATAATGACAACTAAAGATACAGCTCTATATGACTACAGAGCTAACGGGGTTAGGCAATTTTTTAAGGAAGGCTTCAGTTTCTGTCCCACACAATCCTGTCCCTGGCCTCCCAAACTGGCCTACAAGAGGCGTTAATGCCCAAGGGAGAACATTTCACTCCTATTCAGGGAAGGCACGTTCTTCGGGGGCCCTTTTCAGCCCAGCAGAAAAAGTATTCGTGCATCGCTTTGCACAGGGAGATCAAGCCTCGACTTTGGTTTGGAGTGGAAGGAGATGGGCATTCAGGGCAAAGAAATGGAAGAGGTTTTGCCTAGGTAAGGATACTCTAAAATCCAGGGTGCCGCTCATGGGGAGGTGCAATCAAATGCCTTTCCCACCGTCTGGGGCGGTGCTGGCCCGGGCGTTCGGCGCGAAGGGAAACCGGAGGCAGCAAGGGGGGGGGGGAGGTCCCGCCAGGTGCGCTTCCGGGTAGAGCCGCACGGCGTGTTCCACGTGGCGGCGGGCCCCGCCCCGACGCGTCCTCTCGCTGCCGGGCAACGGCGGGCTCCCTTTTCCGATTGGCTGGTGCCGGCGGCGTCTCAAGCGGCGCCTCTGCTGTGCCCAGGCCGTTGAGCGCGGACCTCCCCAGGCGGCTCGGATTGGCCCGCTGCGGCGGGGGGCGGGGCCAGGCCCGAGGGCGCCGGGGAAGCCGACCGGGGGTTGGAGGGGTGGGCGGCGACACTGCCGGCGGGCGCAGGTAGGCCTCCCGAGCTCGGCTCCCCTCTCTGCGCCTGCCTAGGCAAGCGTTGCGGCCCATCTAAAGCCGGGCTGGCAGCTCTTTTCCCTTCGCCCCTCCGGTGGTTCCCCTACAGGTAATAGAAGCTAATAGAGACGCGCCAATAGTTCTGAGAAACTGAAGCTGCTCCTCTGCTCTGCTCTCCTGGAAGGAGGGGAATTTGGTCCGTAGGCTTTTCGGGGAGCTTTTTCTCCCTGGTGCTGGCAATCGCCGTGAGCTCCGCTGGAATGAAAGAGGCTGGGGTGGGACCGGTGTGGGTGAGGGAACATTTTGACTTCCTGTCTTTATTATCATTGCTCCCAAGGGAATAGACCTGCCTCTGAGTTCTCCTGGCTTGCAACACACCTATTCCCACCAAAATTATCCTGGATGTTTTGCAAAAAGAACTGTCTCACTGACAATTTTGGATCCCCCCCCCCCAAAGTAGCTTCAATTCACGTAAAGGTTTTTTGTCATGGCACCTGAGAAAGGTTAGGCAATCACTGAGGAATGTTGCCATTAAAAATTAATCCCAATAATAAGTCTATTTTCTTTGCCAGCCTTTTGGCTAACTGCCCTAATAACTGCCCTGGCTTTTTAGAAAACTGCTGCTTTATCATTTTATATAGGTATTTTATTACATAGTATGATACATACATACGTAGTATGTCAACTATTTTCATGTTTTTAGTGAAGATAACATTCACATTTTGTAAACAAAGATAGAAGAAATCTAGGAAAGGCTGGGATTGGAGATTGGATATCTTTTTGCCCAATTTATCAGGAATATTCCAGTCTGATTAAAAGTCGGAATCAAATTGGGCAAATCCATTGGAACAAATCTACTTCTCCCAATTCTGAAAGGGTGGAGGGGGAGCAATTGCCAGCTATGCTGGCTGCACCTGGAGGTCCAGTAAGGGGTGGGGGGAAAGGGGCTGCTCTAGAAATGCAGCACACAGAGGTGAGGTGGGCTTCTGGCCTTTCCATGCCCAGCCCAGGCCTTTAGGAGCTGAGGGGGCAGAGGCCTGGCCAGCTTAGCCTTTCCCATCTAGGCTGCAGGCATTCATGACTGGCAGGTGTGATTTCCCCCCTTCCTCTAATTGTACAAGATGGTTCTTCCCTGGTTCCTGTCTCACTGGCTCCCCTCGCCATCACCCTGTGCTTTGGAGGTTCTTCTGAGGGTTGTCATGAATCAATGGGCCTGGCTTCCCTTTCTGCTTCGGCCACTGCAAAGGGTGCAAGAGCCTCTCCCTTTGCTTTGGCCATCTGCTTTTTCTTCCTTTCCTGCATTATGGGAGTCGTGGAGTGGCAGTTGGGGCTTTTGCTGCATGTGAGAGGGTCTCCCCCTCCCCATAATGCAGGAGGGTGCTTCAGCTGGGTGTCTCCCCATTTATTCCTTTTCATTTGGTGTGAGGCCACAGAATTCCCACTGCACAGTGAGTGAGTCAGAGAGCAGCAACGGCACTTTCCTTTAAGCTTCTCTGAATGCTCTCTGTGCTTGGGAAGATTTTGTCCTGTGAGGACATTTGCATCTCTGTCCCCTTTCCAAAGGGCCCACTGCTCTGTAATTAAAGAGCTGGAAGGATTCGAGGTGACTGGGCTGGAGGAGCAGCTTTTCTCTTCCTCATTTCTGGTCGGGGCTCTCAAGTACAGGTTTGTTGAGTGTGCAACTTTGGGTCACCCTCTTCCCAGGCCTGGCTTAGCCCCCCGTGGGGGAGGGCAGGAGTCAGCTCACTGATGAGCAACCAAGGAGCAGGACACTTGCACATCTTCCCAATGGGATGGAGCTTCTGGATCTCTGGTTGCCGAGTGTCAAGGGAGAGCTCTCCTCCATGTTGCAGGTGCCTGGGCCAGGGGTGGCCTGCCCTCACCAGTGTGGCTTCTTCCTGCTTCTGAATCTGCTGGAGAGATGGGCTCATCTTCAGGGATAGAGGGGTGGGCTCCAGGCCAGCTTCAAGTTGAGGAATTGCTCCTCCCTCCATCAGTGAAACAGCCCACTACCAGTCGATGGGCACCGGAGGAGCCTTGTGACTAGACCGGCAAACCTACAATTTGCCTCGTTAATTCTTCTGGTAAGGAATTCAGAAACGCCAGTCTACACAGGCAGCAACTAAATAATATGCGCTTTCATAATCTGTATTTTACAGGAGTGTGTTGCTAGGGCAACAGAAGCACTAGGACTGCCCCTTGCTGATCTCAAAAGCAGAACGGATAAGGAGGCTCTGCTTTTCTTTTTCTCACCTCCTCCCCCCTGGGGAACGGTGGCTCCTTCTTTTCATACGCTGGCTTGGAATCCTTGAGAAAGGTTTCTACTTGGATTTCTTATAGGACAGCCACATGGGAAGGACCATTGGTCACTCCAGGGGCCCCTTGGCTTTTCCCAGGTACAACCAGGGGATTGCATGAGGTCAGGGAGAAGCCAGGAAGTGATAGTATTAATTTGAAGTGGATGGCTGGGTGCATATTCCGTGGTTTGGGAGGGTAGAGAAGAAAAGTTGGTAGAATAATGAGGCCCTGAGCCAGACACCACACACAAAGGAAGGTTGTAATAGATACTGCTCTATTGCTGGAAAGGCAAGTTCACCTTTCATACTACATGCCCAACTTTTGGGCCATTTGATTAATTTATCTGGGAAGCTGTTGGATTTGAAAACATTAGAAATATGAGTTCCTGGAGTTACAGAGCCTCTGTACGTGTTTGATAGGAAGAGAGCTGTTTCTTTCCTCTGGCTGGTTGAACCAGAGCTGCAAAGGAAATTGCTTTGGCTTGCTTGGGAAATGCTGTGCATCTTCCCTGAAGATTTGAGACAGTTAAAATGAGAAGTTGCCCATCAATTAACAGCAATAGTCCGTGTGTTTTTTCTGTAGCAGGTAAAATCCAGCGAACAGAAAGTTGGGAAATAGGATGGCAGTGAGGCACGGGAGCTTTCATGAAAACAAAGATTTAAACAAAAACTGCACAACTGCTTACAAGTAATCTTGTTTTCATCTACTACTGAATTTTGATTTTGTTGGCATGTGAAGGAGAGGAGAGAATCCCTAGGATTGAAAGTAGGGATTTTGAAAGAGCAGCTCTTGGCTGCTAGATACCATTTGGTCCACTTGCATCAGAGGAAACCTCTAGATACTTCAATTTCATTTTATTTCCTTTTCCTCCTTCCATATAATTCTTTACAGACAAAGCTGCTTCTAAACGTGGAATGACCTCCCACGCCCTGGGAGGTCAGCAAACTGTTCATGGCTCTCTTGGAGTGTAAGCAGCTGCATTCAATCCAGTTTCTGTGCTAGAACTTTGGCAGGTTGAGCTGTGGACTTCAGCAGTTGGAATGCGCCTGCCGTTTGCGTGGACTCCAACTCCCTCCCTTTGGGGCGGGGGGGGTGTTCAGCTGTTGGAAACAGCGGGGGGGGGGGTTGGCTGCAGGTCAGGGCTAACTCCTCTAGAGGCCTCGGCTCCTCTCCTTTCCGTGAAAGGAGCAGGAGAAGAGTCACAACAAAGACAGCATAAATTCACCTGAAAATCTGATGGTAGCTCTTCCAGAGAAAAACCATTCTCTCACTTGGTAATGGTGGGAGACCTTGGGCATCATGGCCAAGCCATTTCACCCCAGATGCCAACATTTTATCTTGTGTGGAAAGCCGTTTCTCTGCGAAAGGGAACAGGCGAGGGGTTCCTGTGTCCACCCCAGAAGCAACTAAGGGGGTGGCTGGGCCTGCCCAGGAATGGGGAGGAACAACAGTGGGTTACAGGACTTGGGGCTCTTCGGATGCTGCTTTCAGCAGTATCCTCCAGGGTGGAAATTTCGTGGGAGGGGTGTGTGGATTTTAAAACTGAGTATTTGTATTTGTATTTGTATTTATTGAATTTGTATACCGCCCTACTCCCGAAGGACTCAGGGCGGTGAACAGCCATAAAAATAAAACATGGAAATACAAAATTTAAAATAGAGATAAAACAAATTAAATAAATTTGGCTGAACCATATTTAAAACCCCAATAATTTAAAACCAAATTTAAATTTTTTTTTAAAATTCCCATTTAAAAGCGGAGAAGTTTAGGTCAGGCCGGCTTGCTGGAATAGGAACGTCTTAAGCGTGCGACGGAAGGTACGCAGATCCGGAGTAGCAAAAGAAACAATTGGGTAGACGCAACAGTTTAATACAAGCATAAAAGGACCCAGGGAAGGCAAGGTGCTCCAAGAGCTCTGTCCAGGCAGGCCCCTCTGCTGGCCCTGAAGCCATGCTGGGTGTCTGCGAGCCTTTCTGGGTCAATGTGGAGTTGTGCTTAGAGGGTCAGACTAGAGAGAGATCCAGCTTAGAACTAAAACGAAATTTCCCCACAGGGACAACAATTAGTGGAATTGGTTGCCTCCATCACTGAAGGTTTTTAAGGAGCGATAGGACAGCCATTTGTCCACAAGGTTCCTTCCAACTCTCGTATTCTGTTATTCGGCTTTCTCGAAGGCCCAGGCCAGTCCCCTCTCCACCAAGGCTGTTCTTTGATCTTTTAGTGCTTGCATGGAACCAAACCTGGGGGGTGGGGGGGGCAGCAGGTGATACCATTTGATTTCCTCCCTCCCCCCACCTGACCTCCCTCAGGGAAGAGCATTTGCAAAGGCCAGCAGGGAGGCACCTGGGGCTTTGGCTTCCACTCCACTGAAAGGGAATCAGCTCCATAGGAAAGTCGGTCTGCCCCCAGGTGTCTTACGGGTTGCCAGCTCTTCCCTGCCCATTTGGGGTGAAGAAAGAGGACAGGCCCACATTCCTGTGGTTAGACCTCTCCCCTTTCCTTTCAAAAGCTTTGTCTTTGTGCCCTCTGGAGCCCTCTGGCTTTAGCAGCTGAGGAGGCTTTCAGAAGAGCAACAGCGACCTCTGGGTAGGCCTGAAAGGAGGTCAGGAGCTGCCTTTGCTCATCCCATCCCAGCCCAGCCCAGCCCCACTTCCCTGAAGCTCTCCAGCAAGGGGGGGCTTTGTTCCCAGCCCCTCATTTCCTTAGAAGGGGCCAGATGCAGGACGGGGGCAGTTCTGGAGGGGCCAGGAAGAAAGATTACGGTTTCACATGGATGTCCATGGCACCTGCTTTGCTGTGGCTTCCCACTCTTCCTCCGCAAGGCAGAAGGTTCCTAAGCGCTGGCCCTGGAGTCATGTCCTGCTACCACCATGGGGCTTATCAGCCGAAGGGGAAGGGAAGCTTGTGGCATCGAGGGTGGGTTCGTTGCCTCCCTCGTTGTTGGGCTGTCCCTCTGAAAGTTGCTTGCCTTGCTTAATGAGATGCAAATGAAAAGCTTTCCACTGCAGGAGGGATCGAGATGAGCAGCCCTGCCGCACTGGAGGGTAGCTCTCCTCCAGGAGCCTCTTGACAGAGGCCAGGAAAGCCAGCAGCTGGCAGAAGCCCTGAGGAGTGGACTGGAGGAAGAATGAGAGATCTGATGCTCCTCTCGCCCGCCCATCTTTGTCTGCTTGTCTTTTGTAATCCTCTAGCCACACGGCAGGCAGAACAGGACCCCCCCTTCCCCCACTCTTTCCCTCCCTCCCTCCCTCCCTCTGCTTGGCAGTGCCACAGAGAGCATGCCCACGCTGGCTTTTTCTTCCATGTTTTCTTCAGATGAAACAGTGCCTAGCTTCTGTATTTGCACATTCCTACTAAGAGGAGAGCCAACTAATATTCCCCTGGTCTAATGTTATCTTGGGGGTTTCACTTCAACTGGTAGCAGTTGAATGGATCAACAGCACGAGCAACCCAAATGAATGGATGCTTTCAGAAACCTTGGCACGGATGGGACTGTGCCTCCGCTCTCTGACGTGGGCACTTTCCATTTTGCTCTGGCTTTTCTTTTGGTGCAGATTTGAACAGCATTCTTCCTCCCCATACACAGACATCCTTCATGATGGATGTTGCACTGGTCTTCCCAGAGCCCCATTCATCTCCCTGGCGAGAACGTTGCCTGGAAATAAATCCGCAGCCTTGGCTCCAGGGTGGGTGGGGGTCTTTTTAAAATCTTCCCAGCGTGGATAAAAGTGGGTCAAAGGCAGCAAACCATCCGTGCAGGCAACTGCCTGCCCATCTCCCGTGGAAACCCTCTCCCTTTTACAACGCATCTCAGGATTAATGAACACCTGCTCCGCAAGTGGGTATGCAGGCATGCCTGTCTTGTACATACCTCCTCCGTGTGTCTTCATGCCCGTGTCCACACTGGCGCTCCTGCAATCTGAGCAACGTCCTTCACCCGTTTTCTCCATAGAGCACGAGGCTGGCTTTCTGGCTGGAGAAGTCTTTCCTTGTGGACATGGTGCCCTTTTTCCTGTTAGACTGTTAGCTGATCGTTGTCATCAGAGAAAGGGGCATACCTGAGACTTAACGGCGTTTTTCCATTGATGTCGGCTGCCTTGGTGCAAATTTGGGTTCTTTGTCTCTTTAATGCCAGCTTGAAATGGACCTTGGTGGGCAAAGAAGCAGTGCTTTGAGGAAGGCAGCTGCTGGCATTTTGCCCACTGCAACTGGGTTGGATGCCCAGGCACCTCAACGCTGGCGGAAGAGGCAAACGGGCAGGGCTGCTCCTCCTCCCTTGCTGTTTCCAAGGTGGCAGAGATGGCAGCCTTTGTCTTCTGTTGTGCTGGCTCCACTGCACAGGATGTTGAAGAGGGTGGAGCTGATGGTGGGGGCCCTGTTGGTGCCATGGGTGGGCTCTCAGGCAGCAAGAGAAATCCGAGAGTGTCTTCCTGTGTCCAGGGCTACCTACTCTGAGTAGCTTCCCTGGGCTGCTTCATTTGGGCTGGCCTCAATGCAGGATGCAGGGCTCCTCTGCCCAGCCACTCTTGCTATCACATGCAAGTGTGGCGTTGCCACTGACTGGATGGCACTGTGCCAATGAGTTTGCCATCCCGCTACCCGCCCGCCCTCTGTGCTTCGCTCCCTCCTTTCCTTGCTCCCTCCTTCCCTTTTTTCCCCTCCTCCTCCTGCCAGCTTGACTTTAATTAACATGCAGATTAATTGATTTTTAAAGCTGAAAAATTACAGATGTCTGTCTATCAACTGGTTGGCACCATCCAGTTGATGGGGAAGGACTGGGAGGACAATGCCCATGCCTTTGTGTTGCAGAAAGGGATCTCTTGTTAAAAATAACCCTGCAGCCTCTTCTGGAGAGCAAGGGCTTCTGGAGAGGCCACGAGAGGAATTTAATTTAATTTAATTTAATTTAATTAATTTATATGCTGCCCCTCTCCGAAGACTCAGGGCGGCTCACAATACATTTTAAAAAATAATTATAAAAAAAATTGAAAAATTAAAAACATTAAAAACATTAAAAACACACAAGAGCGAGATCAATGTCCCCAGGCCTGCCGGAAAAGCCAGGTCACCACCGCTTTTCGGAAGGCCAATAGGGTAGGGATTGTCCAGACCTCAGGAGGTAACTGGTTCCAGAGAGCTGGGGCAGCCACAGAGAAGGCCCTCCCCCGCGGGCCCGCCAGCCGGCATTGTTTAGCTGATGGGACCCGGAGGAGACAAACTCTGTGGGATCTTACCGGTCGCTGGGAGCTATGCAGCGGAAGGCGGTCTCGAAGATAACTTGGCCTTGAACCATGTAGGGCTTTAAAGGTAATAACCAATAATAATAATAATAATAATAATAATAATAATAATAATAATAATAATAATAATAATAATTTTATTTTTATACCGCCCTTCTCCCGAAGGACTCAGGGCGGTGTAGAGCCAATTTAAAAACACAAGACACAACAATAATTAAAAATTAAAATAATTAAATAGATTTGGCCGATTTAAAACCCCAAAAATTAAAATACCCCAATTTAAAATTATTATATTGACAGCCCTGCCTGGCGGAACAACAGGGTCTTCAGTGCGCAGCGGAACACCCGGAGGTCGGAGATCTTACGTATTTCCGGGGGCAGTTCATTCCACAGGGTTGGGGCTCCCACAGAGAAGGCCCTCCCCCTGGGTGTCGCCAGCCGACATAACTTGGCTGATGGCACCCTGAGGAGACCCTCTTTGTGGGAACGGACTGGTCGGTGGGAGGCTATTGGTGGCAGAAGACGGTCTCAAAGGTACCCGGGTCCTGTGCCATGGAGTGCTTTAAAGGTGGTAACCAACATCTTGAATCGCACCCGGAAGACCACTGGGAGCCAGTGCAGCTCGCGCAGGAGAGGTGTCACGCGGGCACAACGAGGTGCGCCCATAACCACCCGCGCGGCCGCATTCTGGACCAGCTGGAGCCTCCGAGTGCTCTTCAAGGGGAGCCCCATGTAGAGAGCATTACAATAGTCCAGCCGGAGGTGACAAGGGCATGAGTGACCGTGCGCAAGGCGTCCCGGTCCAGAAAGGGCTGCAACTGGCGGATCAGGCGAACCTGATAAAAGGCCCCCCTGGCCACGGCCGTCATATGCTCTTCTAAAGACAGCCGTGCGTCCAGGAGGACACCCAGATTGCGAGCCCTCTCTGTGGGGGGCAAAGATTCACCCCCAATAGTCAGCGATGGCACCTGCTGACTATATCGGGACGCCGGTAGCCACAGCCACTCGGTCTTGGAAGGGTTGAGTCTGAGCCTGTTCCTCCCCATCCAGACCCGCACGGCCTCCAGGCAGCGAGACATCACATCAAGGGCATCGTTGGGGTGGTCTGGGGTGGAGATGTACAATACCTTGAATTGTGACCGGAGACCAATAGGGAGCCAGTGCAGCTCGCGGAGAATTGGTGTAATGTGGGCCTAGGTGCACCCATGACAGCTTGCGCGGCTGCGTTCTGGACCAACTGTAGTCTCTGAACACTTTTCAAGGGTAGCCCCATGTAGAGCGCGTTGCAATAATCTAACCATGAGGTGACAAGGGCATGAGTGACTGTGAGGAGAGCCTCCTGATCCAAGGAAGGGTCCTGAGCTCCCTTTTGCTGGGCTTCTTCCAGTCTCTGCAGGGAGCGAGGCAAGGTGTAGGGGGCAGTTCCTGCCTGGGGACCCTTGATTGGGAAGCAGAGCTGCTGGAAAGGTCTCCCCCAAATACTGACAGGATGGCAGTGCTAGGAAAAGCCAACCCTTTCAGGCTTGCTGATGTTTCCATCAAAAGGCAAGAATGGGTTTACCTTTCATGCTTCCCTTTAGTCCTTTAATTTCATTTTGTATATTTAAAAAACCCCTTGTGGCAGTGGATCAAACCTGCCGCATATGTCAGGCAAAGGTCTCCTGAGAGGTGAGTTACTCTGCTGGGTGCTGGGGCTGCAGGTCTCTAGTGGCTCTTCAGGGTCCCTCTCACAGGCCAGGAGTTGGACCAGGCAGGGCGAGGAGTTGGATCAGCAGGAAGCAGAGCCTGACAGGCCCCGCTGCCAATGGCAGACCGCAACTGCCTCCCTCCCTGGAAATAGCTTTCAAGGGCTGTCCCAAGCACAGCTCGGCTCCCAGGGTCTGTGGGTGTGGGATGCTTTCTGTCAGAAACCCTGCCCCCCCCCCGTTTCCTGCTCTGCTTGGCATGAAAGACAAAGGGTCCCTGGCCATTTCCAGCCAATTAGCAAAGTGAGAAATCTCTGATTAGGCTGCTAAATAGATTAAATCTGACTACTTGCTTCTGATGGAAAGAATTAACTCACTACTCTGGGGAGGGAGGGCAGCCCATCTTGGCTGCTCTCTGGCCTTTAACCCTTCTCCACTGGAAGAGCTGGGGGCTGGTTGGTGCCTGGAAGTCAGAGAGGGTGAGGCATAACTGGGGATGCATCTGCAAGCCGAAAAGCTCTTCCTAGCATTGGTTGCCTTTTGGGGACCTGTCCAGCTTCCTTTTTTTATAAAGTTTTTTGAGCACATCCTTTCACTTACAGGCAACCTGTCGTTCTCTTAGACCTCGGCTACCCTCTTATTATCTGGAGTTTCTGGCCAGCTCTGACTATCAGCTGTGTATTTATTTCTCTCTTTTTTTTCCCAAAAAAGTTTTTATTTTTGTTTCTCATAAACATATTTACATGTACAGTCATTTATCCACCATTTTTCATTCATCTTATCTTTTAACTTTCATTTTTAATTGTTCGGGGCTGCTCTTTTACCCTTTACCCTTCTTTATTTTGCCACAACCTTTCTTCTTCTCTGCCCCTTCTTTTCCTTCCTCTATCTCTTTCTCCTTTCTTCTGTGTATTTATTTCTCTGTGTGCAGTTTGTGTCATTCTTGTCCATGCGTTGGCTCTCTCATCCCTCAAGGCCTGTTGAAAAAAGCTCACACTGCTTTAATCAATGAGTATAGAGGTACATATGTATACATCATGCTGTTCCTTTTTTGAGAAAACAGAATTATGCAAAAGACCAAACAGGAGCTGGAAGTAGCAAATGAAATGAAATGGCTCAGAGAAAATAGGTTTTTCTACCAAGGATCATCAACTGGGGTGATTCTGGTTGTGATGGATCAGGAGAGAAATGGGGGCATCAGATGAGCCACTGAAAGAGATCTGCGAGGTTTGGGATGGCCTTTCCGCCTGGGTCTTCAATGCCTTCCGTCGTGCCCTTAAAACCCATCTTTTCCAGCAAGCCGGGCTGGCTTAAGAAGAAATTTTTAAATTCTTTTAATCAGTTTGTGACTTCTTAACTTTCGGGCCAAATTTATATATATTTTTAATTGTTTTTAATATTTGTATTCTATGTTCTTATCTTGGCTGTACACCGCCCTGAGTCCTCAGGGAGAAGGGCGGTATATAAATTGGAAATTAAATTAAATTAAATTAAGTTTTGCTGGCGAGTTCCCTAGAGCCTTAGCCTCAAGCGGCAGAAGGCAAAAGCCCAGTCTCTGTTTGTAAGAGACTTGGTCATCCAGCCTGGGCCTCTGTTCCCTCCACTCCTTGGCTGAAAGCCCCATGCCCAGCACCAGGCCTTCATTAAAGGGAAATTCATCAAGTTCGGCTCTGGTTTCCAGGTTGGCTGCCAGAGTTTTAGAGGTCTTTAACAAATGAGGTGGAGAGATTCTGAAGTTTGGCATTTGATTTTATGTCTGGAGCTGGTCTCTTGCCGTGTACCTTAGGTTCTGCTCAGCCATTTGGACGTGTTTCTGCCTTGCAGGTTCTGAAGAACAAAACTTAAAGTCAAGAACTGTTACAGGCCATTCCAGATCTTCACAGTGAAATCTCTGGAAAGAAGAGAAACTCATTCGACATCTCTGCAAGTGAGCGAGCATGCGGGGACTTTGCTCACAGCTGCCCTCCCTCCGTAGGATCCTCTTTGGCTAAGAAGCTTTGGCTAGAGAGAGAGAAAAGCCTGGGTAGGGGAGGGAGGGAGGGAGAGCCTAGACCCAGAACCTTCTGTTGGGGACTTGAAGCTCTTTTCTCTTTAGTGCAGCTAAGTCTCCTTTCCTGGCTCACTCAGATCTGGGCCTCTTCTGACAGCCTGGCTGAGTCCATGTGGCAGGAGCAGTTATTGAAGCAAAGACTGCACCTGACAGACTGAATGCCGTTCACAGAGCTGCACCTGAACAATTGTTTGTGCTGCCTCTGGGAATGTGTTATTGGCTTGGGTGGGACACAGATCAAACTGCAAAGCCTAAACATACGTGCAGTTTTTGCACATGACCATAACCCATAAGTCAGCCCCAGGTCAGGGTAACAAGCAGCCCTCAGGCAAGCCCAATTCCAGCCTTGTGGCTGTGTGATTCCTCCTGCCCTCCCTTAGGATTCCCGGCAGGGCGTGGCAGTCCAATTCCATAGACTTGGAATGGACCATAGAGATCTTCTAGTCCAACCCCCCGTTCAGACAGGTGGCTGTCCAGTCTCTTCTTAAAAACCTCCACTGATGGAGCACCCACAACTTCTGGAGGGAAGCTGCTCCACTGGTTAATTGTTCTCACTGTTAGGAAGTTTCTCCTTCACTCCAGGTTGCTTCTATCCTTGACTAGTTTCCATCCATTGTTGCTTCTCTTGCCCTCTGATGCTTTGGAAAATAAGTTGACACCCCTCTTCTTTGTGGCAGCCCCTCAAATACTGAAATGCTGCTATCATCTCAGGTGTAGTCCTTCTTTTCTCTAGATTGGCCATACCAATTCCTGCAACCATTTTTCATATGTTTTTGTGTCCAGGCCCTTAATTTTCTTAGTTGTTGCTCTTTGCACCTTTTCCAAAGTCTCAACATCTTTTTTTGTAATCTGGTGACCAAATTGGATGGCGTGTTCCAGGTGTGGCCTTACTAAGGTTTTATAAAGATGGCCAGCCACCTCTGTGTGAGAAGCTGGATGGATGAGGCCACGTGATGCACCTTAAGCTTCCAAGTGGTCCACCCAGTTTCATTTGGGCTGTAGGGTGGGTGCTTTTCCTTGGTGTTCTCCCCCCCCCCGCCCTTCCCCACTCAGCATATGCACCTTTGGGCTCTTGCAGTGAGTCAGCAGCATGGTGGAAGGAATAAGGAGGGTGCCAATTCAGAGGGGACAGCCATCCGGATTTATGTTTATGTTACAGTTTAGAGTCCCTGAGCAGCCTACAGCTTTTAAAGCGCAAACAATAACAAAGTAAAAAGTAACCTCAAGTTTGCTTTGTTGTAGAATCCGCTTCTATCAGGAAACACCTCTTGAAGTGAAGAACCTCTAAGGAATGAGATTTTCCATCCACTCATCAGCTTCTCAGTCTCCTCTGGGCCAATTCAACCCTGCTGCAAACACTCTGCTGCTTAGCCCACTGAGTGGGAGGCCCATTGCTGGCCAAAGCAGAAAGCTCTTTGCAGAGCTGAGTCAGCAATCGCGAATGTCTGTTTGGATGCCTTGCTTGATCCTTGGATGGCGGGGGTGGCGGCGTCTTCTCCAAAGAGGCTGCCATGTGGCTAAGGGCAGAAAAAACCTGGGCCTTCTGGTATAACCTCTTTTCTGCCTTTCCTCAGACTGAAAAACTGGTGCCCGGCGAGAAAGATTGCAAGAGAAACCTGGATATGGAGATAGAAAGTGCTCATCCGGTGGGACAGGAGCAAGTCGAACTGCATGGGAATTCAGTGGAAGGGCAAACCGTTTGGTCAGGGTTCCAAGACACCTGGCTGCAGGTAAGGCAGCTGCTCTGGGACAGTCAGCCTTTCAAATCCTCCACACTCTACTCCAAAAAACACCAGAGAAAGGCTCTTTGGTTGCCCAACCCAGGGGAAGTTCCTCCCTCCTGCGTGAGTGGAAAGCAGAGCCCATCCTTCCAGTGCAAAGGCTGCCTTGCAGACCAGGCCACGGCCAGGGCCCACTGGGTGAGGCTGTTGGGCTTCTCTGCCTTGAATGGAAAGGAGTCTTCCCTTCTTTTGTGCAGCTCTAAAGGCAATTCACAAGTAACTTTGGAGGCTATGCTGGCTGTGAGAAAGCAGAGAGAAAGCATTGTTGGCAATGGTTCCTTGCCCTCATTTATTGTCCTTACCTTACTAGGAAAACAGCAGTGAGCAAGATCAGGAAAGCAGCTTTGGTAATAGGCAAGCGGATGTGGAGCTGGATTTCTGCCCAATTTGCTTGGCTAGGAGCACTCTTTTCCCAGACGGGGCCATTGGAGTCTCTGAAAGGAGAGGCTGCTCCGCCAGCAGGCGGGAGGGAGGGAGGGAGGGAGGGAGGGAGGGAGCAGCTCTTTGCTCCAGGGTACTCCAGAAGAAGCGTTAGCAGGAGGCCCTAGGTAGGCAGGTGCCCGCCTCCAAGAGAGGGGCATAGGTACAGAAGACAGTTGGAGTGGCTGCTGGAGATGCCTGCCTCCCCCTCTTCAGGGCAGGGCAGGGCCCTTCATAGAGCGAATCCTGTTTGGGCGAGGGAGGAAGACTGCTGGCCTGGGGCCACGGCTTCTGCTCTCCAGTACATGAACTTGGGCGTTCCTTTGGAGCAGGTGCCCCCAGGCGTTCCAGAGGAGAGGCTCCGTCATTTTCTCTTTCTTCTGCTACTGTAAATCCTGGGACATATTGAGGTGCAATAATTTGTTGTTTCGATTTTGGCCCTGCCCAACTCTGACAATTCTGTTGCTCTTTCTGAGTCCCTGGCCACATTAGTTAGCTAGGTCCCCCACTACAGCATCTCCCCAGAAATGAGGTAACTAACCCCCCACCTCCGGGAGTACTTCCAGAGTGGTCCCTTCCCAGTTGCCTTGCTTGCATCTCCCTTTTTCACATCTCGGTCTCTGGCACAGCCTGACACCTTCCAGTGGAGAACCCACCTGTCCCAGCCCTCCCTCACTCACCTTGTTTTGAGCTCTTTTCTGGCTGTGAAAGATTTTATAATGTTGACCTGTGTCATTAACAGTTTCACTGTTGACCTTTGGCTTTAGATAATTTCTGAACGTTAGAACCCTCCTATTCCAGTGTAAATCCATCAGGAGGGAGTCCCTACAGGGGAAAAACCATTCTGCATCTGCTTCTTGTTTTTTAACTGGCTGGCCAAGGAGAATGCGGCATCCGGATGGCCAGTTGTGCCAAAACTTTCTGAAAATCAGTGGGCACCCTGACCCAATGCAAGAGATCAGTTGAGAGTTTGAGAGGGAAATGCCCTTCTCTTTTGTAGCCTCGGTACTGGCAGAAAGGGAGGGGGAGGGAAGGAGTTGGGGTGGAATGAAGTAGGAAAAAGAAATGTCACTGTATAAATTGAAAGTGAACCTCAAATGTTTTTGTCTGAAGTCCCACTAATGGCTTCACCCACTCCATTTGTCTCTGGCTCCCAATAGAAAGCAACTGTCAGCCATCCATATCAGAGGCTGTCCCCCAAGAGCCTCTCCAACTGCGTGACCCTTTTTTTTTTTTAATTTGATTTATATGCCGCCCTTCTCCGGAGACTCAGGGCGGCTTACAATGCGTTAAGCAATAGCCTTCATACTTTTGTATATTTATACAAAGTCAGCTTATTGCCCCCACAAACTGGGTCCTCAATTTACCTACCTTAGAAAGGATGGAAGGCTGAGTCAACCTTGAGCCTGGTGAGATTCGAACTTACAGTAATTGCAGACAGCTGGTGTTAATCACAATGCTATCAGTCTGCTGAGCCACCAGGCCCCTTCCCTTCCAAGAGTCTCAAAGAGCAAATAATGATAACTTTTGACAGAAGAAAGGCATTTTAAGGGCTCTGAAAGAGACACTTAATGCATTTGCCTTCTGCCAGGTTATCACTGTGCCATGAGTTCCTTCTAATGCCTAGTAATCAAGGTGCATTTTCAGAGCTGCCATTTGGGGATTCCTCCACTGGAGCTCACTAGGGGAGGAGGGGGGAGAAGACACAGACGCAGGCGGGGGGCTCCCCCTGCTGCCCTCCTGCAGAGCTGCAAGCCTCCAGCATGGCTAGTTGGACAGGCCCAGTGGATGAGCTGCTTGGCCCCTGCCCCAGCTCCAGTGGGAAAAGGCCCCTGACAGAGCAAAGGCAGAAAGCATGCAGAAGATCCCTAGCCCTTGCTCGTCCCTGGGAAGGCTGGGCAGGCTTAGGAATGCTGAGATGTGCGCTGGACTTCAGATGCTGCCAAAGCTGTGGCCTCCTTTCTGGAAAAGCTTCGAATGAGAGATTTTGCCAGCTGATGTACCACCCATGATTGACAGGGACAGATCTTTCTTTGCAAAACCGAGCAAGCTACTTTTTCCCAATGGTCTCCTGCCTGAGGCAAAAGTCGGTCAATGGACATCGTGTCTCTGGGGTCTCTTTGAAAAATAATCAGATGATGCAAATTTGGCCAGGTTTCATGGTCCCTTGATTCTGCTCAGGACCAAAGATTGGGAAGGGCTTATGGAGGCCATGCAGCCAAGTCTCGGAAGGCATCCCTGGCCAGCAGTCCTTCAGCTGCCATGCAAAGTGACCTGGTGAAGAGTGGCCTCTCGGACACGACAACTCCCTCATGCATTCTCTCCTGCTCTTCTCCCAGTTGGAAGCAGCCGAGTCCTAGGCTGCATCGACGGACAGATAGTATCAAGCTCACGTGACGTGACTGCTTTAGGCTGCTTTGGTAAAACCATGCTTGGAATGCTACTGCCTCCAGCTTTGATTACCATGATGCAAAAAAGATGTTCAGATCAGAAAGAGTGCAGAGAATAGCAACCAAGATGATTAGGGACCTGGAGGATGAACAGTTGCAGGAACTGAGTATGTCTAGTCTAGGGGAGAGAAGGACTAGAGGTGACATGATAGCATCTTCCAATATCTGAGGTGCTGTCACAGAGAAGGGGAGGGGGGTTCAACCTATTCTCCAAAGCACCTGAAGGCAAGACAAGAAACAATGGATGGAAACTTACCAAGGAGTGAAGCAACCTAGAACTAAGGAGAAATGTCCTGATAGTGAGCACAATTAACCTCCAGAAGTTGTGGGTGCTCCATCACTGGAGCTTTTCAAGAAGAGATTGGACAACCATTTGTCTGGCATGCTGTACGGTCTCCTGCTTCAGCAGGAGGTTGGACTAGAAGACCTCCAAGGTCCCTTCCAACTCAAGTTATTCTGTATTCTGTAAGGGTGCTCTATGGCATTTTTCTCCAGCCAACTTGCTGCTAGTTTTGCAGGTCTCTCCTGCCAGCGGAGTGCGAAGGTGAGGACAGTTTTCAAGGGGGGAAGAATTCTGCCCATTCCTTGATATGGAGATCCAGTTTGTCAGTGCCTCTGAGACAGAAACCTGGCTGGCTTTTGACATCCCACAATGTTCCCGTTCTGTCCTAAAATATGCTCGGCAGACAGCCCTAATCTAATCTTTCTGTCTGCTTTCTCATTTTCAGAGTCAGCGTAAAACAAATTGGCCCACATTAATTGTCTGCCCAGCCACCCAAAGCTTTGAGCTGTGATTTATGAGCTCAGAGCAAGCACTCTACAACACATTTTTCTTAATTTATTTTTAATGAGTATCTCAATTAATTTTCCAGGAAACATCTTAATGATGTTGGAGATGAATGTTAATAAGGTCTGTGCCTTTCAGGCACCAAAGAGCCTCGGGTGTGGAGTATTTCAGAGTGATCTTGCCAGTAATAAAATGGCAAATGGTTCTATCTGCCAACGGACACCGATTTCAGGGCCCAGCACTTCCTTCTTGAGACTTGTTTTTGAGCAAAGCGCTCAAGCCAAGTTTGTTTGTTTCAGAAAGAGTTTCCAGAAACCAGAAGGACCTCCTAGATATTGATAAAAGAGGCTTGTCATCCTTCAGCAATAGTGAAGTCATAGTTCTAAGTTCCACCAGCAAGTGCTGCTTCAGTGGCCAGGCCTGAAAAACCCTCCCTCCAGAGGCTGCCTGGTGATGTCTCATTCATTCATTCATTCATTCATTCATTCATTCATTCATTCATTCATTTATTCGTTCATTCGGCACCCGCTTCTGACACTGGGCAGTTTACTGCACAAAAATGGCAAGCCTCCACCTCCTGGATTAGTGCCAGGGAAAGGGAAGCTCCATTCAGGCCTCCAAGTAAGGGGACTGCTGCTTGCCTGAGTTTAATGCCAGGAAAGGTGCCACATTCTGTAAGAACGTTGGTTACAAAACTCTTTACATGACAGAGCGGTGCCATATGTATTGAAGCCCAGAGACTGCCAAATCTGACATGGTTTCCAGAGAAGGAGCATGTCTAGGCAGAGCCATGGAATCAAGGAGGGGGGCACCACGTCCACCCCCTCCATGCAGATAAGCAGAATATCTAAGCCCCCCACCCCCACCCCACATTTTTGCCTCCAGCCCTTGGGTGACACTCGGGTCCCACCACTTCAGTCTGTTACCTCTGATTTGCAGGACCATCTGACCCACACCCGGGTCATCGTTGGCTCGTGATTTCCAACAGGTAGGCAGTTACTGGTATGTTGTGGTAGCAGGTTTTATCTTCACGGCCCCGGCTAGCGGGCTTCTTCTCCCAGGCATGGTTGGCAACTGCAGGGCCTGAAGGCAGCCACAGATTGGCCCAGCAACAAGAAGCTAAGGAGAGCAGTTTTAGTTTCTTCACTACAGAAAAAAAGGTGGCTGCAGCATTGCTGACTGGGTATTGGGTCTCAGTGCTTCAGTTCTGCAAACCCAGAGGATTTATAAGGCTCCCAGGAGCCCTGAATTAAAGATCTCTCCCACTTCCCATCAGCCCATGGATATTTGCTTTTTCATGCATGGAAGGAAAGAGGAGGTGCCCCATTGTTCATCCCAGCAAGAGGAAGACCGGAAGGGACCAGCTGACGCCCTCCTCAGGCATTTGGGGTCCTTCCTCGGCCTTCCATGGGGAGCAAGTGGCCTCCTACCAAGGCCCAGCCTCAGTTCGGATGCCTGTCATGGTTTATGTCTAGGAGGACTGACGCTTGCTTTCTCGAATGCCTTGGTTTTTCCTGGGCCAGGCAGGCCCTTGTCATCAAGAGAGGGTGAGCATCAGCAAAGCAGTCAGAGCACCAGCCAAACCTGACCAGGCTGCCCTGAATGAGCCAGGCCACAACTGTTATTCTTGACCTCACAGGCGGCATTATTCTGGAGCAGGCAGTTCAGAAGGAGGGCTACACCAAGAAGCCCTGGGCCTGAATAGCTTTCAACCATGGAGGCCATCCCCTCTTGCAAGGCCTGCTCTCAGCCAGGGGAGCAGCTTTGAAAACTGCTTTTCAGTGAAATAAAGATGAACGAGCTGGGTCTATAGATGTGTTACTTTTTCAGCTTTATGCATTTGGGTTTGTTCCATACATTTATTCAGGACTGTATTATTGTTTGGATGGACATTATGCTGGACTTTAGGAGAGGCCCTTGGTTTTCCTTGCCAGATTTACATCCGGGGGCAAACGTTCCTCCTCCCTTTCTCCAGATAGCCTCTGCAACCCTGCATGGTGGGCTTGTACCTGTGAATTAAGGTGATTTTCAGCCAGTTGGGGAGAAGGTGATGCCATGGTGGTGTCAGCCCTGGACCGCCAGATGGCCCGGGGCTGCCATTCGGGCAGAGGAGGAGTGGCCACCTGGGACGTGCGCACACGGGCATCAATGGCCACACCATTTTGGGGAGAAGCCGCTACCACACGCCCATGGCCCGCAGCACATCGCTCCTGCCTCCATGGGGCTACCGCCTGTCTAGCAGGGCCCAGACTGCCTGGCTGATAGTCGGAAGCAGGAAACAGCGGGATAAGCCGGGATGGATGGCTAGGGGCGTGGCTGGACTCCGGCGGCCGAATTAGCGGCAAGCAGTCAGTAGGAGGAGTGCACACACAAGGGAGGTGGAGCACAATATAAGGGGTGGGTGAACTAACCACGGTAGCACAAACTTTAATTCCTTTTGGATGATCGCTTTGTGCGGGGTCCGCGTTTCCAGATAAACAATTCTAACATCAACCTGTGTTGCTGGCTTTTCTTACGCGGGACACCAGAACGTGACAGGTTGCACAGGGAGGAGGAACTTTGGTGGTCCCTCTCCGTCTCCCTCCAGAGGCTCCCCATCTTGATCTTGGGTGATGCTATTTCCACAGAGTGCAAGCAAGGCTGCCCTCCCAGAGCAGTTGCAGGGTTTCCAGGTGGCCGTGGAGCAGCTACAGCACATGAGGGATGGTCTAAGCTGGACGCAAGGACAGCATCAGGCCTTGGAGATGCTGCTCCAGGAGTGTCAGGCTCTCAAGACACAGGTGGGTTTCAGAACTTCTTTCTACCTCCCCCAGAAGCCAGGGCAGCACCTGATATTCTCTGCCTCTGTATACTCCACAGCTCCAACAATCTAAGGCATTGACCCAGGAGCAAGAAAGGGAGCACTCTCTTCAAATTGAGCAGCACCAGCACATGCGGGAGCAGTTGCGTCAAGCAGAGACTTCTGTCCATATTCTGGAAAGCATCTTGGATCTCTATAAGAAGAAATACCGAGCTGCTCTGGGCCGAGTTGGTGAACTAGACAGTCAGATGCATCATCTGCAAGAAGAGGTGATCAATCTTTGGAGCAGCAGCCAAGCAGAGGACAGCCTTGGGCAGCTCAGTGCTCATGCAGTTAGGCAGTTCACAGACCAGCAAGACCAGACCATCCAGGAGCTGCAGGAACAATTGGTAGCCAGCCACTGCAAGGTGAGTGTGGTCACAGCCCTTTTCCTTCCATGGGGGGAAACGCTGGTGTGAACTGCAACAGATGTCAAGCTTCAAGTCTGAGGTAAGAAAAGGGCCTAGGATTTAAATCCTGGCTTTGACACAGAAGTCTCAGCTTGTCCTGTGTTCCACAAGAGCCTGATCTTCTGTGAGTTCACGGTGTCTTATTTACACCCAGCCTTGGCTGCTGAGTGTGGGGTGAGGTTTGCTGAAGGAGCCGTATTGCCTTGTCTGGTGGGAAGCTGACAGATGCAATAAGCTAGTTGTGCCTACTGAGACAGGCTCTGTCTCAGCTGCTGCAGCAAAAGGAAGCCGTGGCCAGCCTGAGCCAAGAGTTTACATCGTACAAGTTGATTCACAGCTGCTCAAACACAAAGCACAGAAAACAGATGGTCAGCCAGGCGATACTCCGACAGGTAGGTCTAGTACCGATAGCGCTGGCCAGCTGGAGCAAACAGTGGGGGACCTGCCACAACATGAGCAAAAACCTGACTCCGTTTGTCTCGGTTGGACTTGCCTAGAAGCTACAGCAGGCAGAAGAGGAGGGTTTGCAGCAGCAGGCGGAGGTGTACCAGGCCCTGGTGCAAGAACTGAAGATGCAGCTGGCAAGGGAGGCTGAGCAGAACAGCAGCACTTTGAAAGGTAAAGGACCCACCTATTTCTGGTCCCCTCAGCTGGTCCTTCCTGTTGCAGCTGGGGGTCCCAGCTGATTGAGCCTCATTTCAGATCTGGCTCGCCTGGAACTGGCTGTGCAGAGTCTGTGCCAGGCGGCAGCCTCAGAACAGAGTCGGCAGCTGCAGCACCATGCCTGCCTAGTGCAGGCCCTGCTGGAACAAAGCCACCAGCTGTGTGCACAGAAGGAATGGGTGAGTGGCTGCTGATCTGCCCAGGGATACCTGCTGGGGAGGGCTTTGCCAGGGGTACATTGGCACTCGCTCACGCCCCTCCTCTTCTCCATGCCATCCAGAAACCAGCCAGGCTCCTTCAAAGGGCATGGGCTAATTGCAGCATCTTCTGGGACCAGCCCCATCCCTTGAAAGCTGCCTCACAGGAGGCCAAGCAAGGCCGAGCAGCCTCTTGGCCTGGTGGAGCCCCAGTGCTGCAGCCGAGGAGGCCCAAGAGCCCGGAACAGCCCGGGAAGGCTGGTAAGGAGGCTGGCTCCAGGTGTGTCGAGTGGGGTAGATCACACAGGGACCAAGAGGGCCAATTTGTGGGTTGCTCCTTCCCTTCCCCCATCCTTCTCCTTGCCTGCTCACCAAGCTGATAGGCAGAAATTCTATTTCATTCTTACTTATACAAAGATGTTTATCCCATTCTTCTAATGCCTGGGCTAAGTGCTCCTGAAGCATCAACTGCCAACAGTGGCAGGAATAAGACAAATTCCAAGTTTCTGTTAGTGCAAAAAAGCATATCCATAATTCTCACCCAATCCAAGCATGCTGGACCATGGGAGTCCAAGGGCCTGGGGCCCCACACCCTTCCTACCTGAGCCTTCTACTCCGCAGCATTGGAGATGGTCCAGGACCAGCCGGTGGAGAGGGGCCTCAAGCTTCAGCGTCTTGGGAAAGTTGGCTGCCCTCTGGAGGTTCTCCTTGGAAAAGGCTGCCTAGCTGAAGCAGAGCTGGAGCAGAAAAGGTCTCTTCCCTGGGCTGAAGTAGGCCAGGCTGGGAGTGGACTTGCCTTTGGGTGGGGGATAACCCATTGCTTTCTTCTTAGCTGCTTGGGAGGAGATGGTCTTGCTGCTGCCACCTCTGGCAGAGAACTGCTAAAGGAGCTGATGGAGAAGCTGAGCAGGTCCAAGCGGCAACCTTTGCAAGCAGCACCCATGCTGGAGTTGGAGATGCTGCGGCAGCAGGTGAGTTGCGTGAG
This sequence comes from Pituophis catenifer annectens, assembly GCF_029215685.1. Lineage (NCBI taxonomy): Eukaryota > Metazoa > Chordata > Lepidosauria > Squamata > Colubridae > Pituophis > Pituophis catenifer. The sequence continues at coordinate 25,948,583 of NW_027256893.1, forward strand.
ATAGACAGGAACATGCCCTCCCCCTGGTGAATCAAGAGCCTGTTTCTCTGTCCCGGAGAGCACCTGCGCCAAGATCTATGGCATCTGAAGAGCCACATTGCTGGGGTGGGATTGATGGCCAACTTCCCATGCAGTTACAGGAGACAGAGAGGAGAGTGCAGGCCCTGCAGACCTGTGTGATGGAGCAGAAGGCAGACAGCCGTTCTCTGCAAGAGCAGCTGACCAAGCAGACAGCTGTGTTGGGGCTGGTGAATGGACGCTTCAGGCAGGCCCGGCTGCAGCTGCAGCACCAGGCAACCGCGGTGAGCCAGCCCAGAGGGCTGATGGCCCATGGCTGGGCAACTCCTGTGTCCTGGCAGTACCAGCAAAGCCACCAAACATCAGCTGCTAGAAGGACCCTCGGCTCTGGCTTTTCCAATGCTCCCACGCCACCCAGCCTCTTTTCCAACGTGAAAGGTGGGAGGTGTTCTGGAGGGGCCAAGTTTTGCCTGCCCTTGTTTGGCAGGAGCAATGCTGGCAAATAGGCATGAGGCTGCCAGCTGGCATTGCATGGAGGACAGGGATGGGGCAAGTGGGGTGGGCCCAGCTGCCCCTTTAGTGCTGGATGCTGCAGTGAGTCTCTGTCCTCCACGGAGAGACTCCAAGCTTCACTAGCTCCTTGTCAGCCAGAAGCAACCCTGTTTATCTTCCTAGCACTAGCATGTCCTAGCTGCACACACTCCACAATTCCACTATTACTTGCAGCTCAGACTCCCTGCTTTCTTCCATGCACTGCCTGGCCCCCAGGAGGCCAACCAGGAACTGGGGAGGGAAATGACCCCTAGGCAATCTCCAGAAGGAAATAATCCTTCCTTGCCTGCTTTCCCATGCACTCCATCCGAGGACAGGAGGAGGAAATGGTGGTGGCCAGTAAAGGTCTTGTTGCTCCTTAAGAGTAGGAGAGAACCAAGCCAGCCCCCAACTCTTCATTTTGCTAAGGGTGGCCGAAGCGGGGGGGGGGGCGATGGCCCTGAGGAGCAGAGAGTGACGCTAGTCTCTAACCTTCCCTGGTGTCCTTGGTCGGGTCATTTGCAGCAGATTTGCAAGGCCTTTTGAGGGAGCGCTCTGGATCAGAGCATGGCAACCAACCCAGATGGCTCTTTTCTTCACCCAGCAGATAGAATCTTTACAAATCTCCTTGGAGGCATCCCGCGCTGGCCATCACTGGCTGCACCAGGAGAGCGAACTGGTGGTGGCCGATGTTCGCCAGTGGGTAAAGGAGCAAAAGTGAGTGTTGCCCAGTCACGGTAGGAGAGGGATGCTTCAGCTGAGCTTGCTATGGGGCAAAGGGGGGGGTGTCAATTTGCTTCCTCAGCAGCCTTTTTGTTACAGGCAGATGAATGAGGAGCTGGGCTACAAGCTCCGAACACAGATCAAGCAAATTGCCCAGCTCAGTGGCGAGAGAGAGTGAGTGACAAAGCTGCTCTTTGGTGCTGGGGGGGTGAGGGGAGTATTTGTAGGATTCCTTCACCCACCCACCCCTCCCTTGGTGAAATCAGACCAGGTGCGTGTTTAATTTAGGATGGACTGAAAAACAGCTACGGGTACCTTTAAATTCCAGACACCTTTCCTTTCAAAAGCCTGCAGTGATCATGAGGGTTAGGGTTACTTAACCTAAGGGGTTCTCTGCACCCCTTTTCCCTCCCACAGCCTTCTGCATCAACTACTGGAGAGGCTGCAAGAGGACAACCAACAGTTGAAGAATGAAATCAACGAGAGGCGCATTGTATGTGAGCGCATCAAGGCAAGTGCCAAGAATGACCAGAGGTTGGAAGGAGAGCAGAGGATGCCCAATTACAGCCCGCCTCCCATTTCCTTAATTGTAGCAGTAGCAGAGGGAGATTGTATAAAGCTGGGGTCCCCAACCCCCTGTCCACAGACCGAAACCAGTCTGCAGCTTGTTGGGAACTGGGCCACGCAAGTAGTGGGTGAGCACATAAAACCATCTCCTTCCCCTGTTGCCGGTCCATGGGGCTAGAAAGGTTGGGGACTGCTGGCCTAAAGGAAGCATACTTTGACCTGCTCCTACAGAACCCAGTGGACTAGGAGAAATAGAGAGCTGAACTAGGATGGGTTTGGTCTGATTTCATGAGCACCAGTAAACATTGGGTGGTTCTAAACATGAAGTCTCTGGTTGCAGGCTCTCCACAACAGTGATTTGGAGCCGCAGGCTGTACTGCAACAACTCTGGCACATACTTCTGTTGTGAACCCATTACACTCATCCACCTTTCCAGGGGCCACAGCCAGAGAAGGCAGCTCTGGAGTGAAGGTAAACCGTGTCCAGAAGAGCCGGTCTGCAGCCAGCAGGGATCCCTTCCTGCAGACCAGGCTTTGCTATTGAGAGAACTTGTCTAAGTGTCCCATCCGTAGCTGCTGTCATGATGTAGCACTTCTAGCAGAGCACCACCCTTGCTTGAAAAAAAGACCCAACAGCCACCAAAAGAGTCCAGGAGCAACAATGTTTATATAAACAATAAAATGATATCCTGATCTTGGCAGCAGAGCCAACGCGAAGCTATATATAATGCAGATGTCCATGGCTAGAGGCCAAAGCGAGCTGGGGTATGGCGAGGTGTGGCAAGCTGGCCTTGCTCTTTGCGCCCTGGTGTATAAATCTTTGTGGACCTGCAGAAAGGGGCACAAAGGAAAGACTGAAGAGAGCAGACTACTCCAGGCTCGGGACTTCTCCCCTGGAAGAGGAGCCCACGGGGTCATACCTGACGCTGCCCATTGGATTACAACGCTCCTGTTCTTCTCTGCGAGCACGGAGCTGCTCTTCCGCCAGAGCCATCTCTTCTTCCATGGCAGATGCTTCTTCCTTGGCTCGCCGCCGGCTCTCCTAGAACAGAACAAGCAGCCATGCGAGATTTCATCCGTCTTCTTCCATCCTGCTTTACTATGAAATGTGGCCCAACCCAAACACTGCTACACAGACTTGATGTCTGTATCTTGGTTGATGAGCAGCGGCATTAATTTTTTAAAATAAGTATTTCCAGCTTGCCAGGAATTGGAGCCGGCTGGCTTTCTTTTGGAGCAACTGGATGATTCCCCCAGCAGCTCGTTCTCACCTGACGAGACTTGCCAGCATGCTTGATACTGTAGAACATGGGCCCCAACTCAGCCAGCCATTCCCCATCCACAGCTGTGACACACTGCATGTACTCCTGCAGGTTAAAGGCAGAGATGAGGGAGCTGGTAATGGAGAAAAATGGATCTGCCCACATCTGCCAGCATCATCCTACGTAGGCCCCTTTCTCCAACGTATCCCCTCACCTTGGTGGTCATCACCAGTTCATGGTAGACAATATAGTCGGGAGTGTAGCCCATCCCAAAAAGCGAGCTGGTAGGGTGCAAGTGGCAGCGCATCCCTGTGCGGATGTTGACATATTCCCCGATGCCCTGCAGCAGAGCATAAAGGTCAGTGTTGCCTGGCCCCAGTTCCTTCACAGGCCTTTAACTGCTTTAGGAAATCAACCAGAACAGTCAGAAGACACCAGAGGAAAAGGGGGCCTTGGGTAGAAGCCATGTGGAAAATCTATAATTAATCCTCCACATTGAGACAGGATCGTGGGATTCTGGATATGGCATTCCAGAACATTCCGTCATGGACTGGGTCCGGGTTATCTGAGGGAATGCCTGGCAGAGAGGGCCACAGGGTCCATCTGTGAGAGACCTACCTACATTTTAAGGGTTTCAGGAGTTAGGCCTTCTCTGTCATGGTGCCCACTTTATGCAGCATTCCCCCCACCCTTCAAGTTAGTTCTATCCTTGTTGATATTCAGGGATGCCCTCAAAACCTGGTTGTCTCATCAGGCTTCAGGTTTCAGGAAACTCGGACCCTTTTAAGGTGGCTTCCCTATTGTGGTTGTGCTGTGTGTGTGTGGTTTGATTTTTAATGATGAATGTTTACATTTTTATAATTTGTAACAATTGTTTTTACATTGTGGTTTTATTATTTCCTGCTGCCAAGAGTCGCTTCCAATGTATGTAACTTTGATTAATAAATAAATAAAATGGAGCTTCCTTGGTGTTGGTGCTGGGCAGAATCAAGACCTGGCCTCCATCTCCTGAGGCTCACAAAGAAGTGAATCTGTCTGAGGATGATGGGAAGGGAAATTAGTTGAGCAAGTTGCGAGGCGGCCTTGTGGGGTGGAGGTTAAAGCCCCCCCTCCAAATACACAATAGATGGAGGAGCAGGCCGCTACGCAAAAGGCCCTGCTCTGCAACCGATGGAAGCAGGTGAGCCGCGCAGGGAGCCAAGAATCTCTCACCTTCAGTTTTGCAGCCTGGTGAAAGTAAGCAGCACAGATGCACTTGCGAACCACGTCCCAGTCGGTGCCGCAGGAAGCCAGGCTCATGTGTTGCTGCACCATGATGTCCTTCAGCTGCGCTCGCACCTCCCGCACCTGGAAGATAAGGGCCAGAGCAGGTTCAGCTCTGTTCACGGTCACGCTGTGCCTCTTGGGCCTGCCCCAACACCCACCTTCCGCATGGCCTTGGCGTGAATGAAGTGTTCATTGCACCAGAGCGTTGAATAACTGTTATTTTTCCACTGCAGATAAACATTCAGGTAAGTCAAGTGGTCGCTCTCGGGAACAGCAAACTTCTCTCGCACCTGGTCGCTTTCTTCCTCCCGACCCTGCAGAGAGACGGCAGAAAAAGTGACAGACCAGGAAGCCCACTCCTGAGAGCAAAGACCAAAAGAATCCCTGACCCACCTTTGGTCGGTAAAAAATAGCTGGAACTGAGAGCATGGAGACAATCAGCAGGATCTCAGAACTGCAGCCCATATCACAAGAAACAATCAGCATCTTGGAGAGGGCTGGATCAAGGGGAAACTCCACCATCAGACGTCCAGTTGATGTCAGACCACCTGGAGGGACAGTGATCTTCTGAGCCAAGCCCCACAAAAGCACAAGCCCCCCCACATATGGGGAAAGGGTTGTTCCACCCAACCTGTGTTATCAAGCGCCCCGAGAATCCACAACTGGTACATTGAGTTGAGCATGTTGTCTTCTGGAGGGGGATCCATAAAGTGGAACTGTAGCAGGTCTTGCACCCCTAAAGACTTAAGAAGCAGCACCACATTGGCCAGATTGGTACGTTGGATCTCGGGGACAGTGGTGGTCAGCAGTTCATTCTTGTATGCACTCTGGGTGTACAGTCTGCTCGGGAAAGAGAGCAACCACCTCAGTGGAGCAGCCTTGGCCACAGCAGGAGAACAAGATTTGGCAGCTGCAGACAGCATTTACTGCGGTGCCCACTTGCTGCAAGGAGACCCCTTGGATACGTACAACTCCTACCTGAAACACTGACCTGGGCCTGTCCTTCCAGCTCGGCCAGAGCGTTGATTTGCATTAGCCTGGCTGATTGGATAGATCTGCAGGGCATCCATGCCAATCCGTGGGTTGAAGACCTGAGATGTAACAAGTAGGGTAAGTCGGGGCTTCATCCCTAGGACCGTATGCTTTTTCTAAGCAAACTTCCTTACCTTCAGTTTGCAATATCCGGAGTCGATCACAAACATGATCCCATCAACTGTCAACGAGGTTTCTGCAATATTGGTGGCCACAATACACTTCCTGACTCCATCTGGTGCCTGCCAAGAATCCAAGTTTCAAGATGCAGCTACCAATCCATCATCAACTGAAATGCTCAGCTTCTCCCAAGTAAAGTCCCTGAAGTGGTGGCTTTTAATTCCAGCATCTTTGTTTTCAGAAGCTACTGTAAGTCCTATAAAGGCTTGAATTAGCAATCCCTTTGACTGAAATGGCCTGTATCCACAGCTCCTGAAAAAGCTTCTAGTTTCTACTTCCTAAGAAGAGAAAGATGTTTGTCTTCTCAAGCCACGGCACAAAATTCATCTACTTCCAGGACTCTCATTTTTTGCTGCAGGTCAGGCTGCTTGCCAACTATTCTACTCATCTTGAGTTCTTTTCCCTCGTCTTGGGAAAAGCCATGATAGAAGCTTCAAGCTTCCAGGTACCATTGCCAAGTAAATCTGAGATCATCACTAGTGGAAAGCAGGCTATACCTTCTGGAAGATCTTGGCCTGCAAATCTGAGGGTAGCTGAGAGTAGATTGGTAGCACAGCCAGAGCAGGAGCGTTTTCCAGTTCTTCCAGATGTTCCACAATCTGCTCAGACGTAACCTGCAAGATGAGGCGAGGCAAATATATGTGCATTAGGGGGCTGACTAAGATCTTAAATACTCCCACAGATGAACTCACCTCGATGTCCTCCTGGCCTGGCATGAAAATGAGGATATCTCCAGGGGCACTGGAGAGGTGGACCTGCAGGGCCTGCTTCACTGCTGCCTCCACATAGTCTTCTTGCGGAGTCTGAAAGAGCAAAAAGGAGGTTGATACACCTATCCAGGTGTCACCTGGACGGCCTGGTCCAGGCCTTTGCTTACCCCATACCTTGCTAAAGAGAACGTCAACAGGAAATGTGCGGCCTGGAATGTGGAAGATGGGCACATTTCCAAAGAAAGACGCAAACTTCTCTGCATCCATGGTGGCCGAGGTAACAATCAACTTGAGATCTGAGCGACGGGCTACCACCTATGAAAAGACAGGATCGTTGCCAAAGAGTAATATGAAAATCCCAAATGGCCCCTTTATAGCCACTCATTTTGCATTCTTCCTTCCTTTTGCCCAATGGAAGTTTCAGAGTGAAAGCATTTGCTTCTCCAGGGATACATCACTTCCATATCATGGTTGCCTATATAATTAGGTTGCTTCTGCTCAGCTGCCTTTTTGCAACCCTGGTAACAAAATGTTGAGCAGCCAATGCACTTAATTGTGCTCACCACTAAACCTGACCCAGCAGCACTACAGAGAAGGTGGCTAAGGCTGGCCACTTTGACTTTAGGAGGAGTTCCTAGTCATTTGTGGAGCAAAGAATCATTCTGAGGATTGTACTAAAAACACCCTGATGGAGAAAGAACTAAACACCTATTTAGAAGGGACCTTGGAAGTCTTCTAGTCCAACCTTCTACTCTGTATCATACCAAATTTAAGAAGCAACCCTCGAATCTGTTGCTTTGAATAAGAATAGAATTCTTTATTCTATTCTTTATAAGCCCACCGATATGAAGAAAAGACCTTTAGAGACGGATGAAGAGATGCTGCCTAGCAAATGGAAAGGGAAGGAGTCTTGCCCCCAGCTGTACAGGGGGTGGAACAAGAGGTTCAGAAGGGACCCTCCCCGAGTTCACAAACTGTAAAGGTGACTCTCGAGGCTGTTAATGTAACCTTACAATAAAAGAGTGGTCATGTTTCTTGTCTCGTCTATCTGGTAAGGCTGACAATCCACTCTGAAGCTCCTATAAAGCCAGGCTGTTGGGAACAGCATCTCTAGAGGGCTCTGGGTTGCCTACTTACAGCAATGTGGTGTGTACCTGCTGGCCATACTGCTGAATGGATAAAGGCTGATTGAGATTGGCAATTACAGCCTAAGCAGGTGAAGGACCCAGGGCCACTTTCATTGAAACACAAGCAAGGAGCTCTCTATCCCTCAGTCCTCTAAGCCCTCAAAATAGATGACAATGCTCCACTTTATCAGCTTTTTCAATAAGCAGTTGGTCCTCTTAGGATAAAATCAAAGGGGGCTTCAGACGTGCAATTGGAAAGATGCAACATGGGCCTCCCATTCAGGCAGTTGTGGGCAATGCAGGATAAGGTGGCTGGCTTCTGTGCTTCAGTGAAGTGTCCACGTCCCCCAAGGGGAAAGGCTGGGGCTGCCTGCCCACAACTGCCACCACTACCTCTTTCTGGGAGATTAAAAGTGGGTCTGGAAGGATATTAATTTTCCATTTATCTTCTAAGAATCAATTTCAGCCTGGGTCCTACTAATCCTAGCCCCACCTCCTCCTATCTACTCTTCGATACCCAGCAGCACACAGACAGCAGTTTTAGCTTGTGTTCAACATGAACAGGTGAATGAGCTGGGGGGGGGAGACATACTCTTTTTTTTCCTCCACTGCAGGAACCCTGCCAGAAACCCCAGGCAAAGCCCACCAGGCACCTACTTCTCGCAGGAGGCCAAACAGCACATCCGTGTTGAGCGAGCGTTCATGAGCCTCGTCCATGATGATGGCACTGTAATGGTCAAGATCAGCTTCACGCAGAGACTCCCGAAGCAAGATCCCGTCTGTCATGTACTTAATCACGGTACTCTCCGAAGTGCAGTCCTCAAAGCGGATGGCGTAGCCCACCTGGCACAGGCACAAGGTCCACAGGCAGAACTCACCAAGCAGGCCAGAAGAAGCCAAGCCCCCACGGCCCTCAGCCGGCCTCTGAGTGAAGGAAGCTGACCCACAGCCTCGCCCAGATGCCCCACGGCCTGCAGCACTCACCTCCTCCCCAAGGGCCACGTTCATCTCCTCACTAACACGTTTGGCCACGGACATGGCCGCCACTCGACGTGGTTGTGTGCAGCCAATCATGCCATAGTCCGTGTAGCCGTCCTCGTGTAGGTACTGTGTCAACTGCGTTGTTTTGCCACTGCCCGTCTCTCCCACCACAATCACAATACTGTTGTCTCTGTCAGGAGGAGGCAGCAACTCTGTCATTGGCTGCAATGATACGGCGTAAAGACCCTCCACCCCCTCCTGGATTTTTCAATTTGCAAAATGCCTCGATATTCCACGTGCTGTTTAATACAGGCGTTCCACATCATTTTATTTGCTAGGGCCTATACCAGAATCTACTGGATTCTCGATAACATAGCACTGGCTTGAGTAAGGCAGCCGCCCTCCCATCCCATTGTCTGTTCCAAGGGAAGCCTTGGTGAAGGCTGGAGGAGGGAGGGAGGGAGTGCAGACCTGACAACTGTCAAAAGCTCTTGCTGAACAGCGAAGATGGGCAAGTACTGCCTCTGCTCCACAATTGACTTTTTCTTGGCAAACTCACTGCTTGCCTCACTCTTCTCTTTCACATGTCCAGCAAACTTCTGTTCTGTCCTGCAAGAGGAGGGTTCAGAGCATTTCATCCCTTGTCAGATCACTTCCCCACCCCGGCCTGTACAACTGACCTCCATCCTACCTGTAATCCACCGTGCCATCCTCGGCCAGGACTTGCCTTGATTCCTCCTCCTCCTCCTTCTTTATGCCCATTATGTTCCCAAGTTTTGTCCCTGCCAGCTCCCAGTGCCTGTGCTGGGCCTAAAAAGCAACATCAAGCAGTTATGCCTGTTTTTGGTCCACTTCTGCAAAATCACAAGCCTAGTAACAAGAAACTAATCTTAACAGCCAAATGCATGCAGTGGTAGAAATCAAGTGAACGTAGCTGCAGCTACTATAGATCAAAGTCAATTAAATAAGCAGTCACTGGACAGACACAGACCCCAAAATGCCCTTCTGAACAACAGTGCTGTTCTCAAGGCAGTGTGGGTTCTACTAAAGAAAAATACTCCTTTCTTGCCATTTCTTAAATCCCCTTAGGTACCTGGCTGCTGAACCAGGTGGAGGCCTGGAAAATCTAACAGGCATCTTTCAAATGATACCTCAAAAGCCTCCAGTAAACAATGCTGCACTGGTAACTTAGGTGCTATGCGCAAACAGTGACTCTTCCCTGCTGCAACCTACTCATAGAAAATAAGAAACCTTCAGAGGCTGCCCCTTGGGCAATGCATTAAGGTGACAAGAGCCTAGACTTTCTTCTCCAAACGAGGCAATCAGCCGAAGCTGAGCAAAGGCTCCTGAAACTCTGGCTTCCACCAGTAATGATGAGTCCAGAAAACCCGCTCCTTTGGGGAAAGTGCTAGCCCACCTGGAGGATGGTACTTGTTTCTCTCCAGATCAGGGAGTCCTCATCATTCAATGCCGCCCCCCCCCCCAGCTTCCTGCTTCAGGATTTCCCTCAGTTTACACAACTGAAGCTGCCCCCCCCCCCCAACTTTAATATGTACTACAAGCCACTTGAGCGCTGCACCTGCCTTCCCTACTGTTAATAGTTCAGGGGAGGTTGTATTATTTATTTTGCTTATTATTTTCCTTAAATTCACCTTTTATTATTTTAAACAAATAACTCAAGGCGGTAAACCACACCTTCCTTTTATTTACCCCACAACAACAACCCTTTGAAGTGCGGTGGGCTGAGAGGCCAGCCCTAAGGCTGGACTTGAGCTCATGGTCTCCCACTTACTAGCCTGTTGCCTTCACCACTAGGCCAAACCAGCTCTCTCTCCACCAAAGACACAGGGACCCTCCTGCACCCCACACAGCAAGAGACTCAGCCAGCACCTTCTTGCGCTCTTTTTGCTCCCGATGCTTCCGCACCAACAGGCTGCCTTTGCGGGCAATGATGGCCAAGTCGGAGGTGGCATCTTTGACAGGGATGACGGGCTCAGGCTGGAAAGAGTGAAAAAAGGGATAATTTCAAGGCAGCAAAGGTCCACTGGTCCTTCCCCCCACACCCCCAGCACCACTTCACCTGACCTGCTTGGTGAAAACAATGCGCCCATCCAGAAAAGGAGGTACCAGGTTGTGCACTAAGAGATGCACCCTGGCAGCATTATCCTCCTCAAAGTCCTCCTCCACCTCCAGCCGATGCACCACACCACTCGTCAGCATGCGGTTGGTCTCCCAGCGCTCGTTATCCTGCCGAGCAAAAGGTTAAATCAGACAGCAGCCCCCGCTTCTAGGACAAGCAGGCCTTGGGGGGCTCCCAGCAATAGCAGAGACCAAGCGGACCCACTGTTTCTGGATCACAGCTGAGCACGAGGGCCCCTCAACCTAGGATGCCCCTGCCCTGCCTTGTCCAACCTCATTGATCTGCCTGCGCTGAGCTGAGATGCGCGTCTGCTTTTGCCTCTGCAGGTGCTGCTCACGCTTCCTCACGTACTCCTCTGAGGAGGCAGCCAGAGGGTTGTGGAACTCATCGTAGCCCTCGTCCATCATATACCAGTCCCGGTCAGCTTGCTGAGTAGAGACAAAAATGGTTATAAAGTCTCTCCAAAGAAAAATGAGGTCTCTTCTGCTGTGCTGCTCATAGCAACACCACAATAGCCCCACCACCACTACTAAGGAAGCCCTTTCCTCAACACTACAAACTATTGGAAATCTGATCTCTCTCTCTCACAGACACACAGATTGCCATTTCACCATGAGAGGCAAAAAGAGATCTCCAAGCCCCTGGGAGAAGTCTCTTCCTAAGGGTTGGCCAGCTGGAACTGATCTCACCTCACACCCAGCAATGAAAATCCCACAGCCCACACTTAGAAAGTGAAAAGCAGCCCCAGCCACTGGAGTTTGTCAACCAGAGATTTGCTTCTGTCTCATTCTGAAGTTTTTTGCTTCATTTCTTCCCTTTCAGCCATTTTGCCTCAAATAGCAAGGTAACCACCCCAGGGATTAAAGCTGCTAACTCACCCGCTGATCGTCCTCCCATTGCTGCCGTTCTTCCTCCGTTTCAAATGCAATGCCATCTTCCCCATCCTCACATCTCCCTGGAAAAATATCTCATGAGATGCCAATTCTACCTTGGATTGAAGCAAGCCCGGGCCTCTCCCCACCCCACAATCTTTATCTTACCCCTGCCTCTGGAGAGCCAAGGGGGTCCACCCAAATGCCTTCGGTTGTGGTTGTCAGCCCACTCATTGTATTTGTAAGTAGGGGTGGGCAAAGGCGTCTCTTCGGGGCCTCTGCTCCTGCTGGACCTGCAAAGGGCGACCACCGCAAAACTCACTCTCTCCACCCGTCCCCCAACCGAGCCGGGCCTCACTCAGGCCACTAGCGCAGCGCCATCCGCCTGCAATCCTTTGGTCCCGCCGTACCGTTCGCGGTCGCCCCGCCTCTCGCTCTCCCGAGGTTGAGCAGGGCTCCGGTGGCTCCGCTCCGAGTCCCTGCAGGAGGGAGCCGGGGAGGGAGACTCCCACTGGGAGCGGCGGGACCCGCTGTAACCGCTGTCTTCCTCCTCCCAGCTCGAGTGCGACGGCGTGGCTGCATCTGAGCACCGGAAAGGAAGGCGTGAGCCAGCGAGGGGCAAAGCCGCCCCCGCCCCGTTCCCCCGCTTCCCAGGCGGTCTCCCCGCTGCCAAGCACCTTTGGGCGGCTGCCGCGGGCTCTCCGGCTCGGTCCTCGGGGCGCTCCTGCTCCTCTCCGAAGAGCCATCCTTGTCGGCGCGGGGACTGCGCCGGCCGCGGTCACGGGTCTCTGCGGAGAATGGCAGGTCAGCAGCGTGGGCAGAGGGTCCCGCGAGGCCGGCGCCGGGCCCTGGCTCACCTCGGTCGCGCTTGCGCTCCTGTTCCCTCCGGCGCTCCTTCTCCTTGGACGAGGCGAAGACGCCCTGCTCCCGCCGCTCGCGCTCCCGCTGCCGGCTGCGTTCCCAGAAGCCCTCGCTGACGCCCCCCGGGTTCGACGGTGTCTCCGCCTGGGCCGAGCGGTACTGCCTGCCGGGGAGGGACGGGGGGCTCAGCCGGCCTGCCGGGCGGCCCCGGAGCCCCCCGGACCGTCGCCCGCCCTGCTCACCTGTCCCTGCGCCGGCGGCCGCCCCGCCCCGCCCCGTCGCCCGGCTCCTCCGGCGGCTGCCGGGGCGGCTCGTCCGCGCCCTCCTCGGCGGTCCCGCCGCGGGGCCTCTTGGCGGGCCGGTCCTCCCGCTCGCGGCGCTTCTGGGCGGCCAGGAGGTCGAGGCCCAGCAGGGAGGCGCGCGGCGCCGGGATCTTGAAGACGTGCTGCTCCTCGGCGGCGCTGCGCCGCTTGACCAGCACCAGCCCCCCCACCTGCCCCTCGGGCGCGAGCCCGGCCAGCCGGTGCAGCGAGGCCTCCGCAGCCGCCGCCTCCGCGCGCTCCTCCATGGGCCCCTGCGCGACGCTTCCTCTTCCGGACGGAGCGGGGCCGGCGGCGGCCGTCCCAGAATGCCCCGCGGCGGCGTCCCTCTGGCCCTCTTTCCGCCATAGAGCCGCGGAGGGACGTTCTAGCCGCCGCCTTTGAACTTCCTGGGCTGGGCAGAGTCCCATCCGTGAAGCTTCGACTTTCGTGATGCATCGGCCGCTTTGCCAGGGCTGCCCGCTTATTCTGCGGTGCCGGGCTAAGCAGGGAACCTTAGCCCTGTCTTGGACACAAAGCCGGGCGGATCTCTTGGGCCTCTTCCCAAAATGCCTCCCAGAAGACTGCGTGGGCTCGTCCGCGTACTGGACTGGAGCCAAATCCGAGTCAAGGACAAAAAAAGCTGCCATTCTTGGTTTAAAAGCCGTTTATCTCAACTGGAAGATTGCAATCCTGGGAGCATTTGAAAACCTGGCTTTGGTCGCAAGCCCAGCGTTGTTTATCATTGTTCACCGGCGCATTTGGTTTTGTTTGCAATATATTTTAGCCTAGAGCCTAGGCTACTTGTTGATTTTAATGTTTCTAGTATTTTATTGAATTTATATTGCCATTCACCCATGGCGACTCAAGGCGGCTTACAGAATATAAAACTTCATTTAAAACAGTAAAACTAATAAAAAGAATCAAATTAATATAATAAAATCACACACCACCCACCCACCCTGGGGACAGCAGATCACAAGAGCCATTTAATGGTCTCCATCCTGCTCTGGGTTCCTTAGGCCCGCTGGCCAAACCAGGTCTTTAGCGCCTTCTGGAAGAGTGTTAAAGTAGGAGCCATTCTAATCTCTGAGGGAATGATGTTCCAGAGAGAGGGAGCCACCATGGAGAAGGCCCTTCTTCTGGGTCCCACCAGCTGTATCTTCCCAGGGGATGGGCAGCATTCCCTGCCTCCCCACTCTGATGGATCCGGTAGATGTTACCGGCAAGAGACCATCCCTCAGATCACCTGGTCCCAAGCCATAAAGGGTTTTAAAGGTGACAACCAGCACCTTGAATTGTACCCCGAAGCAGTGCAGCTTCTGCAGAAGAGGTGATACATGTGCACACCAGGGACTGCACAAAACCATGCAGGCCGCTGCATTTTGCACCAACTGGAGCTTCTGGATGCTCAAGGGCAGCCCCATGTAGAGTGTGTTGCAATAAAGACAGGAAGTGACTAGGGTATGAGTGATTGAGAGTAGGAATTGTTGGGTCTAGGAAAGGGCGTAATTGGCACACAACCCACAGTTGCACAAAGGCCCTCCTGGCCCTGACCGCCATCTGCTCTGAGGAGTCATGAATCTAGGAGAACCCCCAGATTACGCAAAGGAGCTGGGTACTGCCACCGCATCCAAGACCAAAGGTGGCAATTCTCCCTGAGCCAACGAACCCCAAATCCAGAGCCACTTGGTCTTACCAGGGTTTAGTTTCCTGGGATTTGGGACTTTGTTACTAGTACATTAATAAAGGTGATATAGTATTAGCATTTTAGCATCACATATTTGCCTCCTCCTATGGAGTGTAGGAAACCATATTTTTCCTTTGAGCCAAATCCATTCCCTTTGATGCGTAAAAACCAGCCCTTTCATCAGGGCTGTAAATGTCCTTCAATGTTGAAAGTGTTACAGAAGCAAACCCAGGTGGGAAAGGAGGAGATGCAACCTATTTCAACAGCATCTCTTTTCTCCCCCCTTAATGCCTTTGGATTTGTTGCTTTCTGGTGGATCACGTACATTGAATGGATGTATCATTTCTGTACTATAGGTAAAGACTTGACAAACCACCACCCCCTTTAATACAATGCTTTTCACTTTGCTTAAAATACTTGCAGTTGTTTGGTAGGCTGAAAAAGCCATTTTGCAAAGATATTTGCAAATATCCGAGTTTGAAAGGCAACGCTAGATGTTTTTATGTATAGTTTTGTATGCCACCCAGTAAACTGAAATTGAGCAGCCAATAAATTTAGATACATATTTTGTTACCAACCCCTTAATAGATTAATTTTTGAAGCTGTTTACCTGGTGCGAAGCACACTTCCTTCAAAGGAGACTCAGCATCTTCTACTGCCTAGATAGGCTTAGACACACACATTTCAAAACAAAATTAAGTAACTTCCAGAGGAAACAATCTCAATATTTTATTTTTAAAAATTGTTGTGTGCCTTCTCCAAAACTTCTGAATAACAACACTGGTTTCCTCTACTCAGTATGGTACAGGCCTCCCAACCTTACAAGGAGAGAGACTGAGATTCAACAAAAGGAACACTGATACTATGTTCCTCCCCAACTCTGTGACTCATTTCTACTTTCTTGTGCTGGGGTACTGCTTGCATCAGTCTCACGACATCAGGAAAGCTCTTTAGCTTTTACACTTCCCCAGGAGAGGATGTATGCCAACACTTGTTTCCCCCTTGTTACATGTCTTTTTTTTTTTTTAAGGTCCAAATTCCCCCATCATTATTAATGAGGGGCAGGAAGTAGCCAGTGGATCTCTGACAACACATGTCCTCTTTTGCTGCTGGTCCAGAGAGTTCACGGGTCCCTTTTGTCACACTAATCCTCAGAAGTTGTGATCCGCTCCCACAGCATCTTGAACACTCTGGAATCCTTGTTCTCTGCTCAAGGCAAATAGAATTATGTGAACTCTTTTTCTGTCTCTTGGGGATAAAAAGGAAAATATCAACCCCTGTGAACTATCTTTTCCTAAATGTTTTTCTTTGCTCCGCAAGCTCCACTTCCTTAGTTAATACCCCATGCAAGAACCTAATTCCTTTCAGTGTATATTCCTCATTGTGTACTTCCTTACTCTAGTAGTCTCTTCCTCTCCAATGACTCTAAGTACAACCATTAATTTTCCAATACCAATTATCCCAATACTAAGTGAAGATTCCAAAGAAAGGGGGGGGGGATTTGCCTTTTTTCACAGTTTCCTATGAGTTCAGATCTGGAACATGAACCTTCCCTGCCATTAGGCTCATCTGGCTGATTGGGGTGCTATCCTCCTGATCTTTATAAGTATTTAGGGGCAATTTTTAAATCAATTAATAAAAGATTTATTCAAGTCCTGGTTCCTCCTTGTTGGTGTCCATCCTTTTAAGTGCTAAATTGTTAGCATGCTGATTTAACAGGGACTGTCTACCAAGAGAAGCACTTGTAGAAGGAAGAGAGCCTGCTTTTCCCTCACAGATAGTACACGACACATCATTCTTAATTTCGAAGTAACAAAAACAGACTTAAATCCAATTGTTTTAGAGCAAATGACAGAGTCTTGTATTTTAGATCTAACCATGGGCCAAAAGAAATTTAGCTTTCCAGGGAGGGGAGGGGCTAGCATTGCGGCGAAATGACGGATCTTTTGGGGACTCATGAGGGACTGTAGATATCCCAGCTGTTAGGTGGTCCTTTTGGACCTGAGTTGTCTGGTAGGGGCGACGAACAAGGGGAGCACACTCTGTGGATCTCAGGGAACTCACAAATTCCCTGATAGAGCCGGAGAAGCTCCCTAAACAGATGGCTGGGAAGGCGACCATTGTGAGTCGCTATGAAGCTGGGGCAGCCACTGCAGAGCGCAGAAACGAAAGGAAGGTGTGATCAGTTTGGGTGAGATATTTTGAGTAGTTTTTACCACTCTTTAAACTGGACTAAAGAAGAACCTCCTTGGAATAGCAGAGGAGAGTGTGACCTCAAGGAGGAGGTGGAATTGGGTGTTTTACCTATTCCACCCCCAAAAGAATGGCGGCAAGGAAGTGGGTGGAGCCAAGAAAATAAAGGAATAAGAGAAAAATTGCCTTATAAAGATTGGGCTGAAGAGTAAAGTCTGAATCTGGACTGGGTACTTCAAAATTTAAATTGGGGATTATTGGCTAACGAATACGTGATTGAACTTTTTTAGAACTTTTTATTAGGATTGGACTTTAACTTGCTATGACGGTACTGTAGAGAGGGGAAGAAGGAGAGAGAAATAAAGCAACAGTGCCACCTACAGGCAACGGTTAAAATTGGAAGACATATTAACAAAGATGAAATGTAACCTTGGGAGTTAAGAAAGCCTGTGAACTAAATTGATAAGCAGTTGTTTTGACTAAACTATTCAAGATATAGAGTGAAACACTGGAGATTTTGTTTTTTCCCTTTAAGAACTGTGTAGATCTTAGAATCTAAAAAGCAAAAAACAAAACGACAGAGACAGACTAAGGAAATCTACACTGGCACTTTGGAATAAGGCACAGCAAAGTAAGAGAGGTGTAGCACTATATATAAAAGAGACAAGGCTAAACAAATATTTTTGGATGAGGAAGGAAGAATTTTGATGGTGGAGATCACGTTGAATAACAAACAAATATTGTTAATGGCAATATATGCACCAAATGAGAACCAAGATGATTTTTTATAGTAAACTATATAGAAAAATAATAGAATTGGAATATGAGAATATATGTATTGTAGGTGACTTCAATGCAATTGTGGATGCAGAATTGGACTATAAAACTAAAAAAAGAAACAAAAGAGTTAGGAAGAAGACACTTCCAAAAATCTTTTTTAAAATGGTGGAAGAATTAGGTATGCAAGATGCTTGGCGAGGGACACATCCAGACAAAAATCAATACACATTTTACTCTAATAGACATATGTCTTGGTCTAGAATAGACATGATGTGGATATCAACTGAGCTAATACCCAATATACAAGAAATAAGTATAGAAGCAAACACATGGGCAAATCATAATCCAATTAAAATTATATGGAGAGCCTTCTCTGTGGGGGTACCTACCCTCTGGAATGAGCTGACCCCGGAGATACGGCGGATCCTGGATCTACGCACCTTTCGCTGTGCCCTAAAGACATTTTTATTCCAACAAGCCGGGCTGGCCTAACTCTTTTAAATTGCTTTAATTTTAAAACTGTTTAATTATGGGTTTTAATACAGGGGTGCTTTTAATTGTGGGCCAAATTAATTTAATCGGATTTTAATACTGTTTTTAAATTTTGTGTTTCTTGTGTTTTATCTGTTGGCTGTTCACCATCCCGAGTCCTTCGGGAGAAGGGCGGTATATAAATATAAACAATAAACAAACAAACAAACAAAAAACAAACAAACAAACAAACAAACAAACAAACAGAAAGAATAGAAGAATATGGTGAAGTGGCAGGACTGAAAAGTAATAAAGACAAAACGAAAATCTTAGTGAAAAATATCATAGAAAAACAGAAAAGACTTGACAAAGACATTAGATATCCAGATTACAAAGAAAGTAAAATACTTAGGGATACAATTAACAGCAAGATGTGTAACGATTAAGAAAGACAACTACTATAAGCTAAAAAAGCAAACTGAGGTAGATTTGGATAGATGGAAAAACCTGCAATTATTGTTAATAGACTAGCTACAATTAAAATGAACATATTACCGAGAGTATTGTTCTTATTCCAAACAATTCCGATAAAATTGGAGAAAAAATATTTTGAAGAGCTCAGTAAGATAATAGTGAAATATATATGGCAGGGGGGAAAAGCGAGAATCAATCTAAAAATGTTACAAGATGTAAGAGCTAGGGGAGGGTTTGGACTACCGAATTGGGTAATTATATTACCAGGCAGCAGCGCTAACGTGGATGAAGGAATGGATTGTATTGAGAAATACAAGGTTATTGACGTTGGAGGGACATGACCTGCAATTATGTTGGCATGCTTTTTTATGGTATGGGAAAAACAAAATACATGATTACTTCCAAAGACACTATATAAGAAATGCTTTGTTATTAGTATGGGAAAAAATGAGAGAGGAACACTACTTGAAGGTATCAGTCTGGCTTTCAACGATGGAAGCACTTATACATCCAAATATTATTAATATGGGAAATATTGTTAGATATAAATATATTTTGTTGGAAAAGGGGGAACTTAAAACGAAATGTGAACTGGAAAAGCAGGGGAATGATATGGCTTGGTATACACAGTTGCAAATACAATCTAGATTTGAAAAGGACGCTAAGCTTTATGGCTTTTATATGGAATTGACAAAATTGGATAAGATATTAATAGGAATAGAAGAGAGAATGATATAAAAATTGTACAGCTACTTATTGAGCATTAAATTAGAAGAAGAACAAGTTAAAGAAACTATGATAGCATGGGTGAAAAACTTTGGTCACACGATAGAGCTAGATAAATGGCAGCAACGATGGGATAGGAATTACAATTTAACATTGTCAACTGCATACAAGGAAAATTTATATAAGATGTTTTACAGATGGCAGTTATCACCCAACAGACCGGAAATCAACTAAACGTTGGAAGTGTCAACAGACACCGGAGTCGTATTATCATATATGGTGGACGTGTGTGGAAGCAAAAAGATATTGGGCAAAAATTTGTATGCAGCAACATATTGATTTAAAACTGGAACTAATCCTGTTGGGGATTTTACCGGGAATTTATAGTAAAGAAACTATATTTGATTATTTAATAACCGCAACTAGAATTGTATTTGCACAAAATTGGAAAAGCAGAGAGATCCCTATAGATGAAAATGTGATTAAGAAAATATTAGAATGTGCAGAAATGAATAGATTAACAACAAACTCTTGCCAACCCTAGCCCTGTCGACTTGGGGGGATGGGTACTGGTACCGGAGGCCCCAGCAGTGGCCGGTGTGGGCTGTCTGCGCAGCCACGAAGCGGGATTGACGTGGCCAGTTCTTGCCCACAGCATTGCCGGCGAGGATCAGGTCAGAGCCGCTGCCACCTGAGATCAGCAGCCCAGATTCAGTGAGCCGGACGCACTGCTGCCACTCGGGAGAAGAAAGAGAGGAGGCGCTGCGAGAGAGCCCATTTCTAATGTTCTTTTCCTCCTGGGTGGCAGCAGCGTGTTCAGCTCCCTGAATCAGGCTTGCCAATCTCGGCCGGCAATGGGGAGTGGCAGGTGGGGACGGGTGGGGAGGCAGAGGAGCGAGCTGCATGGAACGAGATGGAGCTTCAACCCAAAGCTGAAATATAAAGGTATGCCTTCCCCACAGCAGGCTGTTGCTACATGAAAAAGTCCTTCCCTTGTTGGCTTGATAAACAATTTTACTGGCTAGAACCTACTGGATTTTTATGTCAGTTGTCTGTTTTTACTCGCTGCAATAAATTCCAGCACTTGGTGGGCTCAGAAGCTGCATAGCAGCTTCTCCTGCTGCTATGAGCTGTTGCCTAAAACATTCAGGTTTTTTATTTTCATTTTTAGCTCGCCACTTAAGTTGGGGTTTGTATACAGGAGATGGGAATGGTGTATTACAATGAAGTACTTTGGATTGCATCTCGCTTCTCCGCCATGTCTTACCTGACTTCCAGCTCCTGCCATGGCTGGCGAGGGAGGGGAGAAGAGACAGCAAGGGGAGCCCTGTCTCACTCCATGCGCCTCGCTTCTCCGCCTCCCTACCCTTCCCCACCTGCCACTCCCCCTCGCTGGCCGAGATCGACAAGCCTGATTTGGGGAGCTGAACACATTGCTGCTGCCCAAGAGGAGAAGAACATCAGAAATGGGCTCTCTCACAGCACCTCCTCTCTTTCTTCTTCTCCCGAGTGGCAGCGGTGCGTCCGGCTCACTAAATCTGTCCTGCTGATCTCAGGTGGCAGAGGGAGCGGCTCTGACTTGATCCTCGCCGGCAATGCTGCGGGCAAGAACCGGCCACACCAATGCCGCTTCATGGCTACGCAGACAACCCACATCAGCCACTAATTGGAGCTCCAGCGTCAGTTCCCCTCCCCCCAGCTCGACAGGGCTAGGGCTGGAAAGAGTTTGTTTGCGGCCCCCACTAAGAGAAGGAATGTGTGAGCTAGGGTTTGTGGAAACGGCCTCCATGAGGCTGTTCCGGGTGGATGGCAGGTGCGCGTGGGGCATGTTCCCCCACCATTGTCCACCCCCCGCCTCGCCTCACCTCATGCTGTTTGCATGGCAGCTGCACATGCATCTAAGTATTTGGGGGGGGGGGTATTTTCGGGGGGGGGCTTATTATAGTGCATGCGTTCGAAAGCCCAATTGGGTTTATTATCTGGACATGTCTTATTTTCAGGGAAACATGGTATTAATATAATGAATGTAAGAAATGAATACGGTGGTAAGTTTAATTGTTAAGACACACAAAAAATATACCCAGACGATACACTGTTTAATAATTAAAAGAAAATTTTAAAAAATTAAAAAAAAAGAAACTTAGCTTTCCACTCACCTCAGTAGGGCCTCAAGCTCCTGCTTTATGGTACCCACCACAGGTGGTCCATGGTATGTGAGCGCTGTATACATCTGGACCAAGGAGGCACCTGCCCGAATTTTCTCCAAGGCATCCTGGCCAGTGCATACTCCACCCACTCCAATGATTGGTACCCGCCCTAAGAGAAGGAAGGAAGGAAGCATTTATAAAAAAGGAATCTTGTGCCATTGCCTCTCATGTCTCTTCTTTATCTCATTACCTTGGGTGAGAGAATACATGTCGCTGACCATCTGGGTGGAGAGCTGTCGTAAGGGAGCCCCACTTAGCCCTCCCACTTCGTTGCAAGAAGCCCCACGAAGGGTCTCAGGACGGCTCACAGTAGTGTTAGTTACCACCAGTCCATCAATGCCCAGCTGGAAAAGGAGACCAAAGGAAGAATTAGATGGTTCCCAGTTCCTTCCAATCCTTGGGGGTGAAGATGCAGCTGACCAGCAGCATGCAGATAAAACAGAGCAGAGGCTGCCTGAGTCAGGAGCTCATGAAGGGAATGACAGTCTGTCCTTGTCCTAGTGCTCAGTACCTCACTCACAATCCTGGCAATGTCCCGTTTCTCTTGGCTTGTCAGGTCTGGTGCAATCTTCACCAGCACAGCCGGTTTGTGCTTACCTGGGAGGGAATCCCGCTCAGCAAGAACCTGCCAGAAACAAAGATGAAACTGAAGCTCCAGGCTTCAGCCATCTCTTCAGTGGGCAGAACAGTACCAGCACACAGAAAGGTTCACAATAAGGTGAGATGCTCTTGGGAAGGAGAGGAGGAGGAGCTGTACTCAAACGAAGCTGCTTCCAATGCTAGGGAGACCAGATGACAGCAAAGATGGCCAGTATGGGAAACAGGCATTCACTAACAGGTGGCCTGTTCCCTAATAGGGGCCCAACGTTCTTTCTGACAGTGCTCAGTGAGTACGAGTGAGCAGCAGCTCAAAGTGTATGCCAGTCTGCTGGGCACAGAACACCCCAAGAGGGAGATTTGTAAGGAAGAGAGAAGAACCTTCAAGGCCAAGGCAGGACCCTACCTTTGTAAGTAGGAGATGCAAGTCTGCTCTGCCCTGCAAAGCCCGCAATCCTGGCGTGTTTGGGCTGGAAACATTCACCACCACGTAATCAGCCAGCGGACCCAACACGCGAATGCCTGCAACATAGTCAGCAGCTGCATCCACAGAACACTTGTTCTTCCCCAGATTTATTCCAAGGGGCATCCCCGCTAAAAACAAAGAAAATACCATGGAGCATTAGCCCTGAAGGCAGAGGCAGACCCTCTGTGTCCAGGAACTTAGCACCTTTGGTCTTGGATGGGGTTGTACCATGTCCCACAGACCCCGCACATAACCTGGGGTCCTTTTAGATTTACAGTTCCTGCTGGAAGAACAGGTGGCAACTATGGCCAGGAGGGTTTGCTGTATGCCAGTTACACCCTTTCCTGAATAGGGAAATAGGCTTTCTGGTCATTTATGCCCTATTGCAAAGTGCTCTACATGGCACTACCCTTGAAAACTGTTTCAACTGATGCAGAATGTGGCTGTGCCATTAGTTGTAAACATTGGCAAGATTCTTTAGCCCGGTGTGCCTTTGCCCAAAAAGGATCTGAGTGGGAAAGATAGATTAGTATTTATTTATGCATAAACAAGGAGACACTTCTAGGGAAACAAAGTGAGAGACTCCTTAAAAAGGTAGGAAATCACCTTATACAGGTAGTCCTCGGCTTACAACAGTTCACTTAGTGACCACTTACAGTGGCACTAAAAAAAAGGTACTTATGGCCATTTCTCACACTTATGACCATTTCAACATACCCACTGTCATGAGATCAAAATTCAGATGTTTGGCTACTACTGACTCATATTTATGATAGTCCCAGTGTCCTGGTGTCATGCGATCATCTTTTGTGACCTTCTTATAAGCAAAGTCAATGGGGAAGCCAGATTTACTTAACAACTGTGCTACTAACTTAATTAACTGCAGTAGTTCACTTAACAACTATGGCAAGAAATGTCTTAAAATGGGACAAAATGCACTTAAGAAATGTTTTACTTAGCAACATAAATTTCAAACTCAATTGTGGTCGTACGTCGAGGACTACCTGTACACAGTTCAAACATATGTGTTTGGAATGTATTCTTTTATTGGTTAGTATCATTTAACTTGTCTGTGATCTTGTAAGCATGCTCAGTAGCTTTATATGTACCATATAACATTTCATAGCATCCTATAATACTCAGTATGATCTTGTTAATGCTCAATTTCATATTCAGGAAGCGTGTTTCCCACATTATAATCAGTTCACAAGTTACTAAAGTTCAAATCTTTGCACACATCTTGATTTTAGCAAGTCTGAATTGGTTTATATCAGAAATCACATTCTTACTTGTTACTTCAAAGAACAGAAACACTGATAAAAAGCACTCCTAGTTAATGAAAACATTACTCAAAGGGCCACTCTCCTGCTCCCATCAGTGCAATTCTGGATTCTCAAAAAAGTGCATGTAATAATTTTGCTCCACGAGCTGCATTGGGTGCTAGTTTTCTTCCAGGTCCAATTCAACTGGCATTGGGTGCCAGTTTTCTTCCAGGTCCAATTCAAGATGTTGGTTATGATTTATAAAGCCCTATATGGCAAGGGACAAGACTACTTATGGAATAATTTTTGTCCATTATATCGGCCCATACTGGTCAACAGTGAAGTTATTTTGTAGACCTGTTAGATAAAGAAATCCAACTGGTGAGGTCTAGAAGAGCCTTCTCTGTTGTTGCCCCTGCCCGGCCTCTGGAGATGAGACAGACCTCCTCTCTCCTGGCCTTCCACAGAGTAAAAACATGGCTCTGTGGTCTTTGAATGGGGCCCTCAGAGGAGCACGCACCCAAGAGCCCTCCCTTCACCTTTTTAACTAATTTCTGGAATATTTTAATTTTCCTTGCCTCCTTTTAGTTCCAAATTTCTAAACAAACCTAGGAATAAGAAGGCATTTCCTGACAGTTAGGACAAGTAATCAGTGGAACAGCTTGCCTCCAGAAGTTGTGATTGTTCCATCACTAGTGGTTTTTAAGAAAAGATTGGACAGCCATTTGTCTGAAATGGTCTAGACAGCAGTCCTCAACTTTTCCAGCTCTGTGGACCACCAGCAGCAACAGGGTGGGAAGGGTGAGGATAGACTGGCGCATGTGCCACTTGTGCAAATGCAGCTTCACCCTGTCACGCTCTGCTTGCGTAGTCTGGTTCCAATGGGCAGCACCGGACATTGGGCTGCAACCCAGGGATTGGAGGGCCCTGGTACAGAGTCTCCTGCTTTAGCAAGATTGGACTAGAAGACCTCCATGGTCCCTTCCACTCTGTAATGCCGTTATTTTCTAAACTTTTAATTTTTAAACGCTGCTTCTATATTTCAAAATTTTGCTGTACATCGCTCAGTCCCTCCCTGAGGGAGATGAATTGTTCAAAAATGTGAGTGAACAAACAAACGGGGTAGGGGAAAACTAGCCATCCCTAGACTGCCCCAAAGGCCACACTGCTGCCTCACCTTTGCTGAGCCGGCGCTGGGCGACTTCCCGGGCTCGGAGTCTGCGCTCCACCACGGTGTGGCCCTGACTGTTGAACCCGTACCTGTGTGGGCACAAGAGCTTCAGGGGCCTTTCCTCCGCCGCTCCCCACTACCACCCCCACCCCACCCCACCCCCAGAGCGCCCACCTGTTGATGATCGCTTGGTCTTCGGGCAGCCGGAAGACCCGCGGCTTGGCGTTGCCTTCCTGGGGCTCCGGCGTAACGCTCCCCACCTCCACAAAGCCGAAGCCCATCTTGAAGAGCCCGTCCACCGCCTCCCCGTGCTTGTCAAATCCAGCGGCCAGTCCCAGCGGGTTCCGAAACCGCCGCCCAAAAGCCCGGACCTCCTAAGGGGAGTCCCGGGAGGAGAGCTCAGGCC
This sequence comes from Pituophis catenifer annectens, assembly GCF_029215685.1. NCBI lineage: Eukaryota > Metazoa > Chordata > Lepidosauria > Squamata > Colubridae > Pituophis > Pituophis catenifer. Next base: position 25,973,594 of record NW_027256893.1, read on the forward strand.
CGGCCTTGCGGCTCCTCCCCCGCCCCCGCCCCGCCCCCGCCCCCCGTACCAAGATCTCCGAGTCGGCCGGCCCGGGCCGTGGCACGACGCCCAAGGCGAGCAGGCGCACCGCCAGCCGGTGGGCGGTCTCGGGCCCCACCACGCGCTGCAGGCCCGGCATCAGCCACCGACTGTAGAAGCTCTCGTCGCCCCTCGCCGCCAGGTGCGCGGCGAAGATCAGGCCGCCGCCCCCAAGGACCACGGCGGCCTCCTTCAGGCGCTGCGGGGAGAGAAGCGGAGCGTCAGGTCCGGCCGCAGCCGCGCGGTCCCCCGCCCTTCCCCGGGAGCGCCCCCTCGGTGCCGGGAAAGGCCTCGCTCACCCGCAGCCCTGCGGCCATGGTGGAGACTCGAGGGGAAGGGCCGCCCAGCGCTCCCACGCATGCGCGCGGGCCGAGGAAGGGTCCGGGCACGCCGCCACGCTCCTGGCCGAAGCCGGCGAGCGGGAGGGAGTCCGCGAAAGGCTCCTCCTCTGGGGTTCCCAGCGGAGAGCGAGACCGGCTTCTCTTCCCGCGTCCCGGCCAAAGGTTCAGGCTCCTTCTCGGCGACGCTTCCTTTCGATGCAGGTCGGCAAGGAGAAAGTCAAGGCAGCCGATGCAAGTCAGGAGCCCCCGAGGAAGCGCAAGACTGAGCCGCTTCTGCCCCACCGCAGCGACGCTCTCCGGCGCAGTCCGATCCGCCCGCTTTCGTTTTAGCAAAAGATGGCACTTTTTACTACCCCTTCTCTTTCTTCAGTTTTGGGTCGGTGATTCATCTTTCAATTAAGTGTTATCCTCAACCAAAGCTACGGGTTCAAAACTTGCCCTCAAGTTTAATACACCAACAGCCGCTGATGTCCCTTGCCTTTTCTTTTGCTGAATACTATGACAACTCTGGTAAAGATGGTCAGGCTCTTGCCCTGCAGCCATTCTGAGACACTCAGGAGTTCAAATTAAGGAAAAGTCTAGCTTTGTAAAAAGAAATACCTCCATAAGCTCCCAACCCTCTGAGTTAAAACTTCACACCCATCTACGGATCTGAGAAAGCATCATTAATGTGAATAGGATAACCAGAAAGACTAAAAAAAGGAGTCCCAAATATCATGACAAACAGATATTCTATTTCTACCATTTTTTAAAGATAGCCTCTCACAGAAAGTTAACTTCTGTGCACAGAAAGTCCAAAAATCGAACAATGCCACCTGGTGCAGGAAATGAGCTTGGTTTGTACCAATCTGGGGAATACCATACTTTTCCCCACTCAAACAGCAGGGGGAATCCATTTGGTTCCACTGTTACAGAAAAGAGACCACACCAGCTCTTTATCGAAGGGAAAGATTTATTGCACAAGGTTCAGACTTTGCTTGAGCTATCGCTTCTGAACCTTGCACAATAAATCTTTCCCTTCGACAAAGAGCCTTTCTGACATCTTTCTACTTTACCGCAATAACCTGGAATAAGCAACCCCCGAAAGGCTTCTTAACCATTTCAGCCTCCAGTTCAGTCTCTGTAATCTCTTGCAGTCATATTCTTTCCTTAACTTACATACCAGTTATGACAGAATACAACTGGACAACAATGAGGATCAACCATTTTTCTGCTTGTTCCAGAGGCTGAAAGGGACCACTGGAAAATAGCATGGTCTCCTCTTGACAGTTCTCCTGCATCAGATTATACTCTCCAAGACAGACTCAGTGAAGATCACACTTTTTATTTAGAACAGAGAAGGAATCAATCATTAAACTGTTCCAGAAAAGCCATGTGAACATATTACATACAGAGGCATTACATGAGAAAGCAGAGTTTTCCTCTGGGCATCACAGCAGCAGATGTCACTATGTGGTGCTGCCATCTATGGCTTTGTCCCACATGGACTAGTTGGAGGCTGCAGACCTAAATGTCAAATGATGGTCCCATATCCAGCCTGCCAGACCCTGCTGAGGGAGTCTTTTCCAATCTCTGTGAGCCAGGTCTAAAATTGGTTTGCCTCATGGCATGTACCTGGCGCTTCTTCCCACCTCATGCATATCAGCAGGGCCCTCAGGGTAGATTGGCTTTGGTCTCCTTTCCCAGAGAAAAGCCATAACTGCATCAAGCAAGCAGAGGCTTTAAGGCAGCCCTTCCCACGGTATATGCCCAGAAGGCAAGCAGTGTGCCCGTTCCATCAGGTTGTCTAGAGCCATCCTACTGCAGTAGCTGTGCTGTCTTCTAGCCAAAGGAAATGCTAGTCACATCACATCCATGGCCCCCTCCAGAGAAGAGATTATCTAGGGCTACTGAGGCATAGGGGGGTTTTCTTGCTTCCCCCACTGAAAGGGGCTCCAAAGGACCCTCCAAGACAGCACAATTTAGTATAAGTAGAACAAGAAGAAAGGCCAAGAGGAAGACAAGGAAACGAGGAAAGAGCACCCATTGCAGCAACAGGGTATGTAGCTCTTAGGTTTTTTTCTTCAACTCCTCAAACCTCCGGGACAGATCATCAAAGTCAATCTCATCTGATGCAGATGTGCTGGTGCCAGCAGAAGCAGCAGGCAGTGTATCTGGCACAGACGGCAACTCTGGCAACACAAAGCGATCACCTGAACGGGGCATGGGGATTGGTGGCTGCCCCTTGGCTTCTGGTGTTACCCGGGGACCTGCAGCAGAGGGTGGATGAAGAGACATTACAAGCCTTGGGAGGCCCAAACAATGCAGAAAATGAGCTGCTGCTCCTCGGATTAACAGGGAGTAGCGGGAACAATGCCCAGACAACAGAAGACTCATTCCTACATGCCAGCAGCCTGCCTGGTGTAGCAAGCTGTTATTTTCTCTTGTATCCAAGGCTTTAACAAGAGTGCTGATGCTTTTGAGGCCTCCCAGGGCTCTGCTGCCTGGTGTGAGCTTCTACAGCTCTGGAGGAATCAAATTGCTGTCACTTCACCCCAAGCCAAGTGCAGCAGCTCAGTGTGTCTTACCAGAGTGCCAAGAAAGGCCTCGGCTGGTGCTCCCTGACCATCTCTGGACTTACCAGTCACATGTAAGGATGGCACTTCCTTGTCAGTATTCCCATCATCTACCTGAAACAGGCACAAGTGTATTTGGCAGAAGGTCCTGGCATGCAGCACACTAAATACCTTTGTTTATTTGTACAGGCTGGGAGATTTCAGAAGCATATTTTTTTCCACCTCAAGAATCAAAGCCCAAAGGTCTGCTGCTGGGTAGGACAGAAAAGCAATGGGGAGAAAGGCACAATCCCTCTCAGAAAATATTTCATCGCTATTGGAAGGGAGCAAAGCATGAAGGCAGGTAAATGTAGCAAATTAAAGGGAAAGTTCTGAAAAGCAACTATGGCACCCAAACAAGCAGAGAAGGTATCTCCCAACTAATGCTTGACCAGAGCCTTAACCCAAAATCTCAGCAGCAGAAAGGAAGAAATAGCAGCAGCAGAGGACACTAGGAATATATACAACTGTCTGATGTGAGCTGTTCCACATAAACACTGGGAAGATGGCTATGCAAAAGGGGGGAGGGGGGGAGAGGAACAATATGCCCTGGTTATGTCCTCCTGTCTCAGATTCTAAATTTAGTTTCTGCCAAACTGCAGCCAGTCTGAAAATTTGGTAGAACTTGTGGAACATGACTTTTTTTTGGGTCAGCTGTGAAATGTGTTTTTCATTTCATGCAATTTTAGAGGACTACATTTTTCTTGGGTGACACTTACAGATTCGTATGTTGGAGGAATTGCTGGAATCGGAGGAGGGTGAAGGCCAGTAAATGGTTGGTAGGTACCCACGGGTAGCCCATTGAAGCTCTCCTGCAGAAATCAGAACGTTCGTTAGCGAAAGCAGATGCAGTTCATTGAGCAAGAAAGAAAAGCTGCTGCAAACTCACATGTTGGCAACAAGATAAAAGCAAAACTACCCACCTCCAGAGCCCCTGCATGAATCAAGGTTTAGTTAATTACCATCCCCTTCGGATGTGGGTAGGAGAAAGGAGGACCTGGAGATGGCATCGGCAAGACTCTTTCAGGACCAGGTAGTGGGGCCATGAAGCCACCGCTGTTACCACCACCTTTCTTGATGTCATCCACAAATCCTACATCAATCAGATCTGCTTCTACACCTGCAGGAGCCTCTGCCTGAGAAACAAGATGGCCCAATCTCACAACAAGGAAAGATACTGCTTGCGTACAGTCACTTTTTCAGATTAGTGGCTATACAAATTGATTAAATGAAAAGAAATACAACTCAGTGACAGTGTTCGCTTCTTTGGGGTTTTTCTGAACATTTGTGTATCTTTGCTACTGAATGTTAAGAGTTTCATAAGGAGCAAAACTCATGTTTTGTTTCATTCATTACCTAAGATCATCCAACATATGATATACCACTGCAAAACAGTAGCTGTCCACATGACTCAGTAATTGGTTCCCTTACCCTTAGCTGCAGTTAGTGGGACCGAGCACTTCCTTAACAGGTGACCACTTTCTCACATCACTCTGTAGGAATTCTGAATGATTTTATTTATTCCTTTATGGTGAATTGCTTCAACACAGTAATAGCTGAGCTTTTCTACCATGAACTGCCAATTTTAATCCTGCCACAATATTTCTATGGGGTTCGGATGTGGCTTTGATTTGGCCACACCAAAATATTAAGTGCATTCCTTTTCATTTGTCATCTTATAGACTTATTTCTATGGATCATTCTTGCCACATGACTTAGAAAATGGCCTGAAATTCTTGCCAAGGTCAACCGCTCCGGCATACCAGATAGATGGGGCCGCCTAAAGAAGTACCCCACATGACACCTTGGGGAGATATGGATTGGACATCTGCCTTGGAACTGTGGGAGGAGGGATTTGGGGGATGCTTTCAATATGTAATTTTTGTGCCTATTGCCTCAGACTTTGCTTTTCTTTCGCTGCATTCAGTTCATATTCAGTAAAAGTACCTTTCTCTACAAACATGGAGTTGGGGTTTTTCTTTCTTGAGCTTTGAACGGAGGCAAGCCTGACAATAATCTTAAACCGTAAGATTTAATTGGAATGTATGGATTCCACCAGATGTTCTGCCCCATCTGTCCAGGGAGTGTTTTTCCAGAAACGAGGTTATTGACCAGCATTCAGATCTCCAAAAACTGTTTGGGTGTGGCTTTTATGTTGTAATCTTGGGAGGAATTTTTGAAGGATAACCACTCTTACAAAAATTGTCTTCTCCAGTTCAAGGCTGGATCAGCAAATCATAAATTGCTTGAGTCCTCATATGGTACTTCAGCTATTGTTTGGAACCTTTTCCAGATTGAAGTCATTTTAAGCAATTTCTTTTCAGCAAGACATGAATGTATATAGTGAAAACTTCATTGGGATGGGCTGAGCACAGGTTTTGTGATTGTTTTAGGACAAGACTACTCCAAAGCAGTCATGATTTTACTCACACAACTGGCTATGTAGCCAGTGAAAATTAAAGAAGCTAGAATCAAACCTTGGCACTATTTGTTCACTGAGACTCCATTTGTGGATTACTAATACTCAAATGAAGCTTCAAACATGAAATTAATTCATGAAAACTGAATTTTTCACTCTTTTTCACACAACTGGCAGCCAAAAGCAGACCGTTCACATCACACAAGTTAGGAAGCCTCCTGCACTTCCACTTACCATGACCACCGAATCTGGTTCATAGGGCACATTGTAGTTCTTGGCAATCTCAATCAAGTACCTCTCCACCAGGATTTTAGGAGGCGCTTCTACATTCAGTTTGTGCATTAACTAGAAGGCAGGGAGGAGGAAAAACAATTTGTTACCTCCATAGCTAAGCAGGAATCACCCACAAAATTCAAAGAAGATACTTGTTATTGCTTCTTTGTATGGATCACCAAAATTCCTACTCTGTAAAACTTGTTTTGAGATATACTTTATACAGTCATCTCATCATCAATAGCAAAGCTCTTCCCATTCTCACCCTGTCATTGACTGTTCCAATCTGGTTGCTTCGGCATAGCTTGCCATATTCCTTGCTATATTTGGCACATAGCTGATCAGCAACCTAGTACAGAAATAGCACAATTAAAAACTCATTGGCTAGCCCTAAAGTGAAGCACAGAAACACTATGGCTCTTTCCTGGTCAGAAGGCCTAAGCTTAGAGGAACTCAAGGGATTTGGAAAGAGTCATATTATTTTAACTTCAAAGGAAAGTTAAGAGAAAGCAAACTGTTTTGTTAATTAATGCCTCCAAACTGTCTTGAACCTTTCAGGAAATTGGGCAATAACCTTTCATGTAGTGGTACTACTCACAATTTTCAACTCAGCTACTTCTGACTGTAGTCGAGGAGCTGCCCAGATGAGGGTAGACACTGCTTCTGCCAGGCCAGGGTCCAGCTCCCTGCAGAAATAACATAAAGTTATGCGATATGTAGGTCCCAAACAGTTTATATCTCATAAAGCAGGTCTTCGTGTGAAAAGGTTGCCAGAACACTGCCTTTCCTCTCCCAGAAGTTTCTTTCTGCTACCCGGGCCTTACTTCATTGAATGAATGAGGCCAAAGCGAGCTAAAAGCAGGTCACAATACAACTCCAAGATCTCCATGGCCTCCACCAAATAATCCTCCCGAATAATGTGCTCCACACGGATACGAGCCCGTTCATCCTTGCCAGCAGAAAGATAGTCAGCAATTTCCTTCCTGGCTTTCTGGGCCAACTCAGCTGTAAAACAGGGAAGAGGAAAGCCATGGATTAGTCTGGCCCTAGGACCGTGATGGCGAACCTATGGCACGCGTGCCACAGGTGGCACACGGAGCCATATCGGTGGGCACACGAGCTCAGCTCCGGCCCGCTGATTTTCAGGCCTTCTGGGTCCACCAATTGGCAAACAGGCCATTTCCAGCCTCCGGAGGGCCTCCAGGGGAGTGGGGAAGGTCGTTTTTGCCCTCCCCAGGCTCCTAGAAAGGCTCTGGAGCCTGAGGAGAGTGAAAAACGGGTCTACCGGACCCACTGTGCCATCACGTGCCAAAAACGGGGGAGCATGGGGGTGGTCGCGTGCACATGTGTGTGGGGGACAGGGCGCATAGAATTATGGGTGTCGACATGCGCACGTGTGACCCCCCCCACATTCCCCCCGCTTTTGGCACGCGATGGCAAAAAGGTTAGCCATCACTGCCCTAGGACCTGGCGCTGGGATTCCCCTGGGCGAGAGCCCCGCTTCACCTTCAGGGCCAAGGAGCCCTTTCCCTGGTTGGGAGCCACAAGGCGCGTCACGCCATTCCAGGGAGGAGGGAGATACTGCGACGCCGAAGGGGCGGGCGAGGCCGCTTCAGCCCTTCCCCCGCTTCGCCTCCGCTTACTTTTCTTTTTCTCCAACAACTTCAGGCGATTGATGACGAGTCGGAGATTGACGCGCAAGCGCTCAGCCTTGAATCCGGAGCCCAGCATCCCGGCCAGTCCCGCAACTGGAGGGCGAGACAGAAACCGTCCGTCAGCCGCGCCCGAGACCTGCGCCGCGCCGCCGTTTCCGGGAAGGACCCGAAGAGGCGACGCCGGTCGCTTCCGGCCTGCTTGGGCAGAGGCGCCACCCGCCGCGAACTCCTCGGGGCCCTGGGCTGGCTCCCCTCCCCGCCGGGGCTCTCCAGAGGGAACCGACCGGGACAAGACGGGCTTCGCCGACGGCGCAGGGAGAGACGTCTCACCTCCGACAGGGACACAGCACGGAAGTACGCAGCCGGACGCCGGAAGCAGCCGAAGGAGCAGGTTCCGGGCGGAAGGCGCCTCCTGCAGGGGAACGGAAGCAGGAACGCGGGAGCTCTGCGTCACCGTCCTCAGTGCCCCGGCGGCTCCCTCGCCTCCGGATGCGGGGTTCCGGTGGCGGGGACGCCTTCACACCTGCCCCGCCTGGGGCGCTGTGCTGGGCCGGCGCCCTCCAGTAGATGCAGCAGCGGGGGTGGCTGCCGGAGGCGCTCGAGCGCCGCCGGGGAGAGGCAGCGACTCCCTCCGTCTCCCTGCATCGCGCCGGTCTCCCCGCGTCCTGCCCGTGCACCTGGCGGCGGCTGCGCTGCCAACGGCCCGAAGCCGCGTCCTGCCGGCGGAGGCAGGATCCAGCGCGGCGCGCGCCCGACGGACGGCGGGTCCCCGTGCACGAGCCGAGCGCTCCCGCCGCCGCGCCGCCATCTTCTGCTGGCGCCCCGCCGGGCGGCTCTTTGTCCGCCGCTGCTGCCACGCCGCGAGCCCAGCTCGGCGACGGAGGGCGGCGGCGGCGGCGGCCGCCGCCAGGTGAGGGCCGAGCCGCGGCGGGGTCCCGAGCGGGGCGGGCGGCGGCCCCGAGCGGCGCGGCGTGACGCGGGGCTCTTCTCTCCGCAGGGGCGCCCCCGCGGGGGGGGGAAGCCATGTCCCGCCGGAAACAGGCCACCCCCAATAAAGTGCGCTGTGAGTAACGGGCGGGGCTGCGGGGAGGGGGCCCGGCCCGGCCAAGCGCCCGCCTTCCGAGCCGGAGCAGCGCCCGTGGCGGGGCTGGCGGGCGGGGACGGCCGGGCAGCCCCTCCGCGTCCGCTTCCCGGGGGCCGCGGAGCCTCCGGGCTAGGAGGGCGGTCCGGGTGACGCGCCCTGGCGCTTTTGTCCGTAGGGGAGAAGGTCTTGGCCGGGCTGGAAGAGCACAAGCGGCGGGCCGCCATGAGGAAGAGCCTCCCGGGGCTGCTGGGCGTCAAGCCTGCCGTCGAGGGGCAGGAGCCGCCGTCGCCCCCGCCGGGGAGAGCCTCCAGCAGCAGTGAGTTGCCTCCGCTGTTGGGGGGAGGGACGCGCGTAGGGTTGGTCGGGAGGGGGGCTGTGCTCTGCCGGCCCGCCCTCCCTTCTGAGCCACGGCTTGCGTTGCAGGTGAGAGCGAGGAGGAGACCACCCAGGACGAGGCCTCTTCTCCGGCTTCTGAGGAGGACGGAACAAGGGGGGCTGCAGTGAAAAAGGAGCAGGGGTCGGCGGAGCAGCCTGGGGAGGGCAACCCCGGGATCCAAGCCCAAGAGGCAAGTGTTCCTCCAGGTTGTGGGGAAATACTGGCCATCCAAGTCTTTTGATGGTGCAGCTTTGATGTTCCATCTTCTTAGTACCATAGGCTGCATAGTTTAGTTTTGGGATGTTTGGCTAGGCTACAAAAATATGAAGTCTGCCTTAAACTATTAGTGCAACTGGGGGAAATCAGGCTTAATAGCAGTGACTGTGAGAGGTATCTTGGAGTCTTAGTAGACAATCAGCTAAATATCAGCCAGCAGTGTGCAGCGGTAGCTAAAAAAGCCAATGCAATCCTAAATTGCATTAACAGAGGGATACAATCAAGATCAAGAGAGGTATTACTACCACTATAAAGCCCTAGTAAGACCACACCTAGAGTACTGCATCCAGTTTTGGTCACCACACTATAAAAAAGATGTTGACTCTAGAAAAAGTGCAGAGGACAGCAACCAGGATGATAAGGGGACTGGAGGCTAAAACATATGAAGAACGGTTACAGGAACTGGGCATGGCTAGTCTAGTGAAGAGAAGGACCAGGGGAGACATGATAGCCGTCTTCCAATACTTGAGGGGCTGCCACAGAGAGGAGGGGGTCAAGCCGTTTTCCAAAGCACCTGAAGGCCAGACAAGGAATAATAGATGGAAACTGACCAAGGAGAGATTCAACCTAGAAATGAGGAGGAATTTTCTGACAGAACAATCAACCAATGGAACAGCTTGCCTTCGGAAGTTGTGGGAGCTTCATCACTTGAGACTTTCAAAAAAAGATTGGACTGCCATTTGTCAGAAATGGTGTAGGGTCTCCTGCTTGAGTGGGCGTGGGGGGTATTGGACTAGATAACCTATAAGGTCCCTTCCAACTCTTTTAACTTGCTAGAGCCAGATAGAAAAACCCATCAAATGAGGTTGGGAAAAAGAACACCCTGGCTTTCAAAGCTTACTTGTGAGCGGATGCCGCTCGAGAATGTGCAGTTGATCACTACGAGACAGACCACAGATTAAGTGTCTTTTCTTACAATGGCCTGACTTTCCTGCGTAGACCAGCAGCAGAACTGCATGTTATGCTTATTTGAAGAGCCACCATGATCCTGCCTGTTTTTTCCATCAACCTTCTCTCTCTTATAGATGGGATTCAGCACTAACCCAGATGCCTTGATGGGACTCTCCCGCTGTCCTCTTTGTCAGCTAGAATGTGGCAGCAGGGAACAGCTTGTGACTCACGTGTACCAGGTATCTATCTGGAGGGGTGCCTGAGGCCGTTCTGCCAACTGACTGCCCCACCCTCTCTCCAGGCTTTCTCATCCTGGTTGGGAAAGATGTAGTGTTTGTGGGGTGCTATTTCACCAGCCATCTTAGGGAACGCCTTGTGGGTGTCTCTCCTTCAGTCCCAAGGAAGAGGGATTTCTTCCAAGGCTTGGCTTCAGCCTGCCCTTGTAGGAACAGGGCAGTTGAGCCTTTACCTCACAGCCTGGCCTCGTTTGCAGCACACAGCGGCTGCAGTCAGTGCCAAGAGCTACCTGTGTCCTGTCTGCAGCCGAGCACTCAGCTCCCCAGGGTCGCTGGGTAGGCACCTCCTCATCCACTCTGAGGATCAGCTGTCCAACTGTGCAGTATGCGGGGCGCATTTCACCAGCCACGCCACTTTCAACAGGTGAGAAACTGCGGCAAAAGGAAGTCGGAAGTCTTATTTTGGTGGTTCTTGGCCAGTGTGACCCAGGTTGCTATAAGATATCCTAGTGGAGCCTTGGAAGGTGGAAAAGCAGCTTGGCCCAGAGATCTTTTGGCTTCCCTCAGAGTTTTTCCCCAGAAGACACGCAGGCTGACTCGAGCGTTCTTCTTGCCTTCGCTGATTCTTTCTCTTTTGTAGTGAGAAGGTGCCGGAGGTGCTGTCTGGAGATTGCCTGTCTGCTCCTCCCCAAGAGGGTTCTTCTAGCACCGAAGAGAAAGCTGCTGCTCTCGGACCTGCTGTGTATCCTGCTGGCCTTCTCCTCGTGTGCAACAGCTGTGTGGCTTACCGCAAACTTTTGGAAGCTCAAGCCCCAGGGGTGCGCAAGTGGGCCTTACGGCGACAGAACGAACCTCTAGAAGCAAGACTGCAACGTCTAGAACGAGAACGTACAGCCAAGAAAAGCCGTCGGGACAATGAAACACCAGAGGAGCGAGAAGTGAGGCGCATGCGGGACAGGGAGGCTAAGCGCCTGCAACGGATGCAGGAGACAGATGAACAGCGAGCACGACGCCTGCAGAGGGATCGCGAAGCCATGCGTCTCAAACGTGCCAATGAAACCCCTGAGAAGCGGCAGGCTCGCCTCATCCGAGAACGCGAAGCAAAGCGACTCAAGCGGCGGCTAGAAAAAATGGACATGATGCTGCGTGCTCAATTTGGCCAGGACCCCTCGGCAATGGCAGCACTGGCTGCTGAGATGAACTTCTTCCCGCTCCCTGGGGGAGGCATGGAATTGGACAGCCAGTTGCTCAGCAAAATGTCCTTTGAGGAGCCAAGCCCCAGCACGCTGCCTTGAATTATTACCCTATGAGCTTTTTGGACCTGGAATGTGGCCAGCAAATTGCTTCTGCTCTATGGGTGCTACAGGTCACAATGGAAATGGTGGGTTGCAGGGAGGAGAAAATAAATTGCCTATATGTGTTCCATGCTTCTGGTCTTGTGTGCTGGTTGCATTAGTCTGAGGGGGGAAGCCGATAGCTCTTGGGAGGCTCGATTACATCTCTCCTTTTGGCTGCACACCACCAGTAGTCTTTGTAGTCTGCTCCATCTTTCACATCTATAGCATTACAGGAAAAAACACTACCTGTATAGATTTTTTTTTAATCCCACCCTTGCAAAACAGAGGCAACTCAAGGCAACGAGCATACTTAATATTCCTATTTTCCTCACAATCCTGTGGGTTGGGTCAAGAGAGCGACTGGCCCAAAATCATCCAACCAGTTTTTAATTTTGATACATGACAGTGGAACATTTTTTTCCAAAGACTTCATTGCTGCGTGCCAAGTGCTACACTCCAGCTTATTTTTTTTGATGCTAGTTCCTTTATTGACAGTCAATTCTGAAAGGCACAAGTAATCCATGACGCCTCAGGATCTTCACTGGCAGTTCTAAGGCTGGCTTCTATTCCTATTACTAGATTGTCTTATTTAAGCCAATTGACTTTGATTATAGAGTTGCAGAACATTTCCTTTTTCAGTTATTGGAGTAATATTAATGAAGCAGATGCTTGGTGTTTCTTCCTCCAGTTTTAAAACATCTTCCAATCTGACCTTCAATAAATATCCAAGCATATAGGTTGAATTAGGGAAGAGTATACAACCTTATCTGTCTCCTTGACATGTAGCCAGTCTCTCTTCACGTTCTATCAGGAATGTGGCTTCCTGACTATAAATTTCCTGTGAAGACTAAGATGTTCTGGGATTGCCATTTTCCTAAACACACTTGTTTAACATAGCCAAAGGCCTCCCTATAATCAATGAAGCACACCCTGATTTCTTTTTGATATTGATTCCTCAATTATTCAATATGGATTGACAATGTCTTGTTCCTCTGCCTTTTCTAGTGTAAACTTGAACATCTGACATTCCCCTCTCCATTCTAATCAGTGTTAGATAATCCTAATTATTTTGTTAAATGTAAAATTAAGAATACTGTGCAACAGTTTGCACTGCCTTTATCTTTGGTATGTAGAATGAACTCATCCAGCCTGGTGTTCACTGTAGCATTCTCCAAATTTGCTATAGTTTAATTAAAATCTTTACTAATTGCTCCCAATTTAAATTGTCTAATCCCTAGTAATTTAGTACTTTAGTACTAGAGGTTCTTGTAAATAGATATCTTCTCAGATGGTAATTATCCTTACCAAATAGAATTTCCTTTCACTTTTGCTTGATAGTCTTTGAATTATTACTTTTCTGTCAACTGCATCTTTAAGCAAACCAATTTGAGGTTGAAACTTTGAGGTAAGAGATCTTTTGGAAAACATTGTTTTTACATGTCTGTTTCATCTTCACCATTTTCACAGATGTGATATTACTAATCTCTTCATACAAATCTCTCATATTCTTTCATGAACTCTCTCAGGTTCAGATTCCCTTGGCAATTTCCACTTAACAACTTTGACTTCATTACACCGTTCCTCTGGCTTCTGGGCACTAAGGTCTTCAAAACAATACCTCATGTTCTCCTTGAAAAGGGTGGATATATGAATAGTAAGCATATATTCTCCTAAAATATGACTAGATAGTCAACAATCTGGGATTTTAAGCCTTTTGGTTTTTCTTTTAGCTACAGTCTAAAAAATCCAAACGTCATGAACCAACTTCAATCTCTGACAGTCTTTTAAAACAAGTGAGCTTTGCTGGCTATAAGAAAAATCCCCAAATCCATCTTACAGCAATGTCTTTATTAGGCCGTCACAGAAATATGCAAACTTTTAAGAATGTTGTTTAAAAACTCTGTTGTTTGGGGACAATCCTAAGTGCTGTCAGAACATATTACTTGCTAACAGAAAAGCAAGCTTAGAGAACTGCATAGGTTTTGATGAGCTGCTTCTGTCCATTTTGACCGTATCGGCACCAATCTTCCTTTTTCACACTGAACACAGATTGTATAATCAGAAGACAGCAATAACCAGTGAATGTCTTTGGCATCCATGTCACATTTGAAGACCAGCTGTTATTACCAATATGGGGGAAACAATGAAAAATTAGGGAAGGAAAGTTCATGATCTGACCCTGTGCAGCACCCTGTACTCCATGAATGAATCTACTGCAAATATTACTAACAGTCACGTTAAATTGTCAAAATGATGCTGAGTTATAGTTGGCGTTCCAGTCCTTACCTTCTGGGTAGAATTTGCTCCACAAAGTAAACAACAGAGATAGCAAGAAAAACTATTGGCATATAATTAGGTACATACATGTGTGTATATGAGTGCACATGCATATATGTGTGTGTGTGTGTGTATGCCATTTATAGCCAAGTTAAATGGAGCAAATTTGAAGAGCTTAATAAAAATAAAGCCTGCGTTTACAGCAATATTAAATCATAAAAACAGGAAAAAGGCTCTCACCCCAAATACATATATACAGTACATGTGGATTTATTTAAAACAGATACAAAAAAAGCACAATAAAATAGATTATCCTCCTTAGACTGTAATGTGGCATTAAAGATCAGGGAGGAGAAAAGCAGTTGGGGGTTTGGCTAGTCCTAAGGCGTTTGCCAGTATATTGCTGGCTAGAGAGTAAAAATAATGATTGGTTGTAGGGCTGCAACATGTACAACTCTGGTGACATCCAGCATCCAGTCCTCGTCAGCTAAGGTGCTATCTATGGAAAAGGACCCGGGGAGGAAGAGGGACCATCAGAGAAGTTTCTTTTGGGCCTGCCCTGGCCCCATCATGATTGATAGCAAAAGGCTTTCCCTTTCATGAGCCCTTCAGGGAGCTCTCCTTTGAGGCTAAGGTGCCCTTGAAGAAAGGGGCAACTGAAGCAGTTTCCAAGAAGAAAGGGCATCTGACAAATGCCGTCTCAGAGATGAATTGTTCTTAGGGTTCATGGGCAACAGGACAGCCAGGAAGATGCCAATCCCACAGTATTGGGTATTAGGAAGCCACCCCTGCAATTGCTAGAATTGGGCACAACTTTCTGTAGTGTCACATGAGAGAAATAGCTTATTGCTCTAAGTAGCTGGCTCTCTCAAGTCTCTGTGGGCTTCACAGAGCAATGACTAAACACATGCCTGCAACTTGTAACTGTCTTGTCAACTCGGAGACATGCCTCTGAAAACAGGAGGGTGAGCAGTCTGCCATATAGACACAAACAAAACTTTGGACCCACATGGCTGAGCTGTCCAAAATTGAGGGGCTAAGTTTCAACAACTATGGACAACTTGCATTGCAACCTGGAGACAGCTACCCATTTTGAGAGAAAGGATTAAACTTGTTTGCAGCCATGAAATTACTGCCCCTTTATCTGGCATCAGACAGAGGAGCGCAGAGATTAGTCAGGAGGCACACGAAGGAAGTTCAGGGGACCCTGAGAGGAAGTTAAGAAAGGCAGATATGTTGGACAAAAGGTGGCTAGGAATAGTGCAAAGTGCCAGGACCTTTGGGACAAAACAGCAAAGAACCCGGCAGAGAAAGCAAGGTCACCTTTCATCTAGAGTTAGGGATGGGCTGATGTAGAAACTCAGCACTCTGACCTAGCAGAATTGCCAAGCAGTGGAATTGAAGCCACACTGGATCAGAGAACATCCATGAGAAATAAGCCAAGGTATCCATTTAGAATTATTATTAGTAGTAGTGGTTGTAACAGCTGTTTTGGAGGGAGATTTTGTCATTACACCAAACTAGGCAACGTAGTAAACCTCTGGCTAGAGCTAAGAGCACAGTAACAAGACAGGAAGATGCTCAGCATGGCACCATGAAATGAAGCAATTCTGCATCATTTTCAGTGCAACAGACTTAAAACTGTCAGCCACTTGCAATTTTTACTTACTATTTGCTAAAATACAAGTCTTATGATGTCTACTACCCCTTTTTAGTCTCTGTTGAAGTCGGCAATTGATAAAGGGCACTTTCCTCAACTATAGCCTTTGTATGCCTGCAAAAGCAACAGCTATACAGTTGAACACTGGCTCAGCAATGGATGTTTGAGAAAGTACTGGCAGCCAAAGCAGAAACGGAATGCAGCTTTCATGGAAGAACAGTATTCGTTAGGCAGGGATGTTATAGCAGAAGTCAGCAAACTAAGGGGTCTGCCAATAAGCACAAATCCTTGTTCTGCTTCTATCTACTTCCCCTATTAAAAAAAAGGCCATAGCTCTACGTGGCAAGTTACAAAACTATGCACTGGGTAGCAGATTTGCTGAACGGGATTGCTAGATGCTTCTTCTCAATACAATAAGATATACAAATATCTCCCTGAGGAGATGCGGAGACTCCCAAATTGGACTACTGCACTGCCCAGACCAATTAGTCAAAATATCTTGACCAAGACCTGAGCAGAAGACTGGACAATTCCCTTAGCCCCCCCAGTGACTGACTCTCTCTCTCTCTTGCTGAAAGCATCTTGCTACCTATGAGCAAGTGTCCAATTAAAGTGCTTGCGTCTTAAGGGACCTGGTGATCCCTCTCTTCATCTCACCTTGCAGAAAGCAGGGGAAGATGGGAAGAAGTTCTGCCGGTAGAATGGTTTAGGCACACAGCTGGAGGAGCTGGACATCTCTTGGTTGTCAAGAGAAACTGATTAGTGGCCAGACTATCCAGCATGGCACTGGTACACCCACCATCAGAATTCACTTCCCTGCATTTGAACGACCCTCTATGGACAACTTGACTTCCTGGGGAATAAATGACGGGCGAAGCAGGGATAAACGAGGCTCCTCCACTAATTTTTGAAAACTGGGACCTGCCCAGCCATATACAGAAATGGGTTCCAGATAGGGGGGTTCCTGGGATAAGCCTAACACTCCTACTCTTCTCTGTAATGGAATCTTCTCCCTCACTTGATCTTGTGACTCCCGAAGGATTAGTCCACTTTGCTCAGGCTTCTCTTGGATAGTGCCCTGAGAACTACTTTGTGGAACCAACTTCCCATTCAGGCTTTGTAAACTGATGGAAATACAAACATCTCCCACCTGAAGCTTATGACAAGGGAGGGAGAAAAGCCGAGCAGTCCTCTCTGGGCTGCATGATGACCAGCCTTGACCATACACAAAGAAAGGGTGCTCAGGGGGGACATCAATGGTCACTTTGCTCTGCTGTTCTCCAACTACAAAATGTAGCATTACAAAGCCCTGCCAGGGGCTTTCCTGAATGTCCACCACTGTGCTGGAATCGATCTTGAGGCCGCCACTCACCTCTGCACTGCGCACAAAGTCTTGGGTTTGAAGATCCTCGACTCGCTTGAGCTCTCCAGTAGCCAACTGAATAATAGCTCCTTTCATGAAGTGGGAGGGCAGGTGGCCCTGGGAGTGGGCAAAAGCTGCTTCTGGCTGCATCTCTTGGGGTGGTACATCAGGGCTCACTCTTTCCAGGCCTTCCTGAACTGTAGGCTGAAGGGGTCCTAAGACTAGTTTGCCATTGACCAGAGTCAACCTTTTGAGAGTTTGCCTAGAGCAGAGTTGCTTCTCGGGAGACTTCGCAGAGAGTCTTTGCAAATGGCTCTTCTCAGCAGTAACTTGTACCGCGTTTCTCCCTGACTCCTCTTTCTTCTCTGCAGCATTACGATGAGACAGGTTAAGGGGGCTGAAGTTATCCTTCTGCTGAGCAGAACAAATAGGATATTCCGAGAGAACTCCCACTACCCTCTGCACTTCTAGGTCTGGGGTACTTGGCTGAGATGGCACTGATACCTCCATTCTCAAGACTGGAGTACTTCCACTGTACTCTTCAACAGTCCTTGGCCACTGCCCTTCAGGTTCACTCTCCTTTGCCCCCACAGCAGACCTTTGTGGCCCATTCATTGTGAATCTTTTGAGATCAAGCTGCTTCTCCTGCAAAGATTGGTCTGAGTTCAGACCAATGGCAGCCTCAAATGTCGAGTAACCTGCTGGCACACGGGACATCTGGTAATAAATTGGAATCTGACCGTGCGAAACGTCCAGAAGGTGGCCTCCGATATGAGGCTGCAAAGGGCCAGAGGGTGAAACAGAGGCAGAAGGTTTGCCAAAAGTGTGGGTCGCCTGTGTAGGACAGGACTCACTGGCCAGGAGATTTGGTGCATAGGGCACAAAGTGAGGGACATGAGAGGTGGTGAGACCAGCTGAAGGAGACAGCAAGTGGCTGGGGAGGAAGCTATGAGGCACACTATAGGGCAGTGAGTAATGTGACCCCACAAACTGCAAAGGGCTGGCAGGGAGCTGCGTGTAATGGATGGGTGGATAGGGGACTGAGGGATGCTGCTGCTGCTGCTGTTGGTGGTGCAGCAGCTGCGAGGTCAGGCCGTAAGCAGCAGGCAGCGGGCTCACGTTCACCACGGGGGCGAAGGTGGTCGGGGGCGCGGCCACCTTGTACAAGCCGTACTGGTCCACGGTCAAGCTGCCCAGAGTTTCCCTGGGGTGGTCGCCGTTGCCGGGGTGGTCGCCGTCCCCGGGCTCGGTGTAACGCGAAGGCGCGCGGCTCGGTCTGCCCGCCGCTGCCTGAGGCCGCTCCGACAAGGCCTCCCCCGCCGGATCGCGCTCGGCCAACCTGGCCGGCTCGTCGCCGTCGCCCCCGCTGGCGGACGGCGGCAGCTCTCGCTTCTTGGGCGGGAGGCGGCCCTGGCCGCGTTCCTGGGCCGCCCGCATGGCGCTCGCCGGCGGAAGGGGGGCCTCACCTGCGGAGGCAAAGAAACCAGCAGCGTTAGAGGCTCGGAGGGCGGGAGGGCGGACACCCGGCGATCTTTGGCTTACCTGCCGCCTGGGCGGCCTCCTACCGCACTTCTGCCGCCGCCGCCTCGCCCGGGCTCCATCCCGTTGCCGACCCGGCCCCGCCCTCCGCTCTCTCGGCGCGCCGGAAATGCTTCGGATGTGATGCCAGCGAGGCGCGAGGGGGCGCGCTGAGATGACATCATTCCCCAGCCGGCGGTCGCCGTAGCAACTCTACAGGAAGCAGCTGGGTCGTGACGCAACTGCCGCGCGCTAGAATCTCTCGCCGGGGCCGTTTTCCTTCGAGTAGCCGGCGAGCCGCTCCGGTTCCCCACGCAAATGAACCCGGCTCTCATGGCTTACTTCCGCTCTTAAGCTGACCTTTTCGTAACAGACTCGCGCCGTCTAAGGTCGCTGCGAGCGCTCCCACCGCCCCCCACCCTCATCCCCATCCCAGCGAAGGGCAGCTCCGGACAAACCTTCTGGGCCAGCGGTAGACACGCTCAGCCGCTGCCGGCCTCGAAGCTCGTTTGGTCTTTTTCCCGTCCCCGCGGCACCTTGCCCGGGACAGAGCGTTCGGACCGGGATTTTCCGCGCCTTCTCCAGCGGGTTGGAGGCTGCCGCTCGACGCCCGAACTTTTAACCGTAACGCCGTTGCCCCCCTCCTCCCCGAGGGGCAGAGGGACCTGTTCGGGAGGGCAGGGCCATCCGCGACGCCTCTTCACACTAGTGCAGCTCCCATTCTTCCCGCTTCACAGACGCCTAGGAAGAGATGTGCCCCCGGACGGAACCTTCATACTCGTCAGCGAGTTCCAGCCGGGCGGTTATGGCCGGCGCGACAGCCGCGGTGACTCGGCAGGCGTCTGACGTCATCAGTGCTTGCCGTGGAGCTGTGTTCGTGTTCCCCACCTCGGACGCCTCCGCTTGAGAAACGAGTCCTGCGGGCGGGTGCTGCAGTCGCGCGCGCAGCGAGAGTTGCCAGGGCTCCGAAAAAGGGTCATCCCGGGGGCCGTCCGCCGAACAGTCTTAGCGAGTAACCGCCGCGTCCAGACGGAGATAAGCCAGCAAGTGCCGGCCGCAGAATTCCTCCGCCTGCGGTATCGGTGCTTTGGTTCCGCCGTCGCCATTTTGGATGCCAGGCTCTTGCCGCTGTCGCCGCCATCGCTGTAGGGACCCGGCCCGGTGAGTGTGCGCTCGGGGAAAGGCGGGGGGCTGGGCCGGAGCGCTCCCCCACCAAGGCGGAGGTGCGTCTCGAGTCCCCTTTCGCGGCTGCCCCAGCTTTTCCCGGCGGCTTGGCCTGGCGCTTTTCCGCACGGGAGGCGAGGGCCCCGGCTCGGCTCAGCCCCAATATCGTCTCCGGCCGTCGTGCCCCGGAGAGCCGGCCTGGCCCCGAGGACGCAGCCCAGACCCACCTTCGCTGTCTCGCTCGGGGAAACCCGGAACGACGGCGTTGCCGGGCGGCTCTCCTCCAGAATAGTCCGATAGTTATGAGGCCATCAGCGACTTCCGACATTGGGACAGGCCCCGGGAATTGTTCTCCGCGGAGAAACAGTTTGTGTTCTTTTTGATCGTGTTCTCCTGAGTGGCCGTTTTGCAAGTTAGAGTTCTGAGTGTTCTGGCTTTTTCCCGTTATTCAAAGTGGTTCAGCCTTCTGATTGCCTTCTTCCAGCTCATTCCTTTTTTCAAGATCTGCATGTAGCATTTCAGAGCAATTGATTAGCTACGAACCTGAAAAGCTAAGACCCCCAAAGAAGGGAAGGGGTCCCTTCCAAAACTTTGAAGATAAAAGGAAGCAAACCAGGAAATTGAGAGGTTAAATATTACGTAGGATTACTCTATTGACCATGGGTAAATACGTGCCATACTTTTGGTTAGCAGGTCTGTTGATGTTGCTATGTGGGAGCATCTTGTAACAAAACTTAAAATTTTATTTGCAATACTGGATATTGTGATTTGACTATTAAGATTGTTCTTGGGCTCAGATATCTATGGTTTAAACATTCTCTTGCATTCATGGCTCCTGTTAAAGTAACAGCTCAGGCCTATGGCTGGCTGAGCTTTTGCCTACCTTCAGCTGGTACTCCCAGTTGCAATTTTTGGGGACAGCAGTAATTTCCTCATATCATTTTGTGTTTTTATTACCACAACACACTCTACATGAGGCCACCTTTGATGATAATTCAAGAATTGAATTAGTCAGAATGCAGCACCATAGGTGATATAGTATAATCTGAAGCTTCCAGAACCAATTGAAAGTACTGGTCTTAACCTGTAAGGCCTGGGCTCCTAGGTACTCTCCTCCAGTTCGAATCAACCCATCCTGTGCACTCATGTCCAGAACCCCCCCCCCCCCATAGGAAGGTAAAGTATTGGGAGGGGGGCAGAGACAGTTCTTAGTTGTGGCCCCAATATAATGGAACAGCCTGCACCCTCAGGTACATTTGTCCTGCAGCCATGAAGAAAATGTGTGCTACTGAGCAAATTCTTGCTTTCATCTCTCCTCCTATACCAGCAGCCCCCAACCTTTTTGGCACCAGGGACCAGTTCTGTGGAAAGAGGTTTTTCCACAGACTGGGAGGTGGTTTCGCTTACTGCTTGCATCCCATGGATGGGGCATCGTTTGTTTGCGCGGACCAGTTTCTGGCATCCCACGGACCAGTGCCTGTCCACAAGCTAGGGGTTGGAGACCCTGTTCTATACAATTGTCTATAGTAGATCATTTTAATTTGTTCCTTCACACACCTTTATGTTACAGTGTTTAGTTTGCTTTCTTCTCTGACTCAATCTTAAATGTAATACAATATAATAAATCCTAAAATAACTTCTAAATTTCCATGTTGTGGAGGGAAAAGCTCCTAGGAATGTGTATGATATTTTTCAGGAGCAAAAAGGGAAGTTTGTCATAAGCAAACTCCTCTGAAAAGAATTTGTATCTGAAAAATTTGCCTGTGTCTATGAAAATGGATCTTGTAAAATACTATCTGGGTTAGTTCATCACAGTACATGTGATAAAAATCATGGTTTTTATCTATGGTTTAGTGAATACTGTATATAGCATGCTACAACACCAAATAAATCATAGCATAACTTAGAACATTGTTTGAAGCCTCCTGGTGACTGATTTTGTATCCTGTTTTTCTTTTGTGAGCTCAGGGTGGTATATGTGGGAGTCTCCTTTTAATCTTTCCCCCAAGTGACCATCTTGTGAGGTTAATTAGGCTGGAAGAGTAACAGGACCAACAACAATGAATGCAATCCATGGTTGAATTACAGAACTTTAACCTGCCCCCCCCCCCCCAGATTATATATTAACCATTAGATTCCCCTGACTTTCGGTGTGAATAATTTAGGTTAATGCAAATGATTAAATCACAGCCATAGAAGCTATATTTTAGGGCGATGCATGAATCCAACCCTAATATTACATATTTGTATATAGGATTCCCATTACATCTTATAGAAGCATTACTGAAAGTTCACCAAGTACACCTTGGTGTACCTTAAGTAATGCTGCTTCTGCTGAATGGCTCCCTAAGTCACACACTGGATCCAATAATGAAAATAATTGGAAGACTGCTAATACAGATGTTTTTGAATAATCTTTTTTGACTTTGGTTAGCAGAGCTCCATCCACGAGCAATGGGGAATACATCTTAGATTTGTCATCTTAGATTTAAGATTTTGGAAGAGCTAGTCCTAACTCTAAATAAAACTTGCTTCTGGTAGCTGGGGGAGGGACTGGTTGATAATTAACAAAGTTTTTGGATGCCATATCCGTCTTTTGACTTATTATTGAAAAACAGAGTGATAAGTTTGCTCTGATGATGTGAAGAGATTGCAGAGAGTGTTGAGAGAACGCAGGTATATGTTAAGAAGCATGCTTGGAGAACATGAAGTAAACAAGTGAAACTGAGTAAATTATACTTGTATTGATGTTCTTTTAGATTTTAGGCAATACTTCTGTCATTCTGCAGTTTGGTTGGCATTGATCTAGAGAAATTGCTAGACAAATCACATATAATTTGTAAAAACCACAAAGAGGGAATAGCCATCCCAAAGGTGCTGCATGGGTTGTTAAGCAAGAACCTCACATGGCCTTGACTTTGGACTTCCTGCCAGCTTCCTAACTGACTTTGATTTTGAGAAGCTAGCAGGGAATATCAGAAATCAAGTTAATTCTAGGGGGTATTCTTTGTTAGTAGTAGGAGTGTTGTTATTTCCACACATCCATGGGTTACACTCTATAGAATAGTCTGAGACTGCTGGCTTAGGATGGCAGCCCTGAATTAACCATAAGAAATACTGGAAATGGAGACAAGATTACCAAAGAGGTTGTTACTTGGGAAATTCTGCAACGGTCATATGTCTGCAGCCATTGATTTAATCTATTTTCCATTTATTAGAGGATGCCAGCCCCCATCAGACTCCGGGAGTTGATCCGGACCATCCGGACTGCACGCACACAGGCAGAAGAAAGAGAGATGATTCAGAAAGAATGTGCTGCTATCCGATCATCCTTTCGAGAAGAGGACAACACATACCGCTGCCGGAATGTAGCTAAATTGCTGTACATGCACATGTTGGGCTATCCTGCCCACTTTGGACAGGTGAGCCACTTTCTTTTGAAATGTTAAACAGGCGAGCACTCACAGATCCTTGAAATTTAGACCCTGGACATGCAGCATTCACATTTGATGGGCAGCCGAGCGCCTTACAGTTTTTACCCTTTTGAGTGTGGGAGAAAACTTCTGGAAACTCCTGCAGGAGTGGGATACTAGAGAGGAAGAGGTTCTCAGTTTCCACTGATGGCCAAAAAATATTTCTCCACATTATATGGTGGCATAGATTTTGTTTCATGGCAGCCCTTGTTACTTCAGAAAAATAGGAGAATGGGATTATTCAGGCAAAAGGCCCTTCCCCAGGTTGGTGTTTTCCAAATAAGACTTCAGGTATTAAGTCAGCTTTGATCTGACTTAGAACAAATAGGTCACCTCTCCTGCCCCCAGATTTGACATGATGTACCTTTACCTTTACACAGCCTTGAATTTTTGGGTGGGGATCACTTTGGCCATGCAAATATCTTTCTGTAATAAAATTGCTAAAGTAAACGGGCTTCTACTGTCCCCCTTGCAGCTGGAGTGCCTAAAGCTGATTGCCTCTCAGAAATTCACAGACAAGCGCATTGGATATCTTGGAGCCATGTTACTCCTGGATGAGAGGCAGGATGTTCATCTCCTCATGACCAATTGCATCAAAAAGTAAGGCTGCTTGTTTTCCTGGGACTGAGGGTGGAAGTAAGAAATATTGATCTAGTGCTTGGGACTTGATTCTGAGAAGTCTGTGTTCTCCTACCTCAGACAGAAAAGAGAAGCGTTCCTGCATAGAATGTAAGAGATAGCCAGGTAGTTGAGTTGAGCTGGGACAGAGCACAACCTTCCCACTCACGACATGTAGGCGCCTGGCATATCATTATGTGTGTGAGGTGGCTTGGCACTCAGACAAGTGATTCTTGGCCAGACGCTTCCAGAGACTTTAACTCTCTGTTGGTTGAGAAACTATTTCATTTGCAATGCACGCACAGTTGAGTTTGGCTGTCCAGAAACAACATCTGATGCACTTCCTCCCCCAGTTCCTGGCCTCTTCCTGGTAGTTCCTTGACCCGTTGCTTTCTCAATCTGCAGTGACCTTAATCACAGCACCCAGTATGTGCAGGGCTTGGCACTCTGCACCTTGGGCTGCATGGGCTCTTCTGAAATGTGCCGGGACCTTGCTGGGGAGGTGGAGAAGCTTCTGAAGACTTCTAACTCCTACCTGAGGAAAAAGGTACCTCACTGAGAGACTAAGTGGCATTTTTCTGCCATTAGTGGCTGGTGAAATAGTCTTTCTTCTTACATGAAGACTTTGGCTTACTTCATTTCAACTGTCGGGAAGGAGGCTGTACTTATGGGAGCATTTCCCTAGTTGTTGCCTTTCTCTTGGCTGTGGTTTATCTCCTATTCTTGCAGGCTTCAAATGTTTCTGCCCCAATCTTGTAAATTCCAGAACTTGAATAAAATTCAAATAAAATAGCCTATTTCTTTGGGGAGCGCTGAAAAGGTACTTAAAATGCACTGATTCACTTACAGGCAGCCCTATGTGCAGTTCATGTCATCAGGAAGGTGCCTGAGCTGATGGAGATGTTTTTGCCAGCCACAAAAAACCTGCTGAATGAGAAGAACCATGGTAATAATTCTTTTTAGCCATAGCATCTTTCCATAACATTGTGCTGCAGTAGCCACATAAAATGTGGATTCATGTGCTCCTTCACACAGGTGTCCTTCACACTTCTGTTGTCCTCCTCACTGAAATGTGTGAAAGAAGTCCAGACATGCTTGCCCACTTCAGAAAGGTGAGACCATGTGAGAGTTTTGTGGAGTTGGGTTTCTGTTCTTGCCCTTTGAACAAGAAGAATAAGCTTCTGGTTCTGGTTGTGGCAAGATGGTTCCTGATTGTGGGCCAGGATGTGTATTTCCCGCCCTGTTAGATACACGCACGATAAGCCGCTCCCCTTTCCGCCTGTTAGAATCTCTTCGGCGTGTTCTGTTTTATGAACAAATTGCCTATCAGATGTAACTGAAAGCAATATATGCCAAGGCAGGAACTCTTCTGCCACTGCTTCCATCGCTTAGCCTTGAGGTTGGAGCAGATTAGCCTTTGCCTGGCACCAGTGGATGCAAAGGGAAGAAGCCGTTGTCCCTTGGGGAAGGCTGTGGTTGGGAGAGGAGAACCCTCAGCATCTCAAGTGTCCTGGCTGCCTGAGTCTAGGCTGGTGATGGTGGCTGATGCTGCAAACTGAGTCTTCTCTGCACAGTACTTACTTCATCTCTTTTGTCCCCTTTCTCTGCTTGGAATCCTGCTCTGGTGGGTTAGAATGAAAAGGTAAGAAGGTGCTCCCAATTCCCTGCTCCCCCCCCCCAACGCAGTGCATGCTTTGCTGTAGACTGGTATAGGCCAATGCTCTGCCTGCTGCTTTTCCTCCTCTCTGCTGAATTAACCCTGCTAGTCTAGACTTGGAGAGACACGCATTGCTGTAACCGCAACACTTCACTACTGTTTTTCTGGTGTGTTTTCACAGGACGTGTGTAGTGGCAAAAGAGGGAGAGAGAAGGATGGGCTGGGTTCCAAACATTTCAGGGCTGAATTCAGTGGGCTTCTATTAATAGGAGCCAGCTGAGCCTATTCAGAGATTTTTTTTTCCATCAGTCTTATGACGACACCCCACCCCACCACTTTACATATTGCAACTGCCGCCTTTTTTAGTTTCTGTGCTGAGATATGGACTGCTGCCATCCAACAGCACTGCATTAAAAAATAACCCTAAGGGTTAACTACGCTGGGGAGAAGCTAAGCAAAGAGGCTTTTCTTTGTGATAGATTCGTCAAATAGAACCATGGGTCACAGAGTCCAAAATCCAACTCTTGATATCTTTTCTTTTCAGCTTGTACCTCAGCTTGTTCGCATTCTGAAAAACCTTATTATGTCAGGCTATTCTCCGGAGCACGATGTTTCGGGTATCAGTGACCCTTTTCTGCAGGTTAGTTGTTTTGAAGGCAGGGAGCAGAATTGGCTTGCTTTGTAAGGCATCTTCAGGAACCTGAAACAACAAATGTAATCTTTTCCAGGTTCGAATCCTGCGGTTGCTGAGAATTCTTGGCCGAAATGATGATGACTCCAGTGAAGCAATGAATGACATTCTTGCACAGGTGAGAGGATTGTGGACAGGTGGTGGTTGGGAAGTCTTGGACTGGAAACCAGAAAATTGTAAACCATCCTCTGTATTCCAGGTGGCCACAAACACGGAAACAAGCAAAAATGTGGGAAATGCCATTCTTTATGAAACCGTCTTAACTATCATGGACATAAAGTCTGAGAGCGGTCTGAGAGTACGTGACTTTGGCTTTGTGGGTCCCCAAGGAAAAATGGCTGCCACATTGGAGCATCGCTTTTCCAGGCTTCCTCAGGAGCTCCAGAACTTTTCAGAAGGAAAAGTCTGATTGGGGCATCAGTGGGATTTAGCTATGTGCTTTAATTTCTTGGTTGACCAATGTCTTGCCTTGCCACTCCCACTCTGCCCACCTCCCCCCCCCCCGACATTTTCTGTTGGAGAGCAGAAGAAAATTTTGACAAAGAGATTCTTTGTGATCTTATCTATCTCTATCTCTCTGCAGGTGCTGGCCATTAACATTCTTGGTCGGTTTTTACTCAATAATGACAAGAATATAAGGTAAGCTTATCAATGCATGTTATGATTGGAACTGGCCTGACATTCTGGTCAGCACCAGGCATCTCTTAAGTGTGGCCAGGAACATATTTTCTGCTTACTCCAATACAGTAGTTCAATCTAGGTTCTTTTGCCACGATGTGATATTTTTATTGCTTAGCTGTTAATTGATTCTGGGAGTTTGAATAGACGTGACTGCCCCTTTGCTCTCTGCAGGAGCCCTTCAGTGTGGTCCAGTGCAGAACAGCCATCATCATCTAAAGCAGTGATGGCTAACCTTTTTGCCATCGCGTGCCAAAAGCGGAGGGAGCGCGTAAAAGGGTCACGCACACATGTGCCCACAGCCATAATTCAATGCCCCCCTGTGCATGTGCGCGCAACTCACCCCCACCCCCCACGCTCCCACCACTTTTGGCATGCAACAGCAAAAAGGTTACCAGTAAGCCCGTTTTTCACCCTCCCCAGGCTCCAGAGGGCGAAAACAGCCTCCCCCACCCTCCTGGAGGCCGGAAATGGCTGTTTCCAAACTTTCTGTGGGCCCGGAAGGCCCGAAAATTAGCTGGCTGGCGCACACATGCGCTCTGGAGCTGAGCTAGGGCAACGCTTGCGTGCTCCACATGCCACCTGTGGCATACATGCCATAATTGCACCATCACAGATCTAAAGTATTCGTTTCTTGTTTCTCAGATATGTAGCCTTGACGTCCTTGTTGAAAACTGTGCAGACTGACCACAATGCTGTCCAGCGACACCGGAGCACCATTGTGGATTGCTTAAAGGATCTGGATGTCTCCATCAAACGGTGAATGAAGTTGGAAGAGAAGGCCAGGCTGTGATCACAGATAACTCTTTAGCTGCCCTGTGTTTCTTCTGCCTTTTTTTCTTTTTTAGCTAGTCTTTCCCAGAGAGCCAAGTACAGTGGGGCAAAAAAATATTTAGTCAGCCACCAATTGTGCAAGTTCTCCCACTTAAAAAGATGAGAGAGGCCTGTAATTGTCATCATAGGTAAACCTCAACTATGAGAGACAAAATGAGAAAACAAATCCAGACAATCACATTGTCTGATTTGGAAAGAATTTATTTGCAAATTATGGTGGAAAATAAGTATTTGGTCAATATCAAAAGTTCATCTCAATACTTTGTTATATATCCTTTGTTGGCAATGACAGAGGTCAAACGTTTTCTGTAAGTCTTCACAAGGTTGGCACACACTGTTGCTGGTATGTTGGCCCATTCCTCCATGCAGATCTCCTCTAGAGCAGTGATGTTTTGGGGCTGTCGCTGGGCAACACAGACTTTCAACTCCCTCCAAAGGTTTTCTATGGGGTTGAGATCTGGAGACTGGCTAGTCCACTCCAGGACCTTGAAATGCTTCTTACGAAGCCACTCCTTCATTGCCCGGGCAGTGTGTTTGGGATCATTGTCATGCTGAAAGACCCAGCCACGTTTCATTTTCAATGTCCTTGCTGATGGAAGGAGGTTTGCACTCAAAATCTCACGATACATGGCCCCATTCATTCTTTCCTGTACACGGATTAGTCGTCCTGGTCCCTTTGCAGAGAAACAGCCCCAAAGCATGATGTTGCCACCCCCATGCTTCACAGTAGGTATGGTGTTCTTTGGACGCAACTCAGCATTCTCTCTCCTCCAAACCGACGAGTTGTGTTTCTACCAAACAGCTCTACTTTGGTTTCATCTGACCATATGACATTCTCCCAATCCTCTTCTGGATCATCCAAATGCTCTCTAGCAAACTTCAGACGGGCCCGGACATATACTGGCTTAAGCAGGGGGACACGTCTGGCACTGCAGGATCTGAGTCCCTGGCGACGTAGTGTGTTACTGATAGTAGCCTTTGTTACGTTGGTCCCAGCTCTCTGCAGGTCATTCACTACGTTCCCCCATGTGGTTCTGGGATTTTTGCTCACCGTTCTTGTGATCATTTTGATCCCACGGGGTGAGATCTTGCGTGGAGCCCCAGATCGAGGGAGATTATCAGTGGTCGTCTTGTATGTCTTCCATTTTCTAATTATTGCTCCCACAGTTGATTTCTTCACACCAAGCTGCTTGCCTATTGCAGATTCAGTCTTCCCAGCCTGGTGCAGATCTACAACTTTGTTTCTGGTGTCCTTCGACAGCTGTTTGGTCTTCACCATAGTGGAGTTTGGAGTGTGACTGTTTGAGGTTGTGGACAGGTGTCTTTTATACTGATAACAAGTTCAAACAGGTGCCATTAATACAGGTAATGAGTGGAGGACAGAGGAGCCTCTTAAAGAAGAAGTTACAGGTCTGTGAGAGCCAGAAATCTTGCTTGTTTGTAGGTGATCAAATACTTATTTTCCACCATAATTTGCAAATAAATTCTTTCTAAATCAGACAATGTGATTGTCTGGATTTGTTTTCTCATTTTGTCTCACATAGTTGAGGTCTACCTATGATGACAATTACAGGCGCCTCTCATCTTTTTAAGTGGGAGAACTTGCATAATTGGTGGCTGACTAAATACTTTTTTGCCCCACTGTACTATATCCAAAGTATTGTTTTCCCTAGGTGGCTTCTGTAAGATTCTGCCTGTGTCAAGATGTGGATCTCAGAAGCCCTAGAGATCTTTGGAGTAATCTATCCATTATAGTAAATTTCTTTGTCCTTTGCTCTGGATAAAAAAATAATGACGTGCCCTAAGAATAGCTTGCAGTTTTGCTTACTGTTTAAATGTTTTGATGTTGAGAACTAAATATTCATTGAAAAACTTATCAGATTTGGAAGGCCAGGTAGAGTTGTAAGAGCCAGCAGGGGTAGGTGGGGCAGAGGCTATAAAATTTAATTTTTCAAATCTCACAGCATTTTGCAGATCCTATCCACAGTTTTAAAATGCAGTCCTACTTTTAAGACGCATCACTAATTTTCAGATTAGGTCTTATTCACTGATGTCTTTTTCATCCTTTCTATCATTGAAGATACTATTTTTGCATCAAAAAACAGATCTGCCTCCTACAGAATTTCTGCTTTGTGGAATTTTGAGTCAGTTTTGAGACAGATGTAATAAATTGTAGATAGAGACTTAAGATGTCAGAAGAAAGAAGGGCTGTCTTGCAATTTGTCATGGCATGTTATTGAATATAAATGTAAAAAGGAATGGTTATCTGCTGCAGTTTTAACGGATCTCTTAATTTTTCAGTGACTACTTAATGCAAGTTCTCTTGGTTGTTCATTAAGCTGTCCTAGCAAATCACTGTTGTTGAAGTATTGAAATGTCAGAGGTTGGTAGTCATTACTGCCTTGGAGATGATCTCAAAGTTTAGGAAATTATCAGAACTGGGAATTGAAATGCATACCTGGTTGATTTTGCTTAGCCATTGGAGGACAGGAAGGGTTCTTTCTGGGTTGGGACCTATTCAAAATTTGATAATTTCATTGGCGAGGAAACAATCTGGCAGTGCTAAGAGATATGGCCTCTTGATTCATGCAGATGTAGGATGACACTTGAGAATGACTTGGTAGACACAAGTCATTAAGCAAGCATACCTGTGGCCCCAGAAATACTCCCAGGGGTGCCATGGTTCTTACAGGGCCCCAGCTTCTTCCTTCTACATCAGGTGAAGTTGGATGTCATTTCCTGATGATACCCTATGGCTAATGAATCCCTTTCATCTTTCACCTTTCCCAGGCGTGCAATGGAACTCAGCTTTGCTCTTGTGAATGGGAACAACATTCGGGGAATGATGAAAGAGTTGCTGTATTTTTTGGATTCTTGTGAGCCTGAGTTCAAGGCTGATTGTGCATCAGGAATATTTCTTGCAGCAGAAAAGTAAGATTTCTTTTTAAGAGCTTCCATAGATTTGTTTATGGCCAGTCTTGCCATCCATTCTAATCCTGCCACCAACATTCACAACATGGGTGTCCAACCTTGTGGCTTGCCTGGGCCACATTGTGTGAAGAGGAATTGTCTTGGGCCTCATATAAAATATATAATATAGTTAATGTATATAAATCACATAATGTTAAAAGTTTACGATCTTGTGGGGCTGCAGTATTATCTGTCCAAGGCCGCAGATTGGACTTGCCTGATTTAGAGACACTGTTGTAGGAAAGCCTGCTTGACTGACTGGTTGTATAAGAGGTTTTATCTCATCTAAAAGGGCTACCTTGGGTTTTACTGGTGTCTGGATCAGAAGCTGTTGACTGGAGAGACCTTTGCACTAAGCAAGGGAAGTAATGGGTTTCTTTGCTGTTTGCAGTGAAACTCTCTTCTTGCTCTGCCATCCCACTCTTAGCTGTTGTGTTGACTTGAACAGCTACGGAAATTGCATTCCATTGGAGAAAGGGTGGTACATTTGTGTGCTGGAATCATGTCGTTAGGCCATACTTCCAGCCCAGATGCCATTGAGCACTGAACTAACAATGATCATCATCATCATCGCTCTCCCAGAAATCCCCCTTTGCCCCAGTGCAGGGTTTAACTTCATTTCACAAATGTCTGCAACACAATCTAGATTACTCCAGTAATTGTGCTTGAATATGTGGGAAAATTTGGAAATTGTCGAGCAGATAAGTGGCATACGATCCTCTCTGAACATATGTTTATTGATTTTCCAGATACGCTCCTTCTAAACGCTGGCACATAGATACAATCATGCGCGTCTTGACAACGGTAAGTATGGCTTCTACAGAGGCTTCACTATGATTTCGTATGCCAGGCAACAGGCCTTCTTCTGATGCGTCCTTGTTTAGTGGCTGCAGAGTGGGATTGTGCTCTGCTCATCATAGTCTGACTGACTGCATTGAAAGAGAGCCAGGGACTCCTTGCTGGATGTGGGCAGGAAGGATCCAGTTAGCCAAGAATGCCACAAATGACAGGCATTACACTGTTTGTGAATTTGCTTCTGGGTGTGATTCAAGTGCTGCCTGTAAAGCCTACATGATGGCCTGGGACCTGCCTTATAGGGACTTGTCTCCTATAAGATCTGCCTGACTGGTTCAGTCTGGCAGGGTTGACATGCTTCTTTCAATTAAATAGTGCCATCTTTCTCTAATTCAGTGCAGCCCTTGGAAATTAGATTATCCCCAAGATTTGAACACCCTACTGGTGTTTCAAAGGGCCTTGAAGGCCTGACCCTTCACATGGCCTTTGACAAGTGTAATTGAAAACCCCCTCCTTTTTTCTTTTTTTGTTCCCATCTGCATGTATTAGTCTCTCCTGCATCTGTTCTTTTTACTTTACATTGTTTTCTTGTTTAAAATGTTTTTAACAATTAGGTATTTTTATTAGGCATAAAATGTTTTTAACTGCTCAGGCATTGGGAGTCAGGCAACTCATAAATTGAATAGATTATTTTTATTGTTTGCAATAGCCATCTGCAAATAATGCAGATTATTGAAGACCATTTTAAATAGTTTGTGCTGTGTCAACCTCTTTAGAAGCCCTTTCATCCTCGGAACTGCGAGGCCACTTAAGAATCCCTCATCACTTTCTCTGTTTATTCTACCAATGTGCAGTGGAAAACTCTTTTTCACAGTAATCTTTGATGACAGCAGTTGGGAATGGAATTTCCATTGCTAAGTAATGTAAGGGGGAGGAAATGGCAGGGGCTGCAGGGTGCAGGAACAGAGGCATAGATCAGGGAGGTGCAATGAAGGTTGGAGTGGGTGTGCAGGACTGCTATGGCAGCGCTCCCCAACCTTTCTGGCTCCACTGAGTGGCAGAGGCAGCAGCCGGGGGGGATGGTTTCATGAATGCAACCTAGATCCCCCCCCCGCGTGCGCAAATGAAACTCCACACACTCGCCTGCCGCTTGCACGGCTCAGTTCCCTATGGGCCACGGCCTGGTAGCGGTCTGCGGAAAGGGGATTGTGGACCCTTGTGCATGAGAGGAGAAGATAGGAAGGCTTGTGGCCTTCCCTGCTGGCTCTGCCACTGACTTTCTGTGGGCGCTGGCAGGGAAGGTCACAAATAGCAACCAGGGCACAGCAACCAGTGGGAAGCACAAATGAGTTGCCAAGTGCCCAGATCTTGATTGTGCATTGAGAGGCTGTTGGAATGGGTGGAACTCTAAGGACTGGTCATAACCACCATTTGTTCAGTGCCATCATAACTTCCAACAGTCACTGAATGAGCTGTTTTGAGGAGAGTTGAACTATGGAATTTTGCAAACTATGTTATGCTAGTATAGCATTTTATTTTATCAGTTTAATCACTTTTATCTGAGCACTTGGAATCAGTCTGATTGTAAGGGACATATAGAGTTGAACTTTACATTCTATTATATTTTTATATAATTTGCTGGTCCAACATCTGTAGCTTTCCCAATAGAAACCTCTTTCTAAGTGCCAAACCGTGGCTAAGGTGTAATACTGTCACTTTTCCCCACCCACTCCAGGCAGGGAGCTATGTTCGTGATGATGCTGTGCCCAACCTTATCCAGCTGATTACCAACAGCATGGAGATGCATGCCTACACTGTACAGAAACTCTACAAAGCCATTCTGGGAGATTATTCCCAAGTAAGTCCTGAGGGTGGGCGGGAACACTCTTTTGATTGTCTCCAGGTAGAGGACATGGCTGAACTATCAACCGTCACCTTTCCTTCTCCTCTGCTAGCAACCCCTGGTACAGGTGGCTTCCTGGTGCATTGGTGAATATGGAGATCTCTTGGTATCTGGTCAGTGTGAGGAGGAAGAACCAATCCAGGTTTGTTGACTGGAGAAGGGAAGAGGATGGTTGTGATTTCTGGGGCATGAGGTTTTGGCCAGGCAGCTGCTTTCCCTGGTTCCTTACCCCTGTCCAAACCTCTGGTTTGCCCAGGTCACAGAGGATGAAGTCCTTGATGTTCTGGAAAGTATCCTTGTCTCCAACTTGACGGCGTCAGTCACACGGGGCTATGCCCTCACCGCCATCATGAAACTCTCAACGCGGTTCACTTGCACAGTCAAGTGAGTCCTCTGGGGTATGGAAGAGGTTTGCCTTTGCAGCTGAGTCTCTAGTGCTCTGCTTAAAAGCTTCTGAAAAGAGCCAAACTCTCCAGGAAGCTGGCGTTTGGAAGAGGAGTCTCCAGCGCCATGTTCTCTGTTGAACCTCAGAGGAAAACTTTGTGACGGAGGTCAGGTGTTTCCATGGGCAATCCATTCTGTGCCACCAGGGCCATGGTAGTTGTGTCTCAAACCTGCTGTAGCAAAATGCTTGGAACTGGCAGGCCTGCTAAAGTAAGCTCTTTGCTGCCTTCACCATTTCTTCCCTCTTCCCTTTCTTTCTCTGTAGTCGCATTAAGAAGGTGGTCTCGATATATGGCAGCAGCATTGATGTGGAGCTCCAGCAGAGGGCAGTAGAGTACAATGCCTTATTCAAAAAGTATGACCACATGAGGTGAGTACTGGAGACCCAGGTCTCCTTGCTTTTCCAAATTCTTCATTGTCCAATGGTGCACCTTGAGGAGCATGTGATGAGACTGAAGAGGGACTCCTGCTGAAAGATAGACTTGATATCACAGCTCTTCGTGCATTATCTTTGCTCAGTCAGCTATCCTGCTAGTGTCCTGAAATAATGAGCGGCTCTATTGAAGAGCAAATATTTTTTTGGAGGATAGTTATTGTCTTCTAATTAGTTTAGAAGTCACATTTCCAGTATGGGCAGATAGCAGTAGACAACATAAGATTATCTAAGAAACACTTCTGAGCCTTGGTAGTACAGAGGTTTAAGGCACCCTGTTATTAAGCTTATTAAGACCAGCTGCCTGCAATTACTGCAGGGTTCGAATCTCGCCAAGGCTCAAGGTTGACTCAGCCTTCCATCCTTTCTAAGGTAGGTGAAATGAGGACCCAGTTTGTGGGGGCAATAAGCTGACTTTGTATAAATATACAAAAAGGATGAAGGCTATTGCTGAGCACATTGTAAGCCGCCCTGAGTCTTCGGAGAAGGGCGGCATATAAATCAAATTAAAAAAAAAAATTAAAAAAAAATTTAAGAATACTTAACCATGCATTTCTTGGAGTGTATCAATGGTAACTGGCCACTTCCTAAGTTCTTCGCAAAACTACATCTCTGGCTGAATTC
Organism: Pituophis catenifer annectens; assembly: GCF_029215685.1. Lineage (NCBI taxonomy): Eukaryota > Metazoa > Chordata > Lepidosauria > Squamata > Colubridae > Pituophis > Pituophis catenifer. Next base: position 26,008,238 of record NW_027256893.1, read on the forward strand.
ACGTAGCCTAATATACCTTAAGACTAGATAAAGTAACACTGTTCTTGTGCAGTATGTTGTGCCTAACAGAAAACCGCTATTATTGATCTGTTTGCTATGTCCTAAACACACATTACAATTGCCTGCTATCAGCTGAAAGAGCTTAACTGATGGCTTGATGTGCCTCTGCTACAGAAAGGCATTTTTGGGCCATTCTTGTTCCTTTATCAGAGAGACCCTCTGCAACGGGCAATTGCCTTCTACCGCAGTTCTCCATGTGAATAGAACCATAGGATTTGATTACCTTGCTCCCTTGCAGGTCAGCTCTGCTTGAACGTATGCCAGTTCTGGAGAAATTGGCAGCTAACGGTCCTACAGATGTTACTCAGCCCAATGGGGAAGCAGAGCCAACAATCTTGGAGACCAAGCCACCTCTGTCCAGCCTGCCACCAGCCAGCCAGGTAAGAAAAGTGAATGTTTTCTCAAAATCATGCTCTCAACAAAAGTGGCTGCAAGAGTGACTTAAACTACCATAAGATCAGTTGATGGTTTTCTTGCTACTCCTCTTCAGATATTCCCCTGCTTAGCTGCTTCCCTGGGTGTTTTCTACTGAGTTGCATGGTCTTTTGTCTAGATAGATTAATGGACTGTCTCCATGTTTTTCGTTAGGCCAATGACCTGCTGGATCTTTTGGGAAGCAATGACATCACTCCTGTCATATCAACGGCCCCTTCCAGCAAGGCAGCTTCAGCTGGTGGGGAGCTGCTGGACCTCCTTGGGGATCTCAATCCAACAACAGGTGAAATCCTGTGTTCGGGTGGGAGAAAATCCGGATGGTGGGAAGCCCAGTTTTGGGGAGCCATAGAACTTTCTGTGTTGCTTTTGCAGGCCCTCCAGCTCCTGCCCCACAGATACCACAGCCTCCATTTCTGTTGGATGGACTTTCTTCACCACCCATCTTCAATGATATACCTTCTGGTGAGAATGTAGAATGCTCTGCACATGAGCTAGTCTGATATATGGAAGGAGATTGCTAACATATAGAAATGTATACAGCTCGTTTCTATTGAAGATATTTCCCAAGTTGACTGAGAACCCCAATCAAAAACAAAAGAGTATTGCTAATCAAACCTACTCAAGCAAACAAGCCAGCTTCTCGTGGGGTTGTGGTGTAATATTGATTACCATAGCCTGGTTTTCTAGAGCCAGCATGGTATCATGGTAAAGGTATCAGACTAGAAATGGGAGTCTCTGAATTCTAGTTCCATCTTAGGCCAGAAGGGTGGCCTTGGGCCAGCCTTAGGAAGGAGGCAGTGGCAAGCCCCTTCCAAAGACCTTGCCAAGAAAACCGCAGGGACCGGTCCAGGCAGTTTCCAGGACACCACTCCAGAATTAAAAGGAAAATGAAACAAAAGCCAGGCATTCCCCTGCAGCGTGATTCCTCACATATCCGCCTGTGAGGGTGTTGGAATCTGAGCTTCTAAAAGGTAAGGGAGGTTGCAGGCGGCCCCAGAACTTGAGCAGTGCTGCTTCTCCACAGGCATTCCTCCAATCACAGCCTACAACAAGAACGGGCTGAAGATTGATTTTGCTTTTGAGCGCTCCAACACCAACCCCAGTGTCACCGTCATCACCATACAGGCCTCCAACAGCACTGATGTGGACATGACAGATTTTGTTTTCCAGGCTGCGGTACCAAAGGTGAGTCAGGTCTTAGGCTAACCTAAGATGTGGTTTGGCCATCAGAAGACTGCTGCTAGCAGCCTTGCAGAATATTTCTGTGAGGGCTTGCTTGGCATTGCCAGGAAATCAGCCTGGCTCCCTTATTTGTTCCTTTCTAGACATTCCAGCTGCAGCTTCTGTCTCCCAGCAGTAGCAGCATCCCAGCATTTAATACAGGGACCATCACACAAGTCATCAAAGTCCTGAATCCGCAAAAGGTACACAAGTGAGGCAGTTCTCCAGTCTTCCTTCAGATGGCCTTTAGTAAGGGTTGTTCAGATTGAAGAGGGAGGCACAAAGGAAGCAAGGGAGCCTTGGGCAAAGGAAGAGGCGGCTTTTGCTTCTTCGCTTGACTCCCCTCTTGGTATCTTATCTGGCTAGGGCTGGACATTGGCTCCTCTCCACCCCCTGCTCAGTTTTCACCTCTCTGGTTTTTTGCAGCAACAGCTCCGCATGCGGATCAAGCTGACATACAACCACAAGGGCTCGGCAATGCAGGACCTGGCAGAGGTCAACTCTTTCCCCCCCCAGTCCTGGCAGTGAGCTCTGCTCTCCTCACCCTACCTGGTTGGCCAAAGGAATGTTGGGCAGAGCCTGTGACTCCAGAAGTTCCCTAGCCTCTCCGTGGCTGGGGGAGCTGCTGCTGCTGCTGCTGCTGCTGCAGAGGACGAGGAGCACTGGCCTTGCTCATCCTGAAGCATCTCTCTTTCGAACCTCGCACACTCTCTTCCCCCTCCTGAACTGCTGAGCCCCATCCACCACAGACGCCATGTTCCCTTGTTTGGGGAAGGGGGGGCACATTGGGACATGTGCTCTCTCCTCCCTCCCCTGAGAAGGGGGCTGCTGCTGCTGCTGCTGTTGCCGCCTTGTGTCCAGCAGATGGGTGGGTGAGATGGGTTTGGGTTTGGCTTGGCTCCTTCTTACCGGGTTACCATCTTTAGACGCTTTTGTTCAAGGAAGCTGGTGCCCTTCTTTTCTCCTTGGGTTCCCCTGATGTTGGGGCCCTTTTCTACACATGACTGCACCCTTGGTGAGCAGTGATTTGAGCCCTGTATGGATCTGCTGTTCTGGACAGAAACGCTGCTTAGAGGATTTGGCAGAACATTGGGCAGTGAAGCCAAGCCCATTTTGGGCCAGTGCCTCTTTGAAGAAGCATCATGATGGACAAGACTGACTGCTCTAGCAAGTCGTTTTTCAGTGTGCCCCATCCCAAATCTCGGACCTCCTTTTGTCTGTTCCTTGGCTGTCAGCTGTGGTAGGATGAGTAGAAAGGAAGAGTGTGTTCCTGGGCAAACGTCTTAGAGATGGAGGGGGGGCCCATTAGCTGCAGAAAGACTCATCTCAAGATTCCACTGCAAAGCTGCTTCCCGCTCCGAACCCCCCCCCCCCTTTCATTTCCTGAGTCTGTCAGTCCTGGGTTCCATTTGAGTTTGTTCTTCTGGGACATTTGTGTTGTATCTGTAATACTGGCACTGAAATAAAGACCATCTGGTTTAATGAGATGTCCTGCTTTTAATAACTGGTTTGGGACTTCATGTCCCAAATGGGGAGTGCAGTGATCCAAAAGTTCAGCAAGATTTCACAAGAACTAGTCTAATGCAGAAGTGAAAGACTAAGGTAAGTGTTTATAAAGGAGTCCTTTGTATTCCTATCCTGGATCCCTGCCTGCTTTGCAGAAAAAGCAATGAATCTGCTTCTAGTAAGTATGAGGGGTCTTTGTTTTCCAAGAACTGGCACCATGGCATAGCAAATCTCTACACAATACAGTTTATGAATCAGGTTGATCGTATTGCACCCCTTCCCCAACAGGCTACTGCTCTGAGTCAACTCCGCTCTTCTAGATTTATGATGTTCCCACAAACATATTTTTACCACTCAGCTCTTTATACTCAGTCTTTTATTACTCAATTCAAACAAAAGTCTCAAAAAAGCCTTTCCCAAAGTTCTGGCAGTAGTTGGGAGGAACTGCTGTTTCACTCTGGTTGCTCCTTTCCTAGTTGCTATCAAGCTTCAGGCAGGACTCCCACCAGAATATACTGCTCACACTAGTTTGTGGATACAGCTAATCCTTGACTTAGGACATTTAGCAACCACAGTTATGATCAGAAAGGGTGTTTTATGGGCCATAAAGTACTTCTGCCAGGTAAAAGGTCCCCATACAATCACAGCCACATTTCAAGTGTTTGGCAACCAGTTCACATTTATGATCAGTTGCCAAGTGCCCCGCAATCAAGTGATCACCATTTGCAGTGTTCTCTGCTGGCTTCAAAGTCACTTGAGAAGCCAGCAGGAAAAGATTTCAAGTGAAAGGGCTAAAGGGAGCTGAAATCCTTTGAGGGCTGAAGGAATGGAGCTGAAATTTTCAGGATTTCAGCTACCTTCCTTCAACCCAATGAAGGATTTCCCCTCCACGCATGAGAGCACCTGAAATCCTTTGGTGGGCTGCAGGAACTTTTGAGAGCAAAAGGGCTGCCTGCCAAGAGGATTTCAGTTCCAAACAGGCAGCTTCTTCCCTCTGTCTACTTAACAACCCAGGAAATTGCTTAAAGTCTACAACTGAAAGTACCAGTTGTACTTGAACAGAGAACGAAAAAGCAGTCACATTGTGTTTCACTTAAATGACTGCTTCACTCAACAATTGAGATTCTAGATCCAATTGTATCCGTAAGTCAAGGACTACCTGTAGTTTGTGCCCCTGGCAATTGACTGATAGTCCTCTTGCCTGCTTGTAATAAGCTGCCAATTGTCCATGTTGCTCATCATCTTTCTCCTACATCCCTCCTCACATTGTCTTAGCATTTTCTCTTTTAAGCTAAGATCTGCCACAGTGTGGCTCACCTATCACAGGCAACTGCAACACTTTGTATGCCTATGAGTAAAATTACAAGGGAATGTATGCATGCATGAGGGAAGTAGGGGCGCTAAGTGTTTATGACAGGCTGAAAGTGCTATTTCAAACTTCAGAGAGCAACCCCAAGTTCATTCCCTCATAGCATAGCTATGCTATAGCATGCTCTCTTTGTGACACAGCATAGGATCTAAGCCTGTGATGGTGAACCTATGGCATGCGTGCCGGAGGTGGAACGCAGAGCCATCTCTCTGGCCACGCGAGCCGTCGCCCATTGCTCTTCCAAGTTCTGGCATGCCAGCCAGCTGCTCTTCACGCACGTGGAAGCACCGGAAACCAGAAGACCAGCTGCCCAGTGCGCATGCACATGCCAGGAAGATAATCTTCAGGTTTCTGGTGCACATGTGCACACTGGGCAACTGCTCTTCCGGTTTCCAGCACACGCTCCCGTTTTGGCACTCGGTGCCAAAAAGGTTCACCAACACTGATCTAAGACACCCCTGATGAAAGCACTGAAGGGCTACACCGAGAGTCAAATGGCTGGAAGGGAAGGACACTGAGAGACTAAGACACTGGTATGAGTTTTGTACATGCTAGGCAAAAGCACAGCTGGTGATTTAGTGGACATGCACACCCACCCGCAAGCAGTTCAGCATGTTCAGAAAATTGTTTTAGCAGATTCAAGCTTGATGATTAATCCTGGCATGTTGGGTGAATTGTACAATAAATACTTCCAGTGGCTGAAAACAATTCTTTGCTGCCACAAGGAAAGCCATGTCCAAATGTGAAAGGTAATTTAGTCCATCTGCTTTTGTAATAAGACATGATTAAATCTTTCTGTGATGTGTTTGAATTTCCCTCAACCCTTGTCTAAGTCCACGTGCTGCAACTGGAATTAAGCTTTGCAATTCCCACAAAACAAAGATTTGAGAGTTCCCGAAGAGTAACTGTACTTGATACGAGCTTGAAAGAAGTTAGTTTTTATTTATAAGTAAAACAGAAAAGGAGAAATTGGATCAGAAAGTCCAGGAGGCCACAGCTGGATCTCACATCTAAGACTTTGTCCAGCTATTGTACTTTATAAAGTATAAATATATAGCACAATTAAAAACCAAATTCTCAGCTCTTGTAATAACTTGTGCTATAGGGTAAGTTCAAGGCAGACAGAGCTGAAGGTGATGTGCCTTTTGGCCAGGGGCTGATCCCATCTTCACATGGCCCTGCAAAGAAGCTGGTAAGTGGCAGATGTTCAGTGCTAAGTGTAGCAGCCTCAGGACAATCTTTCTTGGACAAAGTTGGCCCTGGATAATATTTGGCAGTCTTATGTGCTGCCCTAGATATGAGGCAGAACCAAGGGGGCTGTATTGAAAAATACAGGCACATGGTCTCCCCAGAAGGGTAGAGGAATGCAGATCTTTTGACCACTCAAGCAGCTACATCTTCCCAGCTCTCAATTGGAGCCTCATCGGGACTTTAAAAATGGCTACAGCAAGATCCCAAAGAATTGGTTCAATTGGTTCAATTGGATCTCTTCAGAGCTGACAGTTTCTGGGCGAGGGAGAAGCAGCAAAGGGGCTCGTTGGCTTTGAAGGCGAGCTCCTGCAAGGTCCGGGGCAAAAGTGCTGCGCGGTGGGGGGGGGAGGCTTCGAGTGGCCACAGCTTTCCTTCCCGCCCGACCAGGTTCGTCCCTCGGGATTGCTTTGGTTTGACGGTCCCGGCTGATTCGGAAGCCACCAATCAAAAGGGAGACCGCGGCGGCCGCCGCGAAAAGCCCCGCAGATATTCTTGCTCCGGGTCACCTGCAGCCGAAGCCGCCGCTGTGCCAGCCATTGCGACAAAAGAGCGCTGGCACCGAGCCGCGGGCTCCAGCCTCACTCGGGACGGCCTCCCGTGTGCTGGGCTTTCTCCGCGTGGGCTCCGCTGAAGCCGCCGGGTGCCGCTCTGGGCTGCTAGCGGTAAGTAGTCCCGGGCCGAAAGGAGGAGGAGACGGAACAAGTGGGAGCCGGCTAGGCCGAGAGCCCGAGGGACGGGAGGCAGCTACAAGTGCTGGCCCATCCTTCGCTCTCCAGCCAGGAGGGCTCAGGCCCGTTCGCCTTTGCTTTCAAGACCAGTCGGGCCCGCCATCGGCCGCCCTTCCCGTCGGGTCCACGAGAGGCAGCTGCCGCCCTCGCCGCCGGCTCCTCAAGCAAAACGGACCCGGTAGACCCAGGACGCTCGGCCGCTTCTCCCAGGCGCCGACAGCTGGCCTGACCCGCGCAAAATTCCCCGCAGCTCCTCCCGGAGGGCGCCAGAAGGGACTCGGTTTATTCCATTAATCCGGCAGCTCAGTTCTCTTGGCGCGGGGCGTCGGGGCTCGCTGGAGCCGCTCCTGTGGCTCCGTTCTCGGTCGTTGCGCCGCCGGGCCGGCCCCTCCTACCCTTTTCCGCACAGAGCCTTGCGGGTTCCTCCTCCGCCAAGCGGCGCCTACTGCCCCACCGCCCCTGTGCCGTCCCTGCCTTTCCGCCCGGAGGGAGAGCCGAGGCGATTGGGGTCTGGGGAATCCCTCGAGCTGGAGGAAAAGTCGGGAGCTCCGCCAGCAAACGAGGGAAGAGCTCCTTGGCGGGCGGAGGAGCTGTGGCAGGGGAGCGTCAAGCTGCCCTGCTGCCCAGCGAAGCCTCTGCGGGGAAAGCCGCGCCCTTGCTCGGCCGCAGCGCCTGCCCTCGGGAATGGGCCCCCCAGGATCTGGCGGTTCCCGGGGCTGTGGGGACCTGGCGCTCCTCCCAGGTGTCGGGGTCTCCTCCCTCGCAGGTGGAATGTTGGGGTGGGGATGCTGGGCGTTGGACTTCCCTTTAATTTTGGTTAGGTTGATGGCTACTTCTTATTATATTGCTTTTGTATTCTCAAGCAAGTTCAAATATAATGTAAACTTGGCATTAGATAGACACAGACATAAAATCCTCTAGCGGCTAGCCCAACCCCCTGCTCAAGGCCTTATACCATCCAGCCAAATGGTTGTCCAATCTATTTTTGAAACCCTGCAGTGATGGGACTGGGAGCACCTGCAACCCTGGGAGGCAAACTTAATTGTTAATTGTTCTCACTGTCAGAAAATTTCTCCTTCTAGGTTGGATCTCTCTTTAACAAGTGTCCAGTCCACCTATATTATTTCTTGTGCTGCCCTCTGGTGTCTTAGAGAATCCCACCTTCTCTGTGATATGCCCTCAAGTACTGGGAGACAGTTATCACATATCTCAGATAAAACAGTTTAACAAGTAAAATATTTAATAAATGTTTCATAAAACAGCGGCCCCCAACCTTTGGGGCATCAAGGACTGATTCTGTGGAGAGAGGTTTTTCCATGGACCCCTTGTGTGGTTTCACATGCTGCCTGCATCCCAGGGCTTCGCTTGTTTGCGCGTTCCTGTTTTTGGCATGCCACAGCCAAGTGCTGATCCACAGTTCCGGGGGACTGGGGACCCCTGTCATAAGACACTTAAAATCCCAAGTTAGTGTTATTTAAAAAATTGTTTTTATAGCAATAGTTACAAATCTGGCTGATAGCTCTGAAATTTTAGGATTTTCATCTGCAGGTACAATTTTTACATGTCCAGAATTATTTCTTCCTGGTTTGGATTTTAAAATAGATCAGATAACTTCCTCCCAGATGCATCTGGTTAGACATCGTCTGTCTCACCATAATGGGTCTCCTTAGCAGAGCTCAAAGTCTGAAATGACCTAGTTGCTCAGCTAGGAGGGAGGGATAGCTGAGGCACCCAGGAGAACTCTGAGCTGATGGCTGATGAGGAAGTCCCCCGATGTTTGCTGTTCCAAGCACAATCAGATAAGTCAAGCTGAGCAGGGCATGGGTAAATCTTCCTTAATATGACACGATGCTGACGACAATTCAGCACTCCTCCATTTCACTGTTAAAATAAATTATAATGCTGTACCATTCCAAAATTCATACTGGTCAATTGTCAACTTTTATAAAGGTTACTTTAAGTTATTGTGAGGCACTGCTATTTTACATTTGGTCAAGACAGTATCATAAATCCATGAACAAAGATGTCTCAGAATTGTTTACATGGCTCATGTCCAAGCTCAGTTCTTTTGTTTGGCCATGTTATTCTGGTTTGAAATATTAAGTACATGGACTATCCTTCATTTCTCTAAGGATTTCAACTAAGCACCAGTATCTTATTTTTGTTACATTTTCTTTTGTGGTTATATGCATGACAAAGGAAAAAAGTGTCTGAAAGAAAGCAGACATTATACATTTTCCAAAAGAGCTGAACATGTCCATCCCTGCAAGTTAGAAGAGAGAATCTGTCCCAGTGGAAGAATGTAGTAATAGAGGGGTGAAACCAAAAACCTTTTCACTGTGTATGTAGAAAATGACAGTACTGTTGAATACTTATAAAATAGCCAGGAACTATTTCCAAAAAACAATCCTGCTTTGCTATTTAATTCCTTTTCAATTTTTTCCAGTGCAACAGTCATCCTTCGTCATACACTGTGTGCAAATTCTCAAGAATAGTTTTGCACAGTACAACCTAATTGCATTTTTCAGTGTTTAGCCAATGTTTTAACTGTTGTCAGTTAAAAAATGTCTTTGTAGAATTGGTCTCAAGACTTTTAATTCTGAGAACTCAGCCAAGGATGGCTGAATTGAATAGGATGCTAAATTATGTTTCAAAAGAATAACCAACATTTGTTCCTCAAAAGATTTATGAAGTCCCCCCTCCCCATGGGGAGCTTTCTTCTTTGCATCCTCCCCAGCAGAGGAAATGAAGTATTCTCTAGCAAATTTTAATTGATGCATTAACTCTAGTGAAAGTCACAGGAACAATTTCATGTCAGGTTTTCATAAAGCTTCCCCTGTGGTTATTGGCTGTTCATTGAAGGTGGAGAGGTTCTATTCTTTTCATCCAGAAACCTGATGGAACACAACTATTTTCAGAAGTAGTTAATGATTTAACTGACTCTTAGGTAGGCAGTACAGGGACACAAATCTCAGTCTTTTGAAATCAGCTCACTCAGTGACCTGCAACAGGTTGATTTACAAACCAGTGCTTGTCCTGTCCAAATGTCTTCTGTTGCCAAAGTAATCATGAAGACCAATTAAAATGCTATGAAATTATGCACAGCCTTTGAATTATGCAGATGCAGTTTTTTAATATTTGCCTGAAGAAATCTGATTAATATATCCATACCAGCATTTGACTCTGATTACAACCTTCATATTCCATGTGGCACTGTCCAATTCTCAGATATTGAACCTTGAGTGGAATTTGGAACTGTCCTACTTTCTCACCTTAAAGTTAAACTAACTATTTTCTGATAGACTTGCATGTTCTTTATTATGACGGTTGTAGTTCACTACCTCAAGGATTTAGTGGTCTGCTGTGTGGATGCTTGGGTGGTTTAGGGGTGGGGAATTTTTGGTGGGTGGGGGTGTGTCTGGGGATTGTCATGTGTGTTGGACTTGGTCTCTGGGTGTTATGTGAATTTCGTTGTATGGGTATACCGTGTATATACATACAATGACAATAAACTTTATATCTATATAATTGGAAACCACACAATGTTTTTCAGATCTGCATTGTCCTTTCCTGAAAGTATCTTGAATACTTGTCAAGCAGATAGTAACTTCTGTTTTCTGCTCATCTTTAGCAGAAAATAGTCACCATCTATTTTTTGATAGGTGAACTTGAAGTAAGCAAGTTAGAACCAAATTTACTAAGCATAAGGCAAAGAAGCCTTGCCAAAGAAGATTTAATCTGAGTTCTGCAAAACTAAGTCAACATTCATTGATTATTTATCAGAGTATAACAAGTACTGTATGTGCATAGGGTTAATTCTCCAGATTTTATTGTTGTTCTTTTTTTACAGTGCTTACCGCAGCACACAGATGTCATGCCAGCTGTTTTTTTAGAGACCTGTGAGAGTTCTCACACAGGTAGGGAAAAACAAGATGACAATAAATCCGATGGTTATAAAATAAAAGTTCAGATGGAGACAAATCTGACCAGCCAAAGTAGAGTTACGTAGGATGGGAAGAAAACTAAACAGAAGAGGTCATTTGGCCATTGTTTTCATACATAAAACTTGTTCTCAAATCACATCAGTTGCTTAAATTCTTCATATATGGCTTTCTAATATCCTTACTTATCCATAGAATAGAATCCATAGAATTGAGTGCTTATCTTAAGCGGTTCATTCCTGCCCATAGGGTGATACCCACATATCCTCATGATGAAGCTGTTGATGTAGGAAAAGTACAAGGCATGATCCTGCATCTGGGGGAAAGTGTCCATCTATCTTGTCCAAAACATCTGATCAGAATTAGCATCCCTGTGATAAGAGGAAAAAAAAAAAACCAGATCAATTCTCACACAGGGAATGTTCCCCAAGGATTTGTGTTGGGGCTGATGCTTGTTAATTTGTTCATAAATGATTTGGAAATTGCTTACTCCCAAAAACCAAAAGAACCCTAATCATAACCTTCCTGGCAGCTATAACATACTCCAGAGGGTTCATTTTCAGATCATTTTCCCATCTGTTACTCACAAGTGTAACCCAGACATTCCTGAGACATCCTTTTATCAACTCAAGAGTGGTTGGTTATCTCTAGAAGTTGCTAGGACTCACCAACGAGGACATTGAAATGACATTGAAAAATATAAATTGGCCATAATTGCTTTCAGAAAGTATAAATATAGCAGAAAAATTTGGGCTACTGATTCCTTTGGGCTCCTGTCAAATCTCCTGGAAGCCAAGCCAATGTATACTTTCTGTAGTGTACCATCAACAACTTTTCTTCAGGCTGCAGAGCCAAACAATCACAGAATGGACCGCCACTTCTTCAGCACAAGGATGAGGGTAGCCGTCTTACCTAGGAAAGGAGGACTTCCAAGTGTAGTGGCTTTAGGTTAATGTGATTGTTCCGTATTCCAGGAGGTGGAAGAAGAATGAGTGTAGAGCCACAAGCACCCACCCTACCATTGGAGATGGCCTCTATACAGATTATAAAATTTCAAGAAAGGCACAGCTACTGTATTTCTTATGTTTGAGAAACTCAGCCCCACATTCAGGACAAAGAAACAGCAGAAACTTGAAGAACTTGGTATTGCTTGATGGGCTGTTTTATGGTCAACAAGGGGAAAAAGGCATATATATGTAGAAGTTTGGCTTACTGTAGAAATCAAGCCAAAATCAAGCTCTTATGTCTTTGCAAGATTTAAAAGTTAAGCCTTTTCCTCCTGTTTTTCAGGGTCAACGGACTTTGGGCAATTCTTTCCACTGGTTCAAGACTGAACAGACTTCCTCCTTGATTGCAGAACATATCTGTCTAGCAGCTCCAGCCAAATTAATGCTGATTCCCACCTTGCAAGTGCCCACCGTTAACCCAGTGCTGCTTTTAGGGTCTGGTCTCTGGGGAAGCCAGCGAAATCATTCCACGAAGCAGAACAACAGGAATGGGCCAGTATTCCTGCTGGCACCTTCTTCAAGGATGGCCATTTCTTTTCTCACCCCTCTTCTTGGCTTCAGAGTTATGGACATGGTCATCCTTGGAGAAGAGGCCAACAGGACCACTGGCCCATTCCTGTTGCTCTGCTTCATGGAATCATTGCACTGGGCATGTTGCTCTGAGGGGGAATGTGGTAATTTTGCTGATAGTACAAAGAAACTCTTGGCTAGTTGGTGGCTGCTGCCGCCCCTTGTAGCGCCTCCTGGCCAACATGCAACCAGAGGAGTGGCAGAAGGCTCGTCCCTTCCAAGAGTTTCAGATGCCAGCTCTTCCTCCACAAAAGTGCGTTATTCTGCTGAGAAGTTGCCCTCTCAGAGGAGGCCTGCGGCTGAAGTCAACAGAGGCCTCTGAAGTCTATTTGCTTAGCTCACTGGGGCTTCAAGGCCACAGAGGGGAAAAGGCCACAGACAACAGGCTGTGCAAGTGGATAGTAATAGAAAAGCACATGTCAAATGCCAGTGACAAAATGAGTCAATATTGACTTTGGCTTCAAAGAGGGATTTGGCGCAGGAGGAGATGGAGATGGAAGGGGCTTTCGCCTGCCTGCACTCCCTCCTTTCCTGTGACTCAGCCACTTGCTATGGAGAGTCTTCTGCTGTCCTGCTCCTCCTACCCAAGGCTTTGGGTGGGTGCCTGGAGCTGCTGATGGACACAAATAAGATTTCTATTAGTACAGCTTGATGGGTGGGCAAGAATGGGTGTGGGGGAGGCATTAAAGCAGCTAAGGAGGAATGAAATGTACTCATTAAGAAAGCAAGGATAAAAGATAGATAAGGCAGTGTTAGGTGTTGAGGAAGGCCACTACTTTGTTCCTTTACCATGACCTATGAAGTATTTCAATGAAGTCCAGCCACGTTTGGATCTGAAAGCAGAAATCTTCTTGGGATCTCCTTTTCCTTGCTGATTTGGGGTTGGGAAAGAGCAGGGACAAGGGAATCAGAATCATCTTGAAGATGGAACGTGGAGGGGCTGTTCTGATGATTGAAAACCCCAACACAGAAGGATTGTCCAAAGCAGGACAGGGATCCTTGCAGAAACCACCATATATGATGGGCTTTGTAATTGTTTAATAAGCAGATGGTATGGTTGGAAGGGAGGATGAATCAGGTAGAAATGAGGATTTTGCCTGTTGCCATCTCCACTTATTTCCCTCCTCTTGCCCCTACCACTTTGGGCCTGGGAACACAACTATTCACATTCAGGCAGGTCCTTGGTTCATCTCCCAGCTAAAGCAAAGGAGCTAGACTTTGGGGCAAGGTACATGTGTGGGATACAGCTGAAATAAGAGGGCTAGGTGCTACAAGGGGGTTGGGGAGCCTGTCATCTGTGTTCCTGCCACTGCTTGACACATGAGTCCTTGCAGAAGCAGCCTCAGAAACATGTGAATAATCTCATGTGCGTGTTGGAAGAATGAGCAAAGATGGCTGTATGAAGGCCTTGCTATCCCCTCCATTAAGCAGATTCAAGACTGAGCTGTTTTTTGGATGAGGTTGCGGACAGATCCTGGGATGGCCATGGGGGTGGGGAGGAGCATGGCTGCCTGTGAGGGTTGCAAGACCTTGTCTGCTGCAGTCTGAAATTGTGGAGGGAGACCTCCACAAGACTTGAGAAGGGCAGAGAAATAACAACTGTCCTTGGAGGTTGGTGGAGCACTGAGCAAAATCTGCCAGAGGTGGAATGGGAAGACCTGAAGGGGGAGGACAGACATTAATGGGGCAACCCGCCAACCCTCCCTTTCTTTTCTTTATTCTTCAGTGTTGGATTCTTTTGATGACCTGGAGACTCTGGCACATATTTATCCTCAGTGTCTACCAAGATTCACGAAAGAAGGTACTTTAGAGGAAAGTAGACAGAGTCCTTCTCTTGCCTGTCAATACAGCTGCTCTCTATGTAAAGTGCCAGGATTCAGAGAAGGATCAAACTCAGCCACTGACTTCTTGTGGATTTCCTCTGTCCCAAAGAAAGCAGAATTCTGGAGAAATATGAAATCCCTTTCCTCTTTAGGTATTGGTAAAGTGGATTACTGATGGTTGGAGGAGGGGGCAGATCTGTTGTTGGTGTGTGACGCCTTCCCATTCCCAGCTGGTGCTTAGAGCATTTGGGATCAATTATTGTGTTTTGCAACGTGGAGCTGATGAGGTGGGCCTCATGGATTGCATCAGGCTGCCTTAAATGCCAGGCAAAGCATTGGATCATGCCTGAAGTTAACTCTTTGGGTTTCACTCCCATCTTCGCATCATGTAGTCTCTTTGGTTAGATTCTGAAGGTGTCCATTCTTTAACCCATGGGGGTTACATTGGGCTGGTGGCTTTTCCTGACCCTGGGAGAAGATGGATCTCAGGTGTCAGGTAGGCCAAGAAGAATTCTACCCATATTGGATGGTTGGCTCTGGAAGGGGAGCAATGTGGTTCCAGCAGACAGTTTTGGCCCTTGTCTGAAAGAGTTAACATGCAGCCCGTGTTTGTTCCAGATGTTTGGAGCCAGATGGAATCAGAGTTGGGGGTGTCCCTGGGTAGAAAGTACAGCCCTCCACATCAGCCAATAGCTGGAGGACTCCAGGCTGACACCCTGCTCTTGACTCTAGGCGGCTGCAGGCTTGCCATGCATAAAAGGACTTGTGTTCTAGCACTCTGGTTCTGCCTTGGGTTCAACCACATTGAAAGCTCCTCTGCTCATCTTCACCATCACACTGAGCTGTAGCCACATCTTTGGGTGTCTCAGGTAAGTCACCAACACCTGGGGTTCCTGAACCAAGAGGCACTACAAGTAACAATAGAGGAGTATCTTTGTAGCTCAGGGTTGAAATGAGGGGTCCTTAGTGCTCTTTGAGCTTGGTTGTTTTCTTGCAGATGTTTCATTAGCCAAACTAGGTAACATCATTAGTGCTAGCACTGAAAAGTAACAGGTTCAGAGACACCAGTGACCCCCTCTACAAATAAGTTTAACCAAGGGTCATTTCAAAATTCGAGCAGCATTTGGTGCTCGCTGAACTCTTCCTAACCGTGCCCTCTCTAATGAAGACTGTTGTGCATGACCTGGCCTTGTACAGGCACAATGCCGGAGAACCCCAAAAGGAGAACAAATGAACAAGAGGACACTGGACAGTGCCAGGACCAAGGAGCTGACCTATAGTTTCCTGTCTGACTGGCAGCTCCAAATGGAGTACAATCTGAGAATACTGGATGGTTTAATATGCCACAATTACTCTTTGGGTAATCGTTTCCTCAGTCAAACTTTTGCAGTTTGTTAGGAAGATTTTGCCAATATTCAATTCAGATGTGCCTTCTTGTAACTTGTCTCCATTATTCTGTATTTGTCCTCTAGAACAAGAGAGAAAAGGTCTTGACCTTCTTCTGAATTCATTCTTTTGTAAATTGGGGTGGGGGCTCTTATATTGCTCCTCTCCATCTTGTCTCGGGGTTAAACATACTTAGGTCCTTTATGTTCTGTTTTTCTATTCCCTGGTCACTCTTTTGTCCTCGGAACTGATTTCAATTTCCCTGAAACCTCTTCCCATTGCAACTGGGACTGAAGGCAGGGTGTAACTTACACAACTGAAGTGAAGTGGAACAATTCCTGCTGACACTTTGAAAACTGTAGGATGCAACCTAAAACATTTTTGCCCACAGCTGATACATACTCCCTTTGCATAAGAATATGGAAATGTTCTGTGGTTTTTCATTTATATCTTGATATTGTGTGATCTCATTCTAACAGATGGAAGAACAAATTGGTTTCAGGTGCTTTATCAAATTTTTTGTAATGGGTTTTTATCTCCTGGGTTTGGGAGGAGAGCAGCTGGATATGTTGCTTTCCTGACAGCCTTCAGAATGTGAACTTGGATCATCCTGTGCACAAAGGGCCAGCTTTTCACAGGCCAAAGTTCATACTCCCAGAGTGAGTGAGGAGGGGAAGGAGCAGGAAAGGTTCAAGGATAGTTCTGCTGTGCTGCAACACCTTTCTCTCCTTGGTTGTGTTGTGGCTGCTAAACTGGTACCTGTACAGGACATAAGAGGAAGACTCTTACGTAGCAATTTACGTGCCACCCCGCCCCCACCCTCATCCCTCTGCTGCCGGGATCGATCACCTTGTAGGTTTCGGTAGTCAATGGCAGGCACAGGGACAGCTTTGGGGTTGGCATCAGCCTTGTTCTGTGTCCCCTGCAGGCTCTCCCTTCCCGAGATGGACTCCTGCCTGATCCAGGTGAACAACAACACCGCCCTGTCCTCTGTCCTAGATGTCCATGTCAACCTCAATGGAAAAAGCCCTTCTTTGCCCAAGGGAAAAGGCCGCAAGCCCCACTGGGCGGTCAGGGCTTCAGAAATGTCTAGAAGAACTTTCAATCCCATTCGAGCCATTGTGGATGCCATGAAAGTGGAGCCCAACCCCAGGAAAGCTCTGATATCTTTGTCCATAGGTGAGTAGGTGGCTCTGGCTGGTCCAGAGAGATTCTGACCTTCACCCTTTTCAATACAGTCCAGCTACTGACAACCTAGGCGCCTCACCCTCTACTTTTCTACAGGAGATCCAACTGTCTTTGGAAACCTTCCTACAGATGATGAAGTTACACGGGCCATGAAAGAAGCACTGGACTCTGGAAAATACAATGGCTATGCCCCATCTGTGGGTGAGTCTTTGGGCTCTGTGGAAAAATCCAAGGCAAGGCGGCAGCGGCGGGTGGAGCACTAACAGACAGTGGCCTTGAGATCCCATAGAAAGCCTTTTTGACCCTGATAGGGAACTGGGTCAAAGGGGAAGGCCTCTGCTACATGAGCTGAAAGTCCAAGAGTATCTTATTAAGGGAATCCTTGGCAAAAGGGTGGGGGAGGGCACTAAATAACATTCTGTGCAGGCTTCTAAGACTGGAATTCAGAAAGTTTCCATTTTATAAGTCTTTTTAATTCAGCCATAGCACTGAACACTCAGTTCATCTCACCTCCCACCCATTATAGGTTACCTGTCCTGTCGAGAAGTGGTTGCAAGCTACTACAATTGTCCAGAAGCACCTCTGAAAGCCCAGGTAACAACACTGATATGTTGAGAAAGAGTAAGAACATTTTTGGGGAAAGAGGCTTGCGTTTTGACACCCCACCTAATTTTAAACGTGCAATAATCATTTAAAGTTCCAGGGGCTCTGATCTTCATGTGGGTCTGTTGAACTGAAAGCCATGAAGTGCCCATTCGACTCACAGCTCCCTCCCTCCCTCCCTTCTTTCCAGGATGTAATCCTGACCAGTGGCTGCAGTCAGGCCATTGAATTAGCTTTAGCAGTCCTTGCTAATCCTGGACAGAACATCCTGGTGCCACGCCCTGGCTTCTCCCTCTACAAAACCTTGGCTCACTCTATGGGAATCGAAGTCAAGTTCTACAATCTCTTGGTAAGCTGGATCTAGATATGGGGACCCTCACCCTTCTCCCAAAAGTGAAACAGAACCAAGGTTCAAGACTTGGAGAAGTGGCTTTGATGGAGGAATCTCAAAGAGAGCTGGAACCATTGCAATATTAGTGGTCAAAACCAAAGCCATATTTAGGGTGTGCAAAAGAATAGCTAGAAGCCTCTGCGATAGCAGATTGGATGTACCAAACCAATTGTTGGAGAAGAGAGAGGCTTTGCAGGAATTAGAAAAAAATCCCTTTTTGCACAATTCTCAGAGAAAGAGGCAAGTTAGAAATAACTATGATCAAAAACGAAGTTATTCTTACCTTAGATCAACATTGTTTATTCCTGGATGTGTGATATAATGTTTATAACCAATGTGTTAAATTGCTTACTTGGAAACTTTTATCTTTTCTTCCAAGACAACATCTTGCAGCTACTGATCAATAAAACTTAATAGCACTCTTCAGCTCTTGATTATATGAGCTGTAAATTGGGATCAGGAAAGAAAGCTTTCCTTATACAATGCCTCAGTTTCTTGGCTGGCCACCAGTCCCTCTTGCCCTCCCCTTTACCTGCCTATCACTTCTGACTCAGGCAGGGAGCAAAGGCCCCATAGCCAGAGTGAAGATGGTTGTTATTTGATTTCAGGCTTCCTCACTCTCTTCATCTTCCTTTCCATTTTGCATCAGCCAGAAAAGTCCTGGGAAATTGACCTGAAGCAAATGGAATCTCTGGTGGACAACAGGACAGCTTGTCTGATTGTGAACAACCCATCCAATCCCTGTGGCTCTGTTTTCAGCAGAAGTCACCTTCAGAAGATTCTGACGGGTAATTCTTCCGACCAGCTTTGAAATGCCTCATGCATGTGTTCCTGTGCTAAACTCTGTGCTGCTTTGCATGGGATAAAAGGAATCACAAAAGGCTCCAGGCTATGGAGCCCATCCAAGTTGTGGGCACCCAGTCACTCTCTGAATGTCTGTCTTCCTTCCTTCTGTTGCCCAGTGGCCTCTAGGCAGTGTGTCCCCATTTTGGCTGATGAGATCTATGCAGAAATGGTGAGTGAGGAGCACCGTTTGTCTGTCTAGAGGAATAGAGAGATGGTGGGACAGGGGTGGGGGAGAAGAAGGGGGCTGGAATAACATGACAATGGCAGAGGGTAGCCTTCAAGAGAAGCCTGCTTTTGTGTCCGAAACTGAGTATGGGACTCCATTCTCCGAGTCTTGACCAGCCACTAAACGGGATTCCTCCAACTCTTCCACACTCAGGTGTTTGAAGACTGCAAATATGAATCCCTTGCAAAGCTTAGCACTAATGTCCCGATCCTGTCCTGTGGAGGCCTTGCCAAGAGATGGTTGGTCCCCGGCTGGAGGATGGGATGGATTCTGATCCACGACCGCCGGGACATCTTTGGAGAGGAGGTAGAGAAATACACACTTGGCTGCTGGGGGGAGGAGGAAGGAGGAAGGAGGAAGAGCTGGCCCTCTTGGTTCCATTCCAACCATTCCTTGTAATGTTTATGCCTGCTTCATGTGCTGCCCCTCTTCATGCTGGGCAAGCGAGCGTGGAAAACCTGGTGGGCAGGGGACTGACCTATAGGCAGGAATCTGATGCTTCCCTCCTCCTCCTTTTCTGTGTGCCTTAAAGATCAGGGAAGGCCTTCTGAGGCTGAGCCAAAGGATTTTGGGGCCCTGCACAGCCGTCCAGGGAGCTCTTGGGCATATCTTCCATCGCACATCCTCTGAATTCTATCACAACACTCTCAGCTTCCTCAAGGTAGGCCTCAACTGTTTCTAAGAACACATTGCAATAGAGGTAACAGTAACAGTATCATCATTGGAAGGGACCTTGCAGGCAATCTAGTCCGACCCCCTGCTCACACAAGAGACCTATACTATACTAGACCCTGCTGACCTTTCTGATTGACAGGCTCAGCATCTTAGCCACTGAGCCAGCAGTGCTTGTACTTTCAGAAAGAAGCCAAGGCAGACACAGTTCCTACTAGGCTGAATGGGTCAGTTTTGATGGGGAGGTTAATAAACTCAGTCTCAAGGGCATTAAATTTAATCTCAAACAGGTCCAGTCATGCATTGGCTAAAGTCAAGTGCACTCAGTCATTTTTGTTGTGAGAACATGTAGATCTGGACAGTTGACCTGTTTTCCGACTTTGTTCTCTAAGGAAAATAGCAAGACAAAGAACAGGGAAAAGCCAAGCTCACACATTCAGAGCTTGCTGTCAACACCTGCAGCAGAGCATGCTTCCGAAACACAGGTGTAGCACATTTTCTTTTCTTTTTGTGATTGAAATAAAAAAGACAGTGAAAGCCAAGTCCGTCCTGTCTCACTGCCCTGAACTTGGCAGCTATTCCTTTCTGCACAGCAGGTGACCCGCTATGGGAGATGAACACTGGTCTTTTCAATGTGCTTTGCTATTTCTTTCTGTAATATTAGCGCTAAGGTTTAAAAACGGGCATTAATATATTTCTGCAAAGATACTGAACTGGGAGAATATTTTGTTTTGTTTTTCACCAGTTTGAAAACAAACTGCTACTAAGGTGGTTTCAAGAAAAGATTCCTTTAATTGGGAAATCTGGACACTAGGACACTTTCTATTACTAGAAAAGATAAGAGATAAATGGGGCTACAAAAGTGAGCAAACAGATTGCCTGAAGCTCTGTGGGGATGTGAAGGGTTGTGCGACAGATGGGGAAAGGGGCTGTGGAAAGGGGCCAGAAGCCTCTTTCTTGCTGTCGTTCACATCCCTAACACAACTGAGCAGGACCCAGCTGTGGTCACATTACATCTGTTGCAAGCAGAGATTCCATATTTCACCCTTCTGGTAGTCCAGCTAATTTTTGAGGTAAGACATGTTTAATCGCTCACTGTCCTCTTTGGTGGGCCTGGCCAGTTGTGTGAATGAGGAGGACCAAGTTTTCCTTCTCTGTGATTTGACTTCCTATTTGCTCTTTCCAGTCCAATGCTGCCCTTTGCTATGCTGCCCTCTCCAGGGTCTGTGGGCTGAAACCGGTCCGGCCCCAGGGAGCCATGTACCTGATGGTGAGCTACCTGCATTTGGGGAGAGGTGTCGAGGGAAAAGCTGTTGGTATGGAAGGCACTTTCTTTCCTTCCCCAAAGACACCCCAGCAAGGGCTGTTTCTTGGGGGAGAAGGGAGGATCTTTGGCTGTGACCGGTTTTCTACCCCTTTGGCTCTAGGTGGGGATCGAGATGGAGCATTTCCCAGACTTTGAGAACGATGTGGAGTTCACAGAGAGGCTCATTGCAGAGCAGTCAGTCTTCTGTCTACCTGCCACGGTGAGATTATTTCTCCATGGGAAGACTGTGAGTGCTGGGACGGTTATGATGGAAATTCTCGGCCTGGCTTCAGCTCTCCTCTCAGCTGCTTCTCTTTTCCCTAGTTGTTCTTTTTGCTGACAGAGGCCCCAGTTTCACATTCATGGAGGCTGGTATGAGAGGTGCTGCAGTATCTTCTTCTGGCTAAATCCTTGGCTGGGCTAGCCTGGAGACTGCCATGTTCCTTGCTGCACTGTCTCTTCTCTCCACTGGATTTTCATATTAAAAATAAATGGGTTGGAGCCCTTCCCTCTGCAGCTATGTCTGCAGCTTGTCATCCTGGTAGCAACCTTGGAGGCTATGGGAGATGAAACAGGAACAAGCTTTTCATTCTTAAAAAGAAGGAAAACTGTATCTGGCCTTGAACATGGGGCCAAGGGGGAATAAGCACAGTGGAATTTGTAAAAAAAAAAAAGAAGCTGTGTCTACTGGCTATCCTCCTGTCCCTGCTTTCCTTTAAAAAGCCCAGTTGTAGCAGCAATGGGACTGATTTACAGGGCATTAACCCCAGTGCTCTGCTTGGGAAGCTGGGAAGGCCCCAAGAGAGTCCAGTGGCTAATGGCTCAGCTGTCTCTCCTGGCAGTGTTTTGAGTACCCCAATTTCTTCCGTGTGGTGATCACCGTGCCTGAGGAGATGATGATGGAGGCTTGCCAGCGTATCCGCTACTTCTGTGAGAAGCACTATCAAGGGGGAGAAGGGACCCAGGATCTGGAATGTGACAAGTAGGCCTGAGCACGTGCACCTGACATTCTACTCCACCTGCTCTGAGTTTGCTCCCTGAGCAGCCTGACTCGGCACCATCATTCTTGTTCTGGACTCTGAACTGCTAGGGCCTGTTTAGAAGTAGGCTGTCAGTGACACTCCTTCCTGCCCAGCGGGCTCAAGAAACTTCTGCAGCAGCCCTGGGCATGCTTGACAGCTTTCAATCACCAGCTGAATGATTTCTAGAGTCTACGGGAAGCTGCGAGAAGGAACCTGCGTGCCAGCCGCAAGCCAGAGCAGAAAATACCCAACCCTTCCACAGAAAGAAAGAAACCTCATCTCTCCCCCACCCCAAAGTACACCTGCAATCTGTTTTCTTGTACACGGATTTGAAGTTTATAAGTTATTGTATTTTTTGTATGAATAAATGCATGTTAAATGTCTGACTGTGTGCAAAAGCTATGCAAGTTCATCTTGCAGCAGGAAAGATGTATTCCTTGGGCCAGAAGCGGAAAGTGGCACAATTCTTGCAGGTTTCACTTGTTTAAAGCACTCAAGGACAGATCTGTCCATTTGTGATTCTCTTGGTTGACTTGTTAAACCAAAAGTCAGCTTTCACCATTTCACTGGCAAACTCAAAAAAAGGGGAGGGTGGGGTGGAGTGGATGGGACTGGAGGGTAGCTCCCAGGGACTAGAGGAAAGAGACTACTGCTGCTACAGTGCACAGCAACTAACTAGATATATGTTTGCCTGGGAGGAAATTAGGAGCTGGAAGCCACTGGGACAAACTTGCTTGAACTGTCAGGAGCCAGAAACTATGTTTTATGCACAGCAGATATGCATAAATTGGGGCAGGTGGGTGGGTGGCTACCTTCCTGTTGGGTTGTGTGCAGATAGATTATATCATTTTGGCCCCTTCTTGGACTGAAATTGGGTTGTGCGGATTGATCCTAAGTCACTCACCTTCATTTAGCCTGGCAATGTACCTCATTCCAGTCCTGTTGATATTGGAAAAAACACCTATGTTGATTTAGAAAAATGATTTCTTCATATGCTGCAAAAGTTGCTTTCAATAGGGTCAGCAGCTTGAAATTTATAAAAGAGCCAACTAAGAGGATTGCTGTAAAAATCTTCTAATATGCAAGCTAAAAATAAAAAACAATTTATAATATGATCATAAACATTTTGAACATTCAATCATTATTCTTACCTTTCCTATCTCTGAACTCAAAAGCGAGATGCCGCTTTCTGCCATTATTGTCAGAGTGCTGGCTTGCTTGTCTCTGTGTAGCTACCAAATGACCTAGTCCTAGTCCTTCCAAGTTGTTGCCCTGTAACCTCTCCCATCAGGAGCTCCTGGAGGGATTTTTTTTCTGGAATGTTTTCCAACAGCTCACAGCTGAATCAGACCATTTTTAGCACCTCCTGCAAGCCAAATTGGTCCATGTTCTGATCTATTTCTGGAAAGTTAATCATGCTGTTTGTCAGGCATTGGTGAACTTTTTACATTACAAGTTCTGCTTGCTTAGGTCAAATAAATGAAGCCATCTGATCCTGATGTCAGGTGTGGCTTGGTGGGTATGGCAAGGGAAGGATATTGCAAAATCTCCATTCCCCCCCCCACTCTGGGGGAAGGATACTGCAAAATCCCCATTCCCTCCCCACTCTGGGACCAGCCAGAGATGGTATTTGCTGGTTCTCCAAACTACTCAAAATTTCCGCTACTGGTTCTCCAGAACCTGTCAGAACCTGCTGGATTTCACCCCTGGGTCAACCTGTTCTCCAAAGCACCTGAAGGCAGAACAAGAAGCAATGGATGGAAACAAATCAAGGAGAGAGCCAACCTGGAACTAAGGAGAAATTTCTTGACAGAACAATTAATCAGTGGAACGATTTGCCTCCAGACTGGAGGTTTTTAAGAAGAAATTGGACAACCATTTGTGTGAAATAGTATAGGGTTTCCTGCTTGAGCAGGGTTTGGACTAGAAGACCCTTCCAACTCCATTGTTCCACTAGAGCTAGGGAAGAAGGGAGGGAAGAGGAGAATGTGGAAAAGCCAACACTTGGCCAAAGGCATGCTGCTTGGAAATCATTTGCAACTAACTTTCCTGCCCCCTTTACTCTTCTGGCACATGAATAACCGTGCCCAGGATAGCTAGAATGTATGGGATCATCTCCTCTGCCAACAGAGGAAATGGCTTCACTTTTTCCCATCAGTATGATCACCTGTTGGCTGTTTTTCTTCCCTTTCCTTGGACCTCCTGGTTATGGCAAGACAGATTCCTATGCAGAGCCATGTGGCAAGGGCCCTTCTGTTTCCTTCAAGTATCATTGTGCCCTGGCTCGTGGGCAGAATCTCAGGTCTGGACTAAGTGAGGCTGTTTCCTTCCCTGCCACTTAGGGCACCTGGGAAGAGAGGCAGGTATTTTACCAATCAGTCGTCCTTCAGAGTTGTGTCCTTGGCCCTGGCATGGCCCAAACTTTGATTTACAATGCATTCAGCCTGCATCTTTGCCTAAACCTGGCATTCAGTAAACCTGCTGTGTCCATTTGTTCTGCAGATATAGCATGAGCAGGATGAAAGAGAGCCTGGCTTGCATTCCATTAATTGTCCTCAGTTCTACATGTGGGAAGGGAAGCGTAAAGCACCCTTCCTAGACTTTAATTTTGGGCCACCCTCCTCAGGCATTTGTAAGGACATCCCTATTTCTTCTAGCACCTATTGTTTCTGTCCTGTAGAGGATGGCCTGGCCTAATGAGGCTCCCTCCCCATTACTTCTCCTCCCCATTGTAATCTGACTTTCCTTTTGGAGTCTTTTCCTCCCAGCAGCTCCTTCCCGAAGCAGTGTATATTGAATCCCAGCTGGCAGGCAGTGCGTGCTGCCCCTGCTCTGGCAAGGGACAATTTTTTTTCCTAGCTGGCTGCAGCCAATGAAAATGTTGTGAGCTCCTTTCAATTCCCAGAGGCTCAAGAGGTAAGTGAGACAAGTGATAATTAGGAAATGTATAGTCTGGAAGCTGAAGACCATGCTGCACATGGGAAAGTGGGCCCTAAACAGAGGTGTGAGATGCAACTGGTTTCTGTTGAATGAAAATAGCAGAGGCCAGATTGAATTATGACCCTTGCAAAATTAACAAGTGTCAGATGATAATTGTGTTTACAGCAGCCACATTCTGCTTCATTGGCCAAGCCAATGAACTACCAGCTGTCCACACTCAGCCTGGACTGTGGCCAGCAGTAGAATAAAAATTGGGTTGTTACACTGAAGAGTTGGAAACTGCCATCTTACAATTTTATGGAGATTTCCAAAAATCAATTGGATCTCTTATGAGATCCTATGAACCGCATATCAAGATTTGCCTTGTCACATAAATTCTACAACTAGTGTTGTGAGAACTGTAATATTCTGATCACTCTTGGACTTCCTCTGCCTGGGAAAAAGGTGGGAAAGTGGGTACTAGGCCTATTTCTACAGGACAGGGATTCTCAAGTTGAATAATTTTTTTTTAGGTGTGATGAGCAGAACAACACGCAATATTCCAAGTATGATTGTACAGTTTACAGGACAGTTACTGCAAGCAACTAATAGCAGCAGCTATTAAGATAACAAGGAAACATAGTTTAGCATTTTGACAGTTGTCTGTCTTCTGCTCTCACTTCCAGGCAGCCATGTTGAAGCTGAACAAGACTGACATCCTGGTGATTTTAGCAATCCAGGTAGCAGTTCTCCTCTGTTTCATTTTTCACCTTCAGCACACTCCCCAGGAAAAGGTGATTCAGAAGCATATCCTCATCCTCTCCTCTTGGAGGTCTGGATCATCCTTTGTAGGGCAGCTCTTCAGTCAGCACCCCAGTGTTTTCTACCTGATGGAGCCAGCCTGGCATGTGTGGGCAACTATGTACCAAGGCAGCGCCAAGGTCTTGCACATGGCAGTGCGGGACCTTATTCGCTCAGTCTTCAAGTGTGACATGTCCGTCTTTGATGCCTATATGAATGAGCACAGGAATAAGTCTGCGCTCTTTCAGTGGGAGACCAGCCGGGCTTTGTGTTCCCCCCCTGCATGTGACCTTTTCCAGCGCAGTGACATAATTTCTAAACACTCCTGCAAGATACTCTGTGGAAATTACCCATTCAGCAAAGTGGAAGAGGCTTGTAAGACATACAGCCATGTTGTCTTAAAGGAAGTCCGTTTCTTCAACATCAAGGTGCTTTATCCTCTCCTCACTGACCCCTCCCTGGACCTCAGAGTCATCCACCTGGTCCGTGATCCCAGGGCTGTTTTCCATTCCCGTGAGAACGTAGCAAATGAACTTGCCCGTGACACAAAGATTGTGGTGGGGCATAATAATATGAAGGACATGAAGCCCTATGCTGCCATGAAGGCAATTTGCAAAAGCCACATTGACATATACACTGAGGTCAAGCAGCCCCTGAAAGATCGCTACATCTTGGTGCGCTACGAGGATATCGTTAAGGCTCCCTTGTCAAGAGCTGCTCAGCTGTATCAGTTTGCAGGGCTTCCCTTCCTTCCCAGTCTTCAGTCCTGGGTGCAGCACATCACACATGGCCAAGGCCTCGGTACCAAGGTCTTTGACACTGATGCCAGAGATGCAATGAATGTGTCACAGGCTTGGAGAAAGACTCTTTCTTATCTCCAAACAGCAATGTTACAAAATATCTGCAAGGAAGCTATGAAACGTTTGGGTTACCGGCCTGCTAGATCTGAGGATGAACAAAAGAACATGGCATTTGACCTCTTGGCCAAGTTGAATATAAATACTGCCTGTCCAGCTTCCAGCAGTTCAAAGCATCACAACTAGACTGCCCCAGGAAGCTGCAGCCTGTGTAGATGGATCCCAACATGAAAGGATGGGGGATCACCTGGCATTTGTCCTGCAAGCAATGCTGGAGTCGCTGACAAGGAAGTAAAAGCACCCCAAAACCTCTATTTACTTGTCCCATCAGTTCACAATCTGCACAATCTACTATCTGATTGGCAGCTGGAATGCTTCCCATGGCCACAAATCTGTTCTCTTGACCTGGTTTCAGGCCCAGGTTCATTGTAGATAACACAGTCTGTACTTATTTTTTTAAAAATATAGCTTACTGCCTAATATTCAAAATAGTTTTGTCAATTAACTGAGAAACATGGCTGTAACAGAATATATAAGACAGTTTTGTAAAATTTTATTGTCAGATCCACATTGACCATTCAAGAACAACTGCCATCCTAATTAACAGTAAACAGCTTACTATGGAAATAAAAATTGCAAAAAAAAAAAAAAAAGGCAATTGTCCTACTGCAGCAGCTTTGGTGATTTTCACTCCTGGCACAAACTTCTCCTGAACAGCTCTCGTTTATTTACATTTCCTACTCCATATTTTGTTTCTAAGTTATTCCTGGTTCCCTCTCCGCCTTTCAGCAAGTCCTCATCGTCCTGTCTGTTCCAAAGAGGTCGCCCGTCCGGACGGCGCCCGGTCCGCAGGTAGCTGGCCACGGCGGCCACTTCTCCGCTGTTCTTCAGAAAAGCCTGAGTGACCGTGGCCAGGTCCACGCCGAACTCCCCCATCAAGCGCTCCATGTCCTTGACTGCTAGGGCCACGGGGGCAGCTGGGGAGCCCTCCGGCTCCGGGGACCGGCAGCTGGCGGCCACGGCACCGGCTGCACCGATCTCCACCGTCATCGGGGCGTCCGGGGGCGCCCGCCTTCCTCTCGAAGTGCCAAGGCCCGGGGAGGCGGGCTCTGCCCAGCCGGGTTGCTCGCCGTCTTCCTGGAAGGGAAGAAATTCAGAATGCGGCCGTCAAACGTTGAGACGTCCGAAGTCGCAGCCCGGGGAAGGGGCGGGCAGCAGAAAACGGGATTCAGAAGTCGCAGTTCCCCTCCAGTTTTACTTCCTGGCCTACCCAAGGCACCCTTGGCCGGCCAGGCAGCCTCGACGGCCCCTTTCCGCCGCCTCCACGCACGGGGCCCGAACTACCTGCTCGAATTCCCGGTTGGCTTGCCGGAAGAGCGCGGGCACCCTCGACACCTCCATCGGCGTTCTCCCGCAGGCAGGCAGGCCCCTCCAGCTGGAGGGAAGGGCCGCTTCCCGGTTGCTGCGGGCACTTCCTTGGCGGGCGCCGGCGGGCAAAGGAAGCCGCCGCAGCTCCGCCCGGACCCTCGCCGCGCTCTTGGCGCACGTCGCCCTCCGACCGGAGGGGTCGCCCCGCTGGCCGTAGCGCTGCGGGTGAACACCCCACCCCACCGGCCCCGTCTGCCCGCCCTCTCCTCGCTGGGCGGAACTCCTTCGCGCGCTTCCGGCCGGCAAAGATGGCGACGGCGCCGAGCCTCTCCGCGACGAGCGAGGCAGAGCCTCGCCTTAGCAAGAAGTGAGTGTCGCTCCGCCGGCCGCCCATGCTGGTCCTGGGGCGGCTGCTTTCGGGGAGCCGCCCGGCTTGGGCTCGGCGGCTCTTGAGCGACGGCCGCAGACAGCCGAGGTGGGTGGCTGAACGGCAGAAGGGGCGGCGGGGCGGCGGCCGGGCGGGGCCACTAAAGTTCCCGGCTTTTCTCTCAGCGAACTGAAGCGGCGTCTGAAGGCCGAGAAGAAGGCGGCCGAAAAGGAGGCGAAGCAGCAGGAGCAGGGCGAGAAGGTCTCGTCGCGCCGGGCCGACGCCGCAGGCGCCGAGGAGGAGGAGGACCTTGACCCCAACGTGAGCGGGCGGGGACTCTGCGGCCGGCGGCAACCGGACAGCCGAGCGTCCAGCGCGGTCGGCCTGGCTCGCGCGTGGCCCCGGCCCAGTGGCTGTTCCTAACGGCTGGAAGCGAGTCCGGTGTTGCTCGGGACGCCGGGAGGCAGGGAGGGAGGGATCTTCTGCTTGCGAGATCTTTTTTCACCCCTCGCGCCTTTTCGTCGTTCAGAAGCCTTCCCTCGTTGTCTTGACAGCAATACTACAAGATCCGTAGTCAGGCCATTCAGCACCTGAAGGGTACTTGCGAGGATCCCTACCCGCATAAATTTCACGTGGATCTCTCCTTGACAGACTTTATAGAGAAGTATAGCTTCCTGCAAGCAGGGGATCACCTAACCAACGTCACGGTGAGAGTGGCAGGTAAAGGCTCACTTGGGATACTGGGAAGAAAGCAGTTTCCAGTGCAGATCTTGTTTCTTTTCCCCCCCAGAAGATGCTGTAGTTGAGATTTGAGATAACATTCTGCTTCAAAGTAGTAACAAAAGGGAAAAAAACCCATTAGTGTATTTTCTGATGAAAACCCAGGAGATGTCATGTTCTGTTAAGGCTCTTTTGGAATGGAAAAAGTGTGGTGATAATTGACATAGCCATTAGGGTATGTTTTTCTTTTCTAGCTCACCTTGCTAGATTGGCCTTTGATGAAGAATGCAGGGAATAGTTTGCTGTTTTTGTTGCTCTTGTTCCTGACTTGCTCGTTGTCTATGATGGTGTGCTTTTTTGTGATCATATGACAACTCTTTTTGGTTCTGTTTTTGGAGGTCGGGTCCACGCAAAACGTGCCTCTGGAGGAAAGTTGATCTTTTATGATCTTCGTGGGGAGGGAGTTAAATTACAAGTGATGGCAAACTCCAGGTAAGCATTCATTTCTTTTTTTCCTGATCATATATTTTAGTTTTGCTGTGGTGTGTATATTTGAGAATGAGAGCCATTGTAGAGGTTAAGGCACCAAGTTAGAAGCTGGGAGACTGAGTTGTTTTCTCACATTTGGCACAAAGCCAGCTGGGTGACCTTGGGGAATTTACACACACTCAGTCCTAGGAAGAAGGCAGTAGCAAGCCACTTCTGAAAATTTTGCCAAGAAAACTGAAGGTACTTGTCCAGGAAGTTGCCAGGAGTCAACAGTGCCTTAAACGCCTCCCTCTCCCCAAAATTTTTGAGGAAAGGTAAAAAGAATATGAAAATAAAACCAT
The DNA here is from genome assembly GCF_029215685.1 of Pituophis catenifer annectens. NCBI lineage: Eukaryota > Metazoa > Chordata > Lepidosauria > Squamata > Colubridae > Pituophis > Pituophis catenifer. Next base: position 26,037,651 of record NW_027256893.1, read on the forward strand.
GGTCTAATAAGTGGTCCAAAATTGCACAGTAATGGTGTCCCAAATACATACTTTCTTTCCAGAAGAGGATTAAAGCAGAGTTAATCATGTATACTTCTTGAACACATTCTGATGTTTGTGCTTGCTGTTTTAACAATTTAAGAAGGGTTGTGAGTTCAACCCCCCTTGTTTTAAGAGCTAAGCTCAAAACATTTTCATAAGGTTTTGAGGTCTTAGCATTTTGAATATTATGCTGATTTCCATTTTTTAACACTCAGAATATCTTAGTGTAGCTGTATGTTCAGTTACATTCCAGTGTGTTTTATTAAACTAAGCAGGCAACTCAATATACTTGTGACACAGGGGAGACAAATACCAAGGTACTACAGAAGGAGAGGCTTGTTAATATTTCTCAAGAAAGTTGTCTACCTGGTTGTTACTTACCTTAATGACTGCTGCCTCTGGAATCCCATGCAGTATATCTTAAATGTCAATTGTTGCAAAGCAGTTCTAGAAGAGGGATATTGTACTGCTGTCCAAGTGTGAGTTTTCCAAATCCATCCGATTGTGTGATATAGAATGCTGCACTAGATGATCACTTGGCTTGATCCAGCATGTGTCAGCATGGCAATCAGCACATAGTGCCTCATTAAAATAGTTGTATTTTAGCAGGTAAATTTATAGAACAAAATTCAGATCTTATAACTAAGTCTGAGATTGAAATTCCAATTTCAATTTCTTTGCTAGGCTTGGTATGTAAATATTTTTTCACTATTGGAGAATCAATTTGGGGAAAGAATAATCTTTATAGAAGTTTCCACCCTGCAGTATAGAATAGAATGGATTGTGAATACTTCATTGATAAAGCTGAAAAGATTTAGCTAGAAATGTTGTTTACTGAATTTTAAAAATTCTTTTAGAAACTACAAATCTGAAGAAGAATATATATGCATTAACAACAAGCTTCGCCGTGGAGATATCATTGGGCTCCAGGGGAATCCTGGAAAGACCAAGAAAGGGGAACTGAGTATTATTCCTTATGAAATTGTTCTGCTGTCACCATGCCTACATATGCTCCCTCATCTTCATTTTGGGCTCAAAGACAAGGTATCAGACATGCTGCTGCTTTCTTGGCAACTCGCTTGATAGCCTCCAAGAGTGCCTCCTTGTGATATTTTATTATCTTCATTTTAATTTATTTTTAGGAAACCAGATTTAGGCAGAGATACCTGGATTTAATTCTTAATGATTTTGTAAGGCAAAAATTCATAATTCGAGCAAAGATCATAACATACCTTCGAAACTTCCTGGATGAATTGGGCTTCTTGGAGGTGGGTGTTTCTTTTTATATGTTAAAATTCTGTGTAAGTAATTGCTTGCAGATATCTCAAAGAGCAATCTTTTATAGCAATTTACCTTACATTATTAAGCTTAAATTTTAAATAAAGACACCAAATACATATAAATTGTTAGAATAAAAATACTTATAAGAGGCCAGAGATGTTATAGAAGAGATTGTGGTTGGGTAAGTGATCTTCCAGGTCCTCTAACACCGCTTGTTGAGGATGGTGCCACTGCTTGGTTCAGAAGATACTGTGTTTGCTGCATGCCCAGGAAAAGAGCTTTTTAGATTAGAGGTGGAGGCAATGGCAGCTGCAAAATGGTAATTTAGAGAAGCAGAGAAAAGAAGCTATGGCTGATATTGGAACTAAATTCCCCCCTGCAAACATCAGTAGTAGCAATGGGAAATTGTTAATCTCTGTGCCCGAGAGACAGCATATAGCCTTCCTGATAGAGTATATTAGGATATTTGAATATCTCTGAATAACTTCCCTTGATACTTAGATCTGGCTGTTGAGTACCTGGATAAAGTGCCATGAGGTCAGGTGCTTTCCTTTAACACACTGGGCTGGGAGACAGATTACTCTCTATAATGCTAAAGTGATGTACATGGGAAACCTGGCCTCTGTGGGGGCACCTACCCTCTGGAATCAGTTGCCCCCAGAGATAAGGAGAATCCAAGACCTTAGTGCCTTCCGCCGTGCCCTTAAAACCCACTTTTTCCAGCAAGCTGGGCTGGTTTAAGAAGAAATTTTAAATGTTTTAATTGGTTTATATTTTTAATTTTGGCCCAAATTTATATATATTTTAATTGTTTTTTAATATTTGTATTTTATGTTTTTTAATTCTGGCTATACACCGCCCTGAGTCCTCAGGGAGAAGGGCGGTATATAAATTTAAAAATAAATAAATAAATAAATAAATAACTGACAGAGCTGATCTGTAATTTCATAAATGGAATTCATGCAGAAATACAAGACTGAATGTTCTGAATTGCAAAGTAGCAGTGGTTAAAAATACACACTCAATTCTAATTTGACAGTTCTTTAAGCAGAGAATCTTAAGGCTTGTGTTTCAGTCATGCTATGTTAGCTCTTTTTAGTAAATTAATCATTTAAAGTTAGACCCTTTTAGTTAAGTAATTAATCATTTAAAGGTAGATCTTTTTTAGTAAAGTAATTAATCATTTCGAACTAATTTTATGTACCTCAGCATACACTACTACCTCAGTGCCTCATCTCATTTTCATCATTAATAAAGTCTTCGTTAGATTATGTTCTTATTGCAGACTTTTTATCACTGCTTCTCTGCTTGCCTGGAATTTGAATTCTGTCGGTTTTTTGTTCCCCAACTAGATTGAAACACCCATGATGAATATCATACCAGGTGGGGCAGTGGCCAAGCCTTTCATCACCCACCACAATGAGTTGGACATGAACTTGTACCTAAGAATAGCACCAGAGCTCTACCACAAGGTAAATATTTAAATCAGGCAAGCAGTGGCTCAGATATGCTTATGTGTTTTTTTGTGACATGCCCTTTGTGTCATAGGCCCGTAATGCAGAAGATATGTATATTTCTGTATGCTTTGGAATCTGGTTCAATATGTGGACAGCCTTACCAAAACTTAGCTATAGAAAATAACTAGGTTAAATACAAGATAGTAAAAGATATTGTGTGATTTAATGATTTGGAAATTGTTAGAAATGGGAAAGTCTGGGTTGAATTTAACTTCAGTCTGGAAAATCACAGGATTACTTTGAACTACATGCTCTTTCCTAATCCTACCTTGCAGATTTTGAGGATAAAATTGATGGCTGAAACGGCTCGTAATAAAAATAAAAACTGGGATAATAAAAATGTAATTAAGAAGAGTGTCTTTTAAGTAGTTCCAGTCTGTGTGTGTTCTGTATCTTACTGCATTGCACATGACTTAGAGGAAAAAGCACCTCTATTTAAAAAAAGTATTTATCTTTAATTTCAGTATTTGCAATCTGGGCCAATTCTAGCATTAAAATCCACACAAACAGTTACTTCTGCACTTAAGGTGATGTAACATATCAATTAATGCCTGTTCTAGGTCATCCCAATTTACTTGCTTAGACAGGACATAGAAGAAGGGGAGTCAAAGCATACTCAAAAGGATTAGGGCAAAAACTGCTGAAAATCTTAAAAACAGTATCCGGCAATGAAATCATCCATGGTTTTGTGGATCCTACCCATAGCAACATGTGGTTGGAACAAATGTTATACTATTTGTGAGTTTATGCATGGCAGAATTCAAGCTCTGCTAAGTAGACCCAATATTTTTTCTCCGCCTTTTAAAAAATTCTAGTTTCTGTTTTCCCTTAGCTTCCACAGATAGAGGTTGGTTCACTACTATTAATTTCTATGGTACAAAATCAGTGATTATGGCTGGTGTCTGAAATGAAGGATGGGGAGCAGATTCTTTCAGATGCTTATTAAAGAAGGTCCGTGTTGCTCCTGGAAGCAATTTGTGATCATGTGGATTTGTCTTCTCATACTGAAAAGGCTTGTTAACTGCTATATTTCAGATGCTGGTGGTTGGTGGAATGGACAGGGTCTATGAAATTGGGCGTCAGTTCCGGAATGAAGGAATTGATTTAACCCACAACCCAGAATTCACTACTTGTGAATTTTATATGGCGTATGCGGATTACCATGATCTGATGGAGATCACAGAACAAATGATTTCAGGTTGGTGACAAGTGTTCTTATTTTAAAAATGCTCAGGAGGTCATTCAAAAATCCATTTGGAAAAGTTAAACTAGCCAGTTTAAACAATGGTCTTCTCTTGTAGGAATGGTGAAGCATATCAGTGGTGGATACAAGGTAACTTACCATCCTGAAGGCCCAGAAGGCCAGGCTTGTGAAATAGATTTTACACCACCATTCAAAAAAATCAATATGGTGGATGAATTGGAGAAAGCACTGGGAGTGAGATTGCCTGCGGCAGATCAATTTGAGACGGAAGGTGAGAGTGGAAGACATTTTATCTCCCTCTTTAATTTAAAGAGATCCTCATTACAGACGGGAAGCATGGGCCTGCATTCTAAGTTTTCTTCCAAGACAGATTAATTGTTTGGTTTAGATTTGACTGGACAGTGTTACAGTGGGCACTATGGGGGTCTTTTGGTTTACTCCTACTGTTTCTAGGGATGGGGAAAGCATGAGTAATTACAGCCCAAGCTAGAGGAGGGACTCGTGCAGTAGTGTTATGTCTGATTTCACATTATGCATGCAGAGTCTCGTTCATTTTTTGATGCTATCTGTGAAGAGCGAGGTATTGAATGCCCATCCCCTCGGACAACAGCCAGGCTCCTAGATAAGGTAAGCTCTTTCTCCTGATTCTTATTTGAAATTGATCTCAGATGGGATCCCACTGAGTTGGATTTCCCAAATTTTTTTTTAACAGAGATGCTAATTCAAAGTGTTACGTCTCTTACCGCCCTCTGAGAATTGGTCAAATAAACTTTCCTTGGGATAGATGACATTTTAGCAATGACAGAGGAATGGGTCCTTTTTAAAGGCTTGTTTACTTGTTTAATAACTTATTGAGTTATGTATATATTTATTTGTACCCTGCTCTTATTATTTTTACAAATAACATGGCGGCGAACATATCCAACACAGGTTCCTCCTCCTATTTTCCCCACAACAACAACTTTATGAGGTGGGTTGGGTTGAGAGAAAGTGACTGGCCCGAAGTCAGCCAGCTGGCTTTCGTGGCTAACACAGGACTTGAACTCACAATCTCCTATTTTCTAGCCTGGTGCCCTTAACTATTGGCTGTCATTAATGTACTGTAATCTCATTACGGCTTACAAAGATCTTGCCAACAAAAAGAAAAAATGTTTATATTAATGAATGATTCACAACTAAAACAAACATCTATTGTTATTGTTATTGTATCATCTGCTGTATTTATAGGAATACTTATTCTGCAATAACAATCAAATACCCAGTTTAAATTGTAAACCAAGAGGATTATAAATAATGTGCTTCATATCACGATAGTCTAAGAAAAAAGATACTCCATGTGTTCAGTGGTCTTCAGCTATGTGAACCTGAAAAGAACTTAACTATGTTATACAGTTTTTGACAGTGAGGGATTATTCCCAGTTATCTGAAGCTGTTTTGCCTTTTCCCATTCCTCATTTTTCAGCTGGTTGGAGAATATTTAGAAGTCACCTGTATCAATCCCACATTCATTTGTGATCACCCACAGATCATGAGTCCTCTAGCCAAATGGTAAGCAAAAATGCTGTGGTTATGTAAGTATGGATGTGCATGCATATAATCCACCCCTCCCACACTTTATATAAAATAGACTTTTTGACACATTTGGAATCCTTTGGTACAATTGCAGAGGGTAGAAATGTTTTGTCTTATGGGATGTTTCTAGCCTCTGATATGATATGCAAAAAAAGCCAGCTGATTCTAGGGCTAAAGATGTAAGCAGATGTTCAAATCTCTTGTCTCATCTCATGAAATAAATTGAATTGTAGAAGTAAAAAGGTCATGGTGTCAGGCTGAGTGCAGCACACTGCCTTGCCTCAGATGCTATGTATCTTGCCTGCTTGTATGATCTCATTCTGGCTCTGATCTGCATTATCTCACCTTGCCTTCACCAGCAGGAGGATGCAGGAGGGTGGCATCTTAAGAGGGGCGAATAGTATCTACCAATTAAAACACTGTTGCTGGTTTGCCTTTTCTGCTTGTAAAAAACTGTATAAAAAGCAATAAATGCTGCGAAGGAGAGAGACATATTTGCACAGAGCAAATGACTGGACTCTGATTTCTACAGTGAATAATGCAGATCAACTGATCTGGTATCACCTGATTGCAGAAGAATTACTTTTCTCTGTGTGGTCTTCAATCTTCTCCTCTGGTGTTTATTCAGGCACCGTTTTCGACCAGGATTGACTGAACGGTTTGAGCTCTTTGTGATGAAAAAGGAAATCTGCAATGCCTACACAGAACTGAATGATCCATTTCGGCAACGGCAGCTTTTTGAAGATCAGGCTAAGGTGAGTGAGGGTATAGGCCTGGACTGGACCTGCCAGAACTGGGTTGTAAGTATCTTTGTGAGAATTTGTTATAACTTCAAATGATCACTAAGTAACTAGTCTAACTAGTCGTAAGTTGAGGACTATATGTAATGGGGGAAGAAAACGCTGAGAACTTCATCTTTGTTAAATTGTGGAAACCCCTGGTATTGAGATGAAACTTACTAGTTTGTGAAACTGATCTGTGGTTGGGCCAGTATTATAGGTAGAGAAATTTCTAGGAGTGGGAATTTTATTTGTTTTTAAGACTAGTACATCTCCCTTCCAAACTGGCTCTGAGTTGTTTGCAAGAAAACTGAGGAGAAAAACAGTCTATACTAAATGCACTTTCTATCAGGGACCGTCCCAAAGTTTTGCAGCCTTACAAAAGTCCACCAGGGAGGACGCAGTTCAGATCAGGGGTGAAATGCTCCCGTTTCGGACTGGATCGTCTGATCCGGTAGCGATGGCGGGTGGTTCGTAGCAAAAATCCCTGCCCCCACCCATGCCCAGCTGAGCCGCGCGATCATCAGAGGCTGTTTTTTTTACTTTTAAAAGCATTTTTTCTACAACCTGTTTGGCCGAAAAAATGCTTTTAAAAGTAAAATAAAAAAGCCTCTGATGATCGTGTGGCTCAGCTGGGATCATCAGAGGCTTTTAAAAGCATTTTTTCTACAACCTCTTCGGCCAAAGAGGTTGTAGAAAAAAAATGCCTTTAAAAGTCTCTGGCGATCCCAGCTGAATTGCCTGATCGACAGAGGCTTCTAAAAGCATTTTTTTCTGCAACCTCTTAAGATAGAAAAAATGCTTCTAAAAGTAAAAAAAAAAAAAAAAAGTTGGCCATGCCCACCCAGTCACATTACCCACCACCATCACCAAGCCACGCCCACAGAACCGGTAGTAACAAATTTTAGATTTCACCCCCGGTTCAGATATATGAGGGCAAACGTTTCCACAGAACGGGGAGGGAGGGCCAATGAGCATGGTTACAGGATTAGTCCATCTGTGAAATGGCAGCATGAGTGAATATAGATAATGCTGCCTGATCGAAGAAAGGAGGCAACTGGTGTTCTAAGGTCTCATTGTGCAAAGACTTTCCTGGCCATTGGTTCCATCTCCTGTTAGAAAGTGCTGCAAATCCAGGCAGAACCCAGGATGAAAGAGACAGTTGGAGACAGATTGGTTTGAGGGTCAGTGCTTTTTATTTAGAAGTATCAAGTTAGAATCCAATTGTTAGAAGTAGAAATGGAAAATGTTTTTGTTTTAGCGGTTATATAACAACATATAATTATCTGAGGTGGCTCGAGAGTTCATGGCTTCCATGACGGCCATGGACCTTACTCAGTTAATTCATGACCCTACTCACACAGGTGGACACACTTTTGTCTCTGGTCAGTGGTCGAGTGGCCTTGATACAGGGGATATAGTCATCGAACCCTTGTCATGGTCTGACCACTCGCTCCTTCGACTGGACTTTCTAACCGCTGCACCCCGCTGCAGGGAGGCGGGACCGACCAGGTGGTTCCACCCCAGGCGCCTGATGGATCCTGATAGGTTCCAGATGGTGCTTGGGCCATTTCCTGAGACTCTGGCTCATGACTCAGCTGAAGACCTGGTGGCCGCCTGGGATAGTGCGGCCGCCGGGGCTTTGGACTGCGTCGTGCCTTTGCGGCCTCTGACCCGGCACCGAACTCACCTAGCTCCTTGGTTCTCCGAGGAGCTGAGGGAGATGAAGCGCTGGAAAAGACACCTGGAGAGTAGTTGGAGGACCAGCCACTCCGAATCCGACCGAATACTGGTGAGGTCTCATATTAAGACCTACCTAGTGGTGATAAAAGCGGCGAAATCTAGCTATTTTGCCGCTCTTTTCGCGTCATCAGATAATCGCCCAGCCGCCCTGTTTAGGGTGACCTGCTCCCTCCTCCATCTGGAAGTGCGGGATGATCCCTTGCAGGGTCGAGCTGAGGATTTTGTGCAGTATCTGTATGATAAGATCGCTCAGATTCGGGAAGGCCTGGCCTCTGACTGGGTAAGTCCGGATGGGATGACTGAGGCAGGTCTTGAGAGTGTTATCTGGGAGGAGTTTGATCCTGTGGCTCCCGAGGACGTGGACAGGATCCTGGGAAGGCTGAATGCGACCACATGTTTATTGGACCCGTGTCCCTCCTGGTTGGTACTGGCTTCCTGGGAGGTTACATGAGGCTGGCTCCAGGGGATTGTTAACGCTTCTCTGAGCGAGGGTATCCTGCCAGCCGCTTTGAAAGAAGCGGTGGTGAGGCCCCTCCTCAAGAAGCCCTCTGGATCCGGCTGTTTTGGCTAACTATCGTCCAGTCTCCAACATTCGCTTCGTTGTGAAGGTTGTTGAGAGTGTGGTGGTGCGGCAGCTTCCCCAGTACCTGGATGAAGCTGTCTATCTAGACCCACTCCAGTCCGGCTTCCGGCCTGGGCACAGCACGGAAACGGCATTGGTTGCATTGGTGGATGATCTCTGGAGGGCTCGGGATAGGGGTTGTTCCTCTATCCTGGTCCTGTTAGATCTCTCAGCGGCTTTTGATACCATCGACCATGGTATCATGTTGCACCGGTTGAAGGGGCTGAGGGTGGGGGGCACCGTTCTGCGGTGGTTCTCCTCCTACCTCTCTGACCGGTCGCAATATGTGTTGATGGGGGCAGCGGTTGACCCCGAGGCGCCTTGCTTGTGGGGTGCCACAAAGGTCGGTCCTCTCGCCCCTTCTGTTCAACATTTATGTAAAGCCACTGGGTGAGATCATCCGTGGCCTTGGGGTGGAGTTCCATCAGTATGCTGATGACACTCAGCTGTACATCTCCATCCCAGGCCACCCCACTGATGCCCTTTAAGTGATGTCCCAGTGCCTGGAGGCCGTGCGGGCCTGGATGGGGAGAAACAGGCTCCGACTCAACCCTTCCAAGACTGAGTGGCTGTGGCTTCCGGCATCCCGATATAGCCAGCTGGTGCCATTGCTGGCTATTGGGGGCGAATCACTGGCCCCCACGGAGAGGGCTCGCAACTTAGGCGTCCTCCTGGATGCACGGCTGTCTTTAGAAGAGCATATGACGGCCGTGGCCAGGGGGGCTTTTTATCAGGTTTGCCTGATACGCCAGTTGCGCCCCTTTCTGGATCGGGACTCCCTACGCACGGTCACTCAAGCACTCGTCACTTCCCGCCTGGACTACTGCAATGCTCTCTACATGGGGCTCCCCTTGGGGTGCACCCGGAGGCTGCAGTTAGTTCAGAATGCAGCCGCGCGGGGGATTATGGGACCGACGGGGCTCCTCTCCTGCGCGAGCTGCACTGGCTTCCTGTGGTCTTCCGGGTGCGCTTCAAGGTGTTGATGACCACCTTTAAAGCGCTCCATGGCTTAGGGCCAGGGTATCTGCGAGACCGCCTTCTGCCGCCAATAGCCTCCCACTGACTGGTTCGCTTGCACAGAGAGGGCCTCCTCAGGGTGCTGTCGGCCAGAGAGTGCCAGCTGGCGACCCCCAGGGGGAGAGCCTTCTCTATGGCAGCACCTGCCCTCTGGAATGACCTACCCCCTGAGATACGCACAATATCAGATCTCCGGACTTTTCGTCAGGCCCTGAAAACACACTTATTCCATCTAGCCGGGCTGGCTTGATCCCATCCTCTCAGTTTTAATTGAATTCGGTTTTAATTGGGTTGTTTTAAATTATTGGGCTGAAATTATTTAATTGTTTTTTAAACTGTTTTTAAATTTTATATGCTATGTTTTATCTCGGCTGTACACCGCCCTGAGTCCCGCAGGAGAAGGGCGGTATAAAAATAAAATAAAATAAATAAAATAAATAAATAATAATTGTTATATAATCCTGACTCCCTCCCCTCAAGCCCCAGTTGCTCTGACTGGCTCTGCAGATGATTCTTGTCTTCCTGTTAATTTCCAACCAGGCAAAAGCTGCTGGTGATGATGAGGCAATGTTTATCGATGAGAACTTCTGCATGGCTCTGGAGTATGGATTGCCCCCCACAGCTGGTTGGGGCATGGGCATTGACCGTCTTACCATGTTCCTGACTGATTCAAACAATATTAAGGTAAGCACTCCATAGATGGCTGCTTTCTGTCTATTCATGGCCTGCCTGGGTGGAGGATGGGCTGCTTCCTACATTCTAAGGCAGCCATTTTAGATTTATTTATTTATTTATTTATTTATTTATTTATTTATTTAATTAATTAATTAATTAATTAATTTCTATACCGCCTTTCTCCCGTAGGACTCAAGGCGGTGTACAGTCAAGAAAAATATAGACACACAAACATCATAAAATTGCTAATTAAAATTATTACTTAGTTTGGTCAATTAAATAAAACCCAGAATTAGATAACATTTAAAAAATCATTCACATGTTTGTATGTTTAGCCCCGCCTGTTGGAACATCAGGGTCTTGAGGGCATGGCGGAAAGCACGAAGATCAGGGATATTCCGTATCTCCGGGGGCAGTTCATTCTCTCCCCCACAGAGAAGGCCCTCCCCCTGGGAGTCGCCAGTCGACATAATTTGACTGACGGTACCGAGTAGTCCCTCCCTGTGAGAACGAACTGGTCGGTGGGAGGCTATTGGTGGCAAAAGACGGTCTCGTAGGTACCCAGGTCCTAAGCCATGGAGCGCTTTAAAGGTGATAACTAACACCTTGAATCGCACCCGGAAGACCACCGGGAGCCAGTGCAGCTTGTGTAGGAGAGGTGTTACATGGGCGTAACGAGCTGCGCCCATAGTCACCCGCGCGGCTACGTTCTGGGCCAGTTGGAGCCTCCGGGTGCTTTTCAAGGGGAGCCCCATGTAGAGAGCATTACAGTAGTCCATACGGGAGGTAACTAGGGCATGAGTGACCGTGCGCAAGGCGTCCCAATCCAGAAAGGGACGCAACTGGTGGATCAGGCAAACCTGATAAAAGGCACCCCTGGCCACGGCCGTCAAATGATCTTCCAAAGATAACCGTGAATCCAGGAGGACACCCAAGTTGCGGGCCCTCTCTGTGGGGAGCAAGATCTCATCCCCTATTGTCAGTGATGGTACCAGCTGACTATACCGGGACGCTGGAAGCCACAGCCACTCGGTCTTGGAGGGGTTGAGTCTGAGCTTGTTTCTCCCCATCCAGATCCGCACGGCCTCCAGGCAACGGGACATCACAGCAAGGGCATCATTGGGGTGGTCTGGGGTGGAGATGTATAGCTGTGTGTCATCATCATCAGATTTGCTACTGCATTCATTCAAAAGGGAGAGGAATCATTCTTGTGCTTTAATGCACGCGCTTGTGAGAATTTTTGAGCTGAAAACATACTTGGGAATGTGAAAATATTTGACTTTAATGGAAAATGTAACATTTCTTTAAAAAATTTTTTTTAAGATGTTTTGCTTCTCATCCAAGAGGTTTCTTCAGCTCTGACTGGGTTGAGAATGGAAGGATTTATATTCCTTGCAGACAGCTGGTCATTTGCATTCTTTTAGAGTGTCGTTGAGCCCACTTGGGGGTTTGTCCGTCACCTGAGTAGTACAAATGAGTGTGGAGCCTTCTTGGAACTGCTGAAGGGACTATGTTTGGGAGCTGTGCTTTTTGTAGGATGTTTCTGCCCTGTGTCCCTTCACTATTGAACATAGGTGTAGGTTGTTGGGGATGAGTCTGTGTTGTCTAAGTGCAAATGGTTCCTGTAATTTTTCTGGAAATCCGTTCATACTCCTGTACCATTCAAAGGGTGTTCATCCCAAAGTGCATAGCTAAATATCTATGGAGATTCTCAGTCATCCAGGTCATGGTTGTCCCAAAGGTGCTTTTTCAAGAGGCAACTGGACTTTGTTTTTCTTTGAAGACATTTTGTTTCTTCAGCTCTGACTGGATGGTGGGGAATGGAGGAAATTCTTCAGAGCTGAGAAACGAAACATCTTCAAAGAAAAACAAGGTCCAGTTTCCTCTTGAAAATGGGACAACCATGACTGAGAATCTCCGTAAACCTTTCTTAAAAGAGCTTAGATGGAAATAATGCTAATGTGGCTCTGGAGATTTCTGATGAGATCTTTCCTTGGAAAAGAAGCTCTATTGAATGACCAGAAATCCCCTTTTCTTGCAGGAAGTGCTTCTGTTTCCCGCCATGAAGCCTGAAGACAAGAAGAAGGATCCATTGTCAGATTCTAGTGAGGGGACTTCAGTGTGACACAGCAGCTTGCACAAGAAGCATGGAGGACAGGGGAAGTCATTTCTAGATTTCAACAAGCCTGGGCCACTTTTTTTTCTCCAGCCATGAATAAATGAAGTCTGCAATTTTATTTTGATAGTAGCCGCCTCATTGTGGCCACTAGCTCACATTGGGTCATTTCTTTGTTCATCAGATTCTGATGTGATTCTTGAGATTTAAATCTATCAGTGATGGGCTTTGTGTTGTCTTTGCAGCTATATTGAGAGGGTTGTAGGGACCGTCAACCCAGCTCCTGCTTGACCATCAACTTGAGTTCAGTCCCAACACCATCTTAATTCCACTGAATGTAAAAGTTAGGATACCAGTGATTAGATGTTCCAATTTCATTCTCCACCTCTTACTAGCCAGTACATTTCAGTGTTGGTAAGCTAACAGAAGGGAGCCACTACAGCTTCCTTGATTCTTCCCATAAAAAAAGCTACTCAGTATTTATTCCATTCTGATAGCACCAGGTAATGCTGCATTCAGAAATTGCTTTCATTATATTACAGCCTGCAGCAGCCTAGCCCATAAAGAGTTTGTTTTTATTGTTCTGTTTACACCATTCTGCATTTCACTTCTCACAATTAGTTGATACAGTAAAAAAACAAAATCAAAAACCAGTTCCCGGTCCATCAACCGTCAAGTAATTGTTTAATGCAAGATATTTGACTTGGGTGGGAGTGAGATTTGGCTTGGCAGCAATGCTTGTGAAAAAGATCAGTGTCCTTGTTGACCAAACGTTAAACATAAATGAAGAGAGTGACACATTTCCGAAAATGGGAAAGGATATTTTGAGATGTACTCTCTCTTTGAGAGAGATGGGCCGTTTAGAAATATGAAATGTAACCAAATAATTCCCTGGCCGTTCTCCATTTGGAATACCATATCAGATCTAGGTGCCGCAGTTCAAAATGAGGCAGGTTCTGAAGAAGGCTCACCAAGATAGTGAAGAGTCAAAACCAGCCCTTAACCAGTTAAAAGGATTTGGGCGTGTTTCAACAATCGGGAAAAGACAACCAAGACGTTTGTAAATTGTCCAGGGTGGCCACTGGGCAAGATGGATGGGCAAGCAAGCAAGCAAGCAACTAGTCTTCAAAAAGCGGAAGGATTGTTATATAGAATGAGTGGCCTTTCTTAATAATGTTCATTAAAGAGCTTTCCAAAAGAAAGCAAAACATGGAAGAGAATAGGGAAAACTGCTACGAGCATAGCTGAAACAGTGGCACTAACCTCGCCACGCTTCGAGCCTTGACTAGCAGCTCCCTGACGGCGAAACCTGGCTTTAGGCAGCTCGCTCGGCGGGGGATCGGGGTCGGGGCGACGCCAACCTCGCGAGACCACCGAAAACCAGGGTCGGGTCCCGCCTCCTCCGAGCGCCGGGACGACGCCGTGTTCTTGCTTTGGGAGAACCTTTAGTTTGTCTTTCGTTTCCGCCGGAAAAGGGAGGGATGCGCCGCTTCCGGTCCTGTCCGCCCTCCTTCCGCCCTGGGCCATGTGGGACGTAGACCAAGTGGCGGCTCTCTGCTACCGCCATTATGAAGCGCGGCTGCCGAAGCAGGGGAAGCCGGGCCGCGGCACGCGCGAATGGACTGAGCTGGCGGCGGTGCTGCGGACAGAGCGAGCGGAAGGTGGCGGGGCGCCTTCCGGTGAGGCCCTCGGCAGGGAGACGAGTGGCAGGCGGGGGACGGCGGGGCGGGTGGCAGGCCTGAGGGGTCCTGCTCTTCCCCCGTCGCGTGACTGCCTTTCTCCCCTTAGCCGTGAAGGAAGTCGTGGCCATGGGAACCGGCACGAAGTGTATCGGCCAGTCCGAGATGAGGGAGACCGGTAAGCGGGGTTCGGTGGGGCGCGAGGGCCGACCCGGCTCCTCCGGCTCCTCCTGACTCGGGCGCGCTGCTGCTTTACAGGGGACGTCCTCAACGATAGTCATGCGGAGGTGGTGGCCAAGAGAAGCTTCCAGAGGTAGGTGCGAGAGAATTCAGGACGTGGCCGCCGAGCAGTTTGGGAAGGCTGGTTGATTCCTAAGGGAGCTGCCAGGAAGAGGAGTCGGGCGTCAGCTGAAAGAACTGTGCCCAGCTGCTTCTCCATTCCTAGGCTAAGCCCACTTCTTATACTCCAAGGGGCATGAATCTGGCTATCTGTGCGAAGGCCTCTCTTGTTCCTGCAGAAATTGGATCCTGAGCTAAACCTGTTTTCTCCCAGCTTCTGGCAATCATGCTAACATTTTGGATTCTGGTTAATGTCTCTCTTTCTGGGCCAAATACCAAACTATCCTGTAGTTAAGCTGAGAAAGAGCATGTGGCTCAAAGTCTGAGGGTAGGCTTGAATTTGGGCTTCCCCGGTCCTAACGCAACACTTGTACATCACAGCAACGCTTATTTTTTCTACTTTCTTTTGAAGGGAGATTGATTTTCTTGTTGATGCTTTACAGTTAAGTTACGAATGTAATGGAGCCTGCCAAGAGGATTTGATAATTGGAACTTGTTAAATGAACAAACCCCACCCCTCCCCAATGCATTAGTTAAACAAACGCGTGGGATACCTCAGGAAATGGGAGGACCATGGAAGGGATAAGATCACTGCCTCTGGCCTCCCCCCACCGACTGAGAGGTCCCAGGCTCTTCCCACCCCTTGGGGTCCCAAACTGCTTGGGCTTTCTTCCCCACCCTGTCATCAATTGCTCACCTTTGGCACTATGTCTGAGAGCCCCACACTGCCCACACTCATCTCCTGTGTGGCCTTGGAGGCTGGAGCCCTTGTCCAGAAGCACCTGGCCATCCTCTTCCCTTTCCTGCCGAGCCCAGCTTTTCTCACAAGTGGGCGCAGCCCTGCCCTGCCACTTGCTGGAGCACTGAACTGCCTGTTGTGGCCTGTCAGCAGCCTGTGCAGCTAGTAGCTGATTCCGACAGCGAGGAGGCTGATGTGCTGTGCCAGCAGCCTGTGCAGCTGGTACTCGAGTCGGACAATGAGGAGGCTGGAGAAGATTTGGTGCCAGAGGTGGGGATTCAGCCAGGGCCTTCAGAACCTCCAGAATCTCCCATAAGTGAAGAGAAAGAAGAGGAGGAGCCTCTTCTCGATGCATGGGTGCGCAGAGCTGCCAAAAGGCAGGAGTGGTTCCTCAGGAGGAGGTCTCCTTGAGAGTAAGGCTTGGGGCTAATTGGCCACTCTCTTAGCCTATTTAAGGAAGGACAATTTGCAGGGAACAACTTCGTCCACTGTCCTTTGTGTCTTGATCTTAGTTCTCTGCAAATTGCTTCTGGGCTTTCTGCCAACCATAGTAAGATTACGATTATTTATTCTTTGGATTCTTGTAGGCTGTTAAGAAAGTTAATTAACAGCCTTTGTTTGAAAAAGACTGATTTAATTTAGTAAACTAAGGTTTGTACAGACTTTGTGTGTGCTGCATTCTTTGGGGTCCGTACTGGGCACTGTTCTTTGGGGCAGAACAGTGCCCAGATTTAAGCAATTGCACTACCGTGGAGCTGGAGGACATGGCGTGCCTCCGCCCCACGCCCCTCACTTGCTGAACGCACTGAGGCCTTTTTCAAATCGCAAGAGGGGCTCCTAATCAAACCACCTTTCCAGCTCCGTCGTGTTTTACCCCACAGCTCAAGACACTCTGCTTTTTCTGGAGAAATGGAAAAGCTGTGTTGCAAAAGCAAGAAGCATGCAGGGAAACCAAAGAAGAATTCTCCAAAGTTGTCGCTTTCCCCAATGCGGAGCAGGAGAGACCATGCAACTCCACTAGGCAACTTCCAGAAATGACTTGCAGAAAGTTGGAAATGCTGGTCTTCCTTTTCTTTTTAGGGTTCTTTTTAGAGGAAGCTTCCAGACAACAGACTTGGTCATTCCCCAAAATTGTCTCATGGAATTGTATGGTCTCTCCTGCTCTGCACTGGGAAAAGCAACAACTTCGGAGGATTCTTCTTTGGTTACCCTACTTATTTCATCCTTTTGCAACACAACTTTTACGTTTTTCCAGTGAAATAAGAGTGTCTTGAGCTGCAGGGAGAAACGCGATGGAGCTGGAAAGTAGGTTTGATTAGGAGCCCCTCTTATAATTTGGAAAAGGCCTCAGAATGCACCCTGCATGGGAGGGGGGGAGGGAGGGCTCGGAAGGGAAGGGGAGAGACCAGCCTGGCGCTTCTCCATTTGGCTGGACTAGGGCTCTGGCACCCAAGGCTGTGCAGGAGGCGAGCATGGGGTTCTCAGGCTTGGTGCCAAAGGAGCATGTTGTAGCGTTTCTACAGTCATTCATAAGGGCGAACAACTGCTGTGATGCTGCAAGATATGTGATTTTGGGACCAGGTCGTAAGTACTTTTGGCAGGGATATTGTAACTTTGAACATTTACTAAGTGAACATTCGAGGAATACCTACATTGGTTTTCTAAAAGTGATACTTATTGCAGGGCATTTTTAGGAAAGATGGATTGTAGATGTAAATAAGTAAATGTAAATAATGCCTCCAACTGCAATAATTGTCCTAAGTTATTCCTGGCAGTTACCAAATTCTATTCTCAATTCTTTCTGGCTGAAAGAGCCCCCTCACTTGTATTTTTCATTAATCAGTTTACCTGTCTTTTCAGCAGCAAAAAACAAGTTTTCATAATTATTTAACAAAGTTCTGGGGCCATATTTCTCTCCCGTGTCTTAAGAATGGCGATTATTCTGTGCCTTCTAAGGATTCTATCCTCTTGCCCATCAGGTATCTTATTCATCAACTTTGGCTAGCTGCTGTAGGTCAGGAGCCTAGCATTTTCACCCCTGGAACCGAAAAAGGGAAATGGCTTCTCAAACCGCTTATCAGCTTTGTTTTTTTCACCAGTCGCACACCTTGTACGTATTATCGGAATAATTTAATTGACTTTCTCATATTTGGAAGAATTGCTTCTCTTTCTTTAATTGACTCCTTGGTAGGCGACTTAGTACTGCTGCATTTTATTTGAGTATATGTTGTGGTGGAAAGAAGGGAGTTAAAGTTTAGGTAGTGGAAGTATTCAGTTTCTTAATGGGACAACAGAGTGGACTGGAGAGATCATGAAAGTTATTTGGATCAATAGCTCACTTTGATAAGTCACCTCAAAAACTTCTCGAGATCACAAAATGGGAAATGCCTTTACATTCTCTGTATGGAAAGGCTGGATATAATTTTTTTAAAAAAATACAAAATTATTGGCTGATGTCTTTTTAATCTGTTGCAAATTAGGGGTCCTTGGTGCTCTCTGAGCTCGGTTGTTTTCTTGTAGACATTTCATTGCCCAAACTAGTGCATGATGTTATCTAGTTTGGGTAATGAAACTTCTGCAAGAAAAAAAGCTCCAAATGCACCAAGGACCCCTCATTTCAACCCTTAGCCTCAAAGATTCTCTGTTATCTGTTGTAAATAAAATGCTGTTGCTTTGATAATTGTATAATATATATTGAGTAAATATATGCAAAAGTCCAGACGTAGAGGTTCAAATCAATTTAAACCTTAAAAACTATTCCAATTTACATATACTTTGTTTGGTTATGAAATCATAGAATCATTCAAATGAGAACTAGCCCTACAGCTAGTTTCTGGTAGATCCACTTAAAGTGAAGTCTTTCTGAAATTTCACTGATGCTTGCAGATAATATAATATTTTGGCTCGTTATACATATTCTGGCTAGAAGATTCTTAAATCTGTTCATAGAAAGTTAGTGGTGGTTCCAACTCAATTGTTATTTTTATTTATAATACTGTATTACAAATAAAAACAGGATTGTTAATATATTCCTATTTACTAGAGGATATTTTTGTTCCTGTGCTTATATTTTATGGAATTTAATAATGAAGGGAAATTGCCTAGGTTTCTCAGGAAATTGCCTAGGTTGGCCTCTTACCAAGACATAATTCCTTATCATTAGATAATTGTTCTCTGATGTTGAAAATATGTCTTTTCTACTCTAAGTTGTACACTCTCCTGTTTTTTGTAGGTGGGGATGGCTCCATTATCCCAATGATGGAAATGGATGCCCAGCCATGTTTGCTCCTGAGCCCCCAAAAAGTACCCAGAATGGGCAGGAGTGACTGCAGGGCACAAGAGAGCTATAAAAGGGAGATTGAAGAAACAGTCACTGGTTCCTCTCCCAAGAAACCAAGAATGGATGATAGCAATTCTATCAATAATTCAGAGTTCCCAGCTGATCACCTTAGAGGAACCCAAATAGTGGATCTGCATAGAACAGGGGCCAAATGTGTCCAAGGAGAAACAATGGATTCCCGAAGGCCAGGCATTGAATATCATACCATAGGGTTGCTACGGATCAAACCAGGCCGTGGAGCCCAGACAGCCTCCATGTCTTGTAGTGATAAACTGGCACGCTTGAATGTTCTTGGCTGGCAGGGAGCACTTCTGATGCATTTCCTTCAGCAGCCTATCTACCTGCCAGCCCTGGTGGTGGGTCAGTGCCCCTACAATCGGGAAGCTCTGCACCGGGCCATTGTGGCAAGGTGAGTGAGTTATAACTAGGCCACCATGATGGGACAGCACAGCACTTCTGCAGTTCCTCTGCTCAATGCACAAGTGCAACATGAAGGAATACCTTGTCCCTTCTGTAAATTCTCAGCAGTTGTGATGGGATGGCAAGAGATGCAGTTACCTGGAAGAGCAAACCACTTCTTGAGTTTATGGAGATTATTCATGATGAAAAAGATGTGTGCACCTAGGTCTAAATTTTTTGCTTACTTTTAATGCTAGCAAGGTCCTGGGTAACTGACATCTTAATGGATTTGGAGAGGGGTTGTTTTCAAAAATAGGTCATCCTGGTAACTGCGCTGGATGATTTTTTTCAAGATTTTTTTACTTAGTCTGTCCCAGTGTGTTTATAGAACCTACCTCTTGGGCAAACTGGTAGAAAATGAATGGATTAAGTTTAGTGCAGCTGTTTAGCTTCTTGTTAGCATAGTCTTTTTTTTTCCCTCCCCTTCACTCTGGTGATGAACATTCTATCCTAAGCATCCTGAATTTGGAGAGGTCTTTATATTGCAAAAATGTGCAATTCATATTAAGCAAATTAAGATCCTGTTCATATTTTATTTGGCTATTGCTGGTTAGAACAGGGGTAAATTAATTGCTGAGGGACAGAGAATTGTTCTTTTTCTTGTTTTCTGCTTTTCCCAAATCTTGTATTGCTTCCAAGATTTAACAAGAATGGCTTAATAATCCCACAACTCTTCTTTACAGCTTTAAGGGATAGAAACCTGTTTAAAATAAGCAAAGGACGAAAGCAGTACATCTCAGATCATTGACAGTTTCACTTCCATTGCCATAATTTTAACTGCTCTGTGAAACACATAAGTTGGCCTAACCTTGATCTGTCTCTCTGCAAAATTAGCTCTGTATGCAAAATCTTCTCTATTCTGAGGATTTGTTTACACTGATATAGAGGATGTGGCCAGAATGTTTGCTTTTTTATACCAAATGGATGACCTTTTGTTATTGCTGAATGAAAAGCGAGATTGGCAGTAAACAAGTCATATGTATGTATGTATGTATGTATGTATGTATGTGTATATATATTGTGTGTACACACACAAGCACACATATATATGACATTATTCCTCCCCTCCTTCCTAGGTGTCATCTAGTCTCACATTTGCCAGATGGTTTCCAGGTTCAAGAGTTGGAAATTCTACAGTCCCAGCTAGGTTTCATCCATAGTCGTGAAGCAGCCAAGTCTGGCAATGTTCTGGGACAAGGAAAGTTAGTGTCCTGTGGCACAGGTAAATATCACGGAAGGAATATGAAGTGGGTGAATTTGTGAGAATTCTCTTTTGCCCTTTCATATCCTTGCTTATTAGGATAGGTTGTGGTGAGCTGATGTGTTGTGGGAACTGCATCTTCAGTCTGTTACCAGAGCTGTGCAGTCCGTGGCTGGATCTTTAAGCAAATTCCTATAATAGTAACTTGCAGTGGTGTCACTGTGACGTAGGAAAGACAACTGATGAGCTAGGAGGAGAAGGTTTAATTAATGACAAGGTGGTGAGTTTTTATTCTTCACATGCGTTTGCATGTACACTTACCTAATAAATAAACATGTTACTGGTTGATGAATTGATTCCTGATTGATATTTCATTTACTTTGTAAACTGCCTGATTCCCAATAGCTGTGGGCAATTCATAAAAACAAAACTACAAAACAAGAATGCAGCAATAAGGAAGAAACAGAGACGGCAAAACCGGGCAGCAACAAAATCCGAAGAGGCTTACCCATCCTAGCCAAAGGGCTGGGCAAAGAAGCAAGTCTTTAGAGTCCTTTGAAATGCCAGAAGGGTGGGAACCATCCAGATTCGGGGGAAATTTCATTCCAGAGGGCAGGTGTTATGGCAGAGAAGGTGCACTTTCAGAGACCTGGGAGATGGCATTGTTGAATTGAAGGAAACTAAATTATGCCAAGCCAGTCTGATCACAACACCCCGGGAAGATAGACAATCCCTCACAGGTGAAGTTGCAGTCAGTTCTGGGAACTTCAAAAGAATCTTAGAAATCAGCAGTTATTCTGAACCACTAGTTAATAGAATTGTGTAGTGAGTCTAGACCCGTGATGGTGAAACTAAGGCACGCGTGCCCACAGGTGGCATGCCTAGCCATATTGGTGGGCACGTGAGCGTTGCCCTAACTCAGCTCCAGCACGCATGCATGTGCTGGCCAGCTGATTTTTGGGCCTTCTGGGCCCACCGGAAGTCAGCAAATGGGCTGTTTCCAGCCTCCAGGGGGGGTGGGGGGTGGGGAAGGCTGTTTTTACCCTCCCCGGGCTCCTAGAAAGCCTCTGGAGCCTGGAGAGCGCAAAAAAACAGACCTACCGGGCCATCACATGCCAAAAGCAAGCAGAACATGGGGGGATGGGGTCGCGCGTGCATGTATGGGGGGGCAGGGCGCATAGAATTATGGGGGTGGGCACGCACGACCACTCCGCACTCCCCCAGCTTTTGGCACATGATGGCAAAAAGGTTAGCCATCACTGGTCTAGACCTTGAAAGATAGAAGGAAGATCCTTATCAAGGCAGCAACCAGATAAACAAAGCTTAAGCCCAGGCCAAGAAAATGATTTACAAAACTTCTTAGGCCATCTCCTTAATTCTCATGAAGATAAAAGAGGGAGGAAGTAAAGCACAATGAGACTTGCAAGATTCTGTTACTGTAGCAGTTCTAATAAAAGTAACTACATGGCATCTGCTTTTTAGCCTGGTATTTATAGTACTGACCAATTAGGAGAGTGACTTTACTTCTAAGCTTGCTTTCCAAGAAAACGGTACTCTGAATCTTACGTAAATTTATGAAAGAAGCTCATGGTCCTTGGACACTGTCTGAGATGGGGTGTAGCTTGAAAACTATACTAAATATCCTGTGTAAAAGGTTAATTCATATAAGAAGTTTTAAGGTAGGTAGCACTGTAAGAGTTGCGGGAAGGGACTTCTGGAAAAGCTGGTGAAATAGGAGATTTCCTGAACTGTAGAAGCAAAATCATACTGTGGTCGTCAGTCTGAAGGAATTGTTTTGCAGCAATAGAAATAGCACCTGTTTCTTTGAAAGTAACCTCTCTCACCCTATTTTTCAGCTATCAGTTGGAGTGCTGTCCCAGAGCATCCATTAGATGTCACTTCACATGGTTTTAGACAAGGGACTTCCAAGAAAAGGATTGGGAGCTTGATATCCAGGTACATGTGCTCGCCTAGAGATTCTGCCTAGATCTCTTCACACACAGTGTGGAGTTCACAGGTAGGGGTGTGTATGTGTGTCGGGGGGTGGGGATTGGAAGATCACTGAATGGGAAAAAAAGGGGGGGGGATTTGAGCGCTCTGGTTGTCAATACTTCATCCTGGATCTCTTTTGGGGAAAAAACCTGAATGATTTGCTTATTGTTTAGTTTCTTGCAGAGTTGCTTGAGAGTCTTATGTGTGGTAGCACAAACTGACTTTAAAGCATGGCCCTGAAAATCCATGCTATTGGACTTAGAAAACTTCAGTAATTAATATTAGAAAATCACAGATTTTGTTTTTAAGAACAAAAACCATTCTTTGTTGAAAATGCCTTCCTTTTCTCTTGCCCTTGCTGCTCAGACTGTTGGATCACCTGTGGGCAATGTTTTAGCAGCCAGGGACTTCCTGATTTTTCGTCTGATTTCTGTAGGGGCATAACTTGAACTCTTAGTGTCACCAAAGTGAATACAGCCAATATTTGGGGGTAATTTTAGGAGCACATTTTGGCCCCTTAAAACCAACATTAGGGAAAATAATGGTGTATGGGATTAGTGGAAGTGTGTTAAGGAGAGGAAATGAAGACTTACATTTCTGTTTTGCCCCTTAAATCTTCTGAGCAAACAAGACCAAATTTTTCAACTTGTAGTGGTAGTGGATGATCACTACAAGATTGCAAGAAAAAGTATGTGAACCCCTTGGGATTACGTGGAGTTTTGCATGAATTGGTCATAAAATGTGCTCTGAACTTCATCTAAGTCACAACAATAGAAAAACACAGTCTGCTTAAAATAATACTACACAAACATTAGATGTTGCCATGGTTTAATTGAACATAACATGTAAACATTCACAGTGCAGGGAGGAAAAAGTATGTGAACCTTTGAACTTAATAACTGGTTGACCCTCCTTTGGCAGCAATAACCTCAACCAAACGTTTCCTGTAGTTGCAAATCAGACCTGCACAACGATCTGGAGTAATTTTGGACCACTCCTCTTCACAAAACTGTTTCAGTGTAGCAATATTCTTGGGATGTCTGGTGTGAATCGCTTTCTTAAAGCCATGCCACAGCATTTCAATCGGGTTGAGGTCAGGACTCTGACTGGGCCACTCCAGAACGCGTATTCTGTGCTGTTGAAGCCATTTTTTTGTTGAATTACTTGTATGCTTTGGGTCATTGTCCTGTTGCATCACCCATTCTCTGCGGAGCTTCAGTTGGCGGACAGATGGTCGTACGTTTTCCTGCAAAATGTCTTGATAAACTCTGGAATTCATTTTCCCATCAATGACAACAATCCGTCCAGGCCCTGAGGCAGCAAAGCAGCCCCAAACCATGATGCTCCCTCCGCAATGTTTTACAGTGGGGATGAGGTTTTGATATTGGTGTGCTGTGCCTTTTTTTCTCCACACATAGTGTTGTGTGTTCTTCCCAAACAACTCAATTTTGGTTTCACAGTATATTTTGCCAGTAGTGCTGTGGAACATCCAGGTGCTCTTTTGCAAACTTCAAACGTGCTGCAATATTTTTTTTGGACAGCAATGGCTTCCTCCGTGGTGTCCTCCCATGTACTCCATTCTTGTTTATTGTTTTCCTTATTGTAGATGTGTCAACAAAAATGTTAGCATGTGCCAGAGATTTCTGTAGGTCTTTAGCTGACACTCTAGGATTCTTCTTTACCTCATGAAGCATTCTGCACTGTGCTCTTGCAGTCATTTTTACAGGATGACTATGCCTAGGGAGAGTAGCAACAGTGCTAAACTTTCTCCATTTGTAGACTGTCTTACCGTGGACACATGAACATCAAGGCTTTTGGAGATACTTTTGTAACCCTTTCCAGCTTCATGCAAGTTAACGATTCTTGATCGTAGGTGTTCTGAGAGCTCTTTTCTGTGAGGCATGGTTCACATCAGACAGTGCTTCTTGAAACCAGTAAACCCAAAACAGGTGTGTGTTTTTAAAGGGCAGGACAGTTGTCAGCAACACATCCAATAACATCACACTGATTGGAGTCAAGGTTGGCTCACTCCTGGCTCCAATTAGCTCTTGGAGAAGTCATTAGGCTAGGGGCTCACATACTTTTTCTTCCCTGCACCGTGAATGTTTACATGTTATGTTCAATTAAACCATGGCAACATCTAATGTTTGTGTAGTATTATTTTAAGCAGGCTGTGTTTTTCTATTATTGTGACTTAGATGAAGTTCAGAGCACATTTTATGACCAATTCATGCAAAACTCCACGTAATCCCAAGGGGTTCACATACTTTTTCTTGCAACTGTAGATGGCGTCCACATGTGGGAAGTTGTTTTCTCCACCTGTTATAAAAGAATTGAAAAACTGCCATCAAAAAACTTTGCAAAACGTCCTAAGAAGGGTTAGGATTCAGATTATGAAATTCTGAACAGTTTATGAGACTGCTGTATGAGATAATTAGATGCAATATGATGAGCTTCTGACTAGGCTGTGGTCCACTTACTGATGATGTCCTGAAGTTTTGGCAGCAACCGTAGCTGGCATCTTCATAGGTGAAAGTAGTCTGCTTTGTAACACACTTGTGATTGGTGCTGGCCATGAAAGTCTGCATCAATATAATATATAGATCAGTTAATTGATTAAATAAATAAACTATAGATGCACTCTTAGTATTCTTTGTCCTTATTTGGTGATATGGATTCAAGGTATAGTTATTAAATATTTGCTTGGATTTTAAATTTCCTGTTGCCTGTGGCTGACTTATTACTTTGGCATGTCATGTGCCTCTTCTTGCCAACAAATTCCTGTCTGCCTCGGCTCTGCCTAGAGAGCGATGGAAGCGTCCTTGTTGCAGTTCAATAGAACCAGCCTCTTGGATGGCAAAACGGGGGATCTTTGGGTTGATTGAGAAAAAGCAGAAGTTTGAGCAAATAGTTTAAAGCCTTGCATGAGCTAACAAGTAACTTTTGCCCAGTGTTTTCTGGAGAAGGGGATAAGCCATGCTGGTTGTATGGTGATCACTTCAGTGGTGAAATCCTCTGTGGATCGCCACTGGTTCGCTGCCCACGCATGTGTGGTGCGCACCAAGTGCGCGCACATGCGCAGTGCATGCCAAAAGCACGCTGCGTGGCAAACGTGCGCTTCGCATGGAAAAAGAAGACTTCAGTAGGTAAGTAGAACGGGGGGGGGAACAGCTGTGCCGCGCGATTCAGCTTCGCTAGAAAGCAGGATTTCCTGTTCTGACAGCTGATCGTCAGAAATACTGGTGAACCAGTAGCTTTTTAACTACCCATTTGATCGAACCGGTAGCTTTTTTTTTTTCTACCTGTTTGCCTGAACTGGTAATTTTTATCAGTACTGGTTCTCCCGAACCAGAGCGAATGAGTATAGTTGTAAGAAACTGTAGGGTTGTAAACAATCTGTTAATCAATATGTGCAGCCTATGAGTGAATATCTAAGGGATATTTTGTCCCAAATGTGGTCATTC
Source organism: Pituophis catenifer annectens (assembly GCF_029215685.1). Taxonomy (NCBI): domain Eukaryota; kingdom Metazoa; phylum Chordata; class Lepidosauria; order Squamata; family Colubridae; genus Pituophis; species Pituophis catenifer. The sequence continues at coordinate 26,063,432 of NW_027256893.1, forward strand.
TGGAGAGGGTTTTTGTAATTGCTAACAGTTAATATATTGATTTTGATTTGATTTTATTGAACTTCTATACTGCCCTTCTCCCAAAGGACTCAGGGCGGTGTACAGCCATATTAAAACACATATAAACTCACAAAATTTAAAAACAACTTAAAACGAATATATAAAATTTGGCCCACAAAGTTAAAAGCTAGCAAACACCCAATTTAAAATTCATAGGGGCACCTATTATCTGGAACGAGCTCCCCCCGGAGATACGGAGGATCCTGGATCGATGCACCTTCTGCCGCGCTCTTAAAACCTTTTTATTTCACCAGGCTGGTCTGCCCTAACCTTTCCCATTCTTTTTTTAATGTAAATTTTAATGTAAATTTTAATTTGTTCTTAACCTGGGGTTTTAAATTTGTCTTGGGCTAAATTGATTTAATTTGATTTTACTTCTGTTCTTAATTTTTGTATTTTACGTGTTTTTATTCTGTGCCTGTTTACCGCCCTGAGTCCTTCGGGAGTAGGGCGGTATACAAATTAAATAAAATGAAAATGAAATATTAAGCCAGCCCGGCCTGTTGGAACAAAAGAGTCTTAAGGGCGTGGCGAAAGGTACGCAGGTCGAGGATCATACGAACCTTTAGGGGCAGCTCATTCCAGAGGGTTGGTGCCCCCACAGAGAAGGCTCTCCCCCTGGGTGTCGCCAGTCGACATTGTTTGGCCGACGGCACCCTGAGGAGCCTCTCTCTGTGGGAGCGTATTGGCCGGTGGGAGGCTATTGGTGGCAGAAGGCGATCTCGTATATACCCAGGTCCTAAGCCATGGAGCGCTGTAAAGGTGGTGACCATTACCCTGAATCGCACCCGAAAGATCACCAGGAGTCAGTGCAGCTCGCGCAGGAAAGGTGTTATATGGGTGCGCAGTGTCGCCCCCATAATCACCCGTGCGGCCACATTCTGGACTATATTGCCTTGATGACTCATAGTCAATAGGTAGTCATCTGCAATACTCATGGTTGACACTGAAAGTGTTACTGCAGAATTTGAATTTGATGCATGCAAGATTTATATACCAGGCTATCAAAAATGCAGCCTTCAATAACAGGGTGACGCCTACAATTACTCAATGTTACTGAGCACAAATATCTCCAGTGTGTGTCATTTCTATACCCTCCAAAATCATTTGGGCCAGGTATATGTGGTGCATATTGGTATGATACACCTGTTATTGGATTATGAACTATGAGGTTTAGGAACAGTTTTTTAAAAAAAGTTCAGCAGTGATTAAATGAGTATCTTTCGGTAAAGCATTCAGATACTGGATTCTCTTGTAATCAGCCAGCTACACCAGTTTGATTCCCCAACATCAACTCTCTTGGTAGCTGGGCATGTTGCAGAGAATCACAAATATTGGAATAGTTATTGTTGTGGTCTTTTGCTATGGGAATTTGCCAGAAAGTCTGACTGGAACTTGCTCTGCTCTTAATGACAGATCTCGAATTTGCAAGGTGGAACTTTTCCATGCTTTTCTAGAGGTGGTGGCCAGCATTCCTCTGAAAAACCTACCAGAAACTCTCACGTAAGACTTTTAATTCTCCCAGGACTTGTTATTAACACCACCTTACTCTCTTCTCAGATCATGTCATTTCAGGGTTTCTTTCTCTCCTATTCAGTGCATCCAGTTTTTGGTTTTCCACTGCTGTGCATCGCATATTTTGTTCTGATGCTCTTTCTTTGCTGTTTTGAACCTGAACGTGCACATGAAGGCTTTAAAGATCAGCTTCTTTATACTGAGTCTTCTCCATTGGGAGTGCTGCTTTGCCTCATTTCCATAGCAGCCCTAGCTTTTCCTGTCTCTTATCATCCCAGATCTATCTCATAGAGCAGTAAATCTTTCTGAATGACAGGGATTGACCCTGGGTATGATGGAGTGATAGTGCATTCCTTGCGAAATTTTGATCAAGTGCTACTCATATTTTCACTATGCCTGCATTTTTCAAAAATATTTTTCAAAACTATCACTTACCCTAGGCACATTTCCATGATGAGCAGGCAGCTGCTTTCTGCTTTATATTTGCATGAGATTAGATGAAATCTAAACTACCAAAGATAAGAGGATTTTGGCTTTTTTCTGCTTTTCTGAGAAGGCAAAGATTTTTTTTTGTTGTCAAAGTTTGACAACTGCCACTTTCAATACAAATAGTTCTTGGGTTACAATGGCAGTTAGGGCTGGAATTTCCATCGCTAAGCAATGTGATAACAATCCTAGCTGTCCCCATTGCCATTATTAAGCAAGGACCTCGTGTGATGGCAACTTGCAGTTTCATTTTGGCTTCCAAGAAGCAGTCAATGGGAAAGCTGACAGACGCCACAAGTCCTGGCAGCTCGCAAGCAGGCTGCTGTGTGGGTGCATTATGCAGTGCAGGCAAGGGCCATACAGCTAATAAAATGTGAATGTAAAAAAATATAAATTGAATAGAGATGAGTGAACATATGCCAACCCCAACACAGCATTCTATACATTAGTTTTGATTTTCATCAAAAGTTTTGATTAGTTTTGCATTCCTGAAGCGAAGATGTCATCTGGATTTCATGTGAGGTTGGGCACTGTATCCCAGAAAAATACTTGTCTTTTCCTAAATCTTCTGCTTCATTCCTACCCTGCATGAGGGAACCAAATAGGGAGAATAGACTGAAATATATATAGCCCTGCATGTATCTGCTTGCCAAGCCATATAGGACCTATGAAGGATCCTCTTCTGGCATAAGTCTTCACAACTTTGCACTCATGTAAGACGGGCCAGTCATTTGGCAACCAGCTCAACCCAGCCTCTCTAGGTTTGACATGTTGCTGCATAGCTCAAGCGATTCAGGCATCTGTGCCATTTCTTCGGGGTAGCAAAGGCCAGATCTTGGTTTTCTTGGAAGATGCCTCTGCAAGAGCCCAGAATGTTAGCCACAGAGTTGGTAATAGGCAGGGACTGGTTAAGGGACAACAGATATTATAGTAGCAGACTTGTTATCTGTCTACCTGTCTTGTCTATACCAAATTTATATAGCCACTCATTTCACAAGAAGCTTAAGCTTAAACCCTGGTGGAAAATTGATAGTTTTATTGTGCAAGCTCTATAGGGTTAACATGTTTAGAAAATGTTCACCTGGGTGATTGCCTCATAAGAGGGCCAGTTCTGCCAGAATCAAATGAGGAAGTATTTGGAAAGCCTAGGTGCCCTTGTGGAGAGGTGATTGCTTTTCTTCCCAAACTTTTGTGAAACCAAGCCTGTCATTGTCCACCTTCAGTTTCTTTGCAAGGCAGTGAACCCTGGATTCAGGCTCTGTGTTCTGCAGTCTTTTCTGTGCAAGGCAGAACTGCCAGTGAGCTTTCCTCCTGTATACAGTAATATCTTTTAGCAAACAGATGGTTGCAGCTTTTGGCACTGCCCCAAGAAGGCTATGAAAGGGTAGTATAGAATGTTTGTCCAGCCACGCCTTGAACCAGAGAGTAGAGGAGTCCATCCCAAGTATCATTTGCTCTCTTTAGAGCCAAGAGACTGCGGACATACTGGGAGTACAAAGAAGCTGCTGCTTCATATCAAGAGGCGTGGAAGGAACTGCGCAGCCAGGCCTTTGGTGCCTGGGTGAGGAACAGCCGTCATTACCAGTACTTCACATGAAGAAGGAACCGAGTGATTGTCTGACTATCACTTACGCATCTCTCAGTTGTTTGGCACAATTAATGCTCCATATTTTAACACATTGAGAAAATTTTGGAATAAAGTATACATACTCCTTTCCTTCTGCTTGACTAAGTGCTTATATTCTGTTTGTATATGGAAATACAGGGTGGATTTTCATTGATCCACATTTTTTGTGAAAATCTCTTTAAGGCTACACACATCCCCATCCTGAAAACAGGACAGAACATTCTGAATTTGGCAAGAAGGCATATACAGCTCTCCCTGGCCCCCAGCTCTTCAATATTTACTCTCTGGATTGTTCTTTCTCCAAGTCAGTTTTAAGAATATAATTTTTGACAGGGCCTTAATGAATTGTGACCACCATTACCAGCCTGTACTATTTTACTGCCACCGTGATAGTAACGTGGGATTGTAATAGGAGGACGTTCATGTTATCAAGAGGCTGCAAATTTCAGAGTTGTGATAATTGTTAAGACACTAACAACATGAAATGAAATGAAACAAGTTCTCCCAAATCTCCAAACTCAGAAGCGGTCCCAATCTCAAAGTGATATGCAGGAGGATACTAATGGACAGATAGTGACAGATTTAAGGAAGATCAAACAAAAATTGGGGTGTATATTGTATTTCTGTACAGCGAGACTCAACATCCAAGGTACCTTAGAAATATTCCTTATTACAAGAACTTCTAGTAGTAGAAAATCAACTTGATTTTCAACTTGAATATCAGTATTGCAGTAATTATCAAGTCAGAAGGCTACAAGAATTGATGGAATATATTTGGAAATATAGCAAGCAACAGAAGAAGAATCAGTAAAGCCAGTAAAACCAAACCATATCAGCAAATTTGGAGATCAGCACAGTGGCCCACAGATTGTTAGAGGTTGGTTGACATATCCGTATTAAAGAAGACTTAAGTAAGCATGCAAACTATTATATAGTTCCTTAACGCTTAGAATCATGAGCTTAGATTAGAGTCCTGCATGAAAAGAGAAAGTCCAGATGTCATGCTGGCCGTAGGAAAAAAAACAGGGAACAAAGGCATTATTGCTGATGCACACAGTATAATTGAGAAAATCCAAAAATAACCAAAAAAAGTATGTTTCAATGACTGGATAGGTGCGCAATTGTGTCAACTAAGTCAAGCAATGGAATGTCCTTAGGAAACTGGGAATTCCGGAACAATATCATTTGTCTTCATGTGAAACTTATGCACAGGATAGGATATGAAATCCAGATTGCAAAACAGACTGGTTTCAGCTTGGGTTAGGTTAGGGACAAGGACAGAGACAACTGTAGGCGACAGATGAAAACCCCGATTCCTAACTTCCTCCCAGTCCGGGAGAGCTGTGGGTCCAAAAAAGATCTGTACGATCCATTGTGCAGCAAGGGCAGTCCTGTTCTTGATTGCCTGCTTCATTTAAAAAGCATCATTGCCAGCCTTTCTCTGAGAAAACTTGAATATGGAACAGTTGATCTGCATTTGGATTCTTTTGGAATGTGAACTCTGACTTGATGCTCCCACCTGTTCCTTTGGACTTGGACTACACTAAACTTAATTAGAATTTGGAACTGTGGTTGTGTGCATATAGAGCCAGTTAGCCCTGCTTCTGAGTTAAGACAGGGTAAAACCTATACGTGTGTAACTTGAGATAGAATATATACTGAAAAGATGAGAGTACAGTTTTAACTACAAATACCAACTTAATGGCAACAGGGATAGCGAGCAGCTTTAGAATGCACAATTGACAATGAACACACTGAATAGTTTCAGCTTTGACTGACTATCAACTATAAAGGAATCAGCAGTTAAGAAATATAGCAGACTAGTACTTGGTAGGGTAAAATGAAGACCTTGGAAAAGATAGGTAGATGCTGTGATGTGTCTATACTTAAAAATATTAGAATTGTGCTGGCAAAGGTTTCTTTTTACACCATGGAAGTAAAAAAATTGAAAACGGGACAGAATTTAATTTAATTTATCATATTTCTATGCCGAAGGCATATTGGACAAAATTTATCTGGGGTTGCTAAGGAATGATACTGACTTGATGCTACATTTTTGTGACAGTAAGTTTAATTGTTGCTTCTTAAGCAAAATTCAATAAAAGCAACTCGCTAGCCAAGATAAACATATCAGCATCCTTAGGGTATTACAGAAACTGCCATTTCTATGAAACTAATTATTATGCTAACATTTAGTTTCAAAATCTCTCTCCCATCATTAATTATCTACGGTTGCATCCGTATTTGAATAATGCCATTAAATATGTCCCAGCAGAAAGGATGCAAGGAAGTTTATAGCTATGGTTACATGTGTAACAGAAAAATAAAATTTTATAAATTACTAAGCTGACAAACAAAAATCTATCAATATATTAAATCAACCCAGTGACAAATGAAAAATGCCCCTCAGGGTCATGATGAAGAACAGGAGGCTATTTACAAAGCAGCAGGATGGAGATGAAATCAGAAACCAAAGGTGTTTTCTCCACTGTAAGCCACGTACAAGAAGCCATCCTCATCCTTCTCCTTCTCATAAAGCTGTCCCATGGTTAAACTGTAAAAAAAAAAAAAAAAAAAAAGCAAGAAAACCATCATATACCAACAAAACGAGAATGTGCAAATCGCAAAACAGGGTGGGTGGATGAAAGTGAGGAATGAGTAACCCTGCAAGACTAAGCTTTGCTGCCTGATGAGCTTTGAAAGTATGAATTTGGATACCTTGTTAAACAAATCCACCTTTTTTTTCTACAATAAATATAGTCGTCTCTTGACCATCTCTGCGTAGAGAAACCATAGAGAGCAGGAATTTGAGATAATTAGCTTTTTTGTACTTTGGTGCAAAGTGGAAAAAAATTGAGAAGTAACAGAAAACAAGGTCATGTATAGTAGATTAAATAGTGCAGTAGAATGAAAACGGAAACTTGATAACAGTTTCCTTAAATTAACTCCTAACTCTAATCTGATTTTCAAGTACAAGGATTGGCAAGTGGTGCACATCCCACCCTAGTGTCTTGACTCCCACAATGCCACTAACCATATTGGCTAGAGCTAATAGTCGAGTCTAGAATTTAACATGAATGTCATCTAGAAAACGTTAGCCCTAGCCACTTGAGAGAAGAAACCTGTTCTACGTGAGGAAGTGGCTACATCCACTATCCAAGATTTTATAGGACGACTCCACAATTTCCAGAAACGAAAGGCCGACTTTTGTCCTATTACTACAAACAATCCCCCCCCCCAAATCTCACCTAGATTGGGGGACAGTCTTGTCTACAAAGAGAAATATGGCCTTCTCGGAGGGCAACTGGATCCGCTTCCTGATGATCCACATGAACTGAGCCACGGTTATGTCCGAGGGAACCAGGTACTTCCTCTTGTCGATGTCCACAATCTGAGATCCAGAGACCTTTTCCACGATCACCTGCATCGAGACAGAAGAAATTTATCTCGGCCGGCACCCCAGCGCTTCCTTCAGCCCCGTCACGGAAGCGCCAGGAAGGGGAGGCGAGCAGTGGCGCCGGTCACGTGTTTGCCCGAAAGAAACACGGGCGAGTCAGACTTCCTAGGGACGATCCACCGGGGAAGGGTCCTGGCGCCTCCCGTTCCCTGGGAAAGAAGGGCCTGCCAGTCGTTGCGGAGCCCTCCGCCACCCGGCAGAGTTTGGCGGGCCGCTGCCGAGAGGCTCGGGGAGGAGGCTCCGGGAAATAACAAGGCCGCCGCCCCCCGTCCTAGGCATCCCGCCCCCCCCTCGATCGCCCCCCGGGCGGCCTCTGCCCTCGAGCGAAGCCCGCTTCCCGTTCCGCCGACTCACCGGGACGCGGTCGGGGTACTTGGCCCGGATCTTGGCAGACTCTACGCACCGATGCTCTGCGGAGAAGGGGAGGAGAGCCGCGTCAGGCGCCCGAGCCCGGCCCCCGCCCCCTCCCCCCCCGGCGCGGCCCGCTTACCCAGCGCGTGGTCCTCCTTGAACATCCACTTCATGGTCGGGCGAGGCGGCGGGCGGGCGAGTCGGGCCTGTCGTCCTCCAGCAGCTCCTCGGCACCCGCAGCAGCCCCTCTACGCACGGGGGGTGGGACTTCCGCCGACGCTCACGCGGGCGCCGCCTCCGCCGCGGCGATTGGCTGGCAGGGCGGCGCGTCCGTCGCCGTGGAGACGCGCAGCGGCGGCATGGCCTGGCTGGAGGTGGCGGCGGGCAGCGGATGGCGCGGGCGGGCCCGGCTGTGGTCCCTGGCGGCGCTGGGGCTGCTGCTGCTGGGCGCGCTCACCTACGTGCCGCCCCTGTTGGTGGCCTACCGGAGCCACGGTGGGTTCGGCGGAGGGGGCGCCCCGGGCGGGACTGCCGTTCGCCCGCCCGCCCGCCCGTCTCACTCGCTCTTTGTCTCCGCGCAGGCTTCTGGCTCTCGCGGAGCAGCTACGCCGAGCAGCCCAGCGTCCGCTTCCGGCACGAGGTGCTCCTGGCCGCCCTGACGGAGGGCGTCGGCGACGGGCCGGTGGGCTGGAGCTCCTTCGCCGCCTGCAACCGCCTGCTGGGCGCCCGCCTGCGCGTCCCGCTCGTCTCGGTACGGCGGGGACCGAGCCCCCCTCCGGAAAGCCGTGGGGCCGGGGGTCGGAGTCCGCGTGGTTGCCTGGCAGCCGTTCGGGTGGCCAGCCCGGACTTCGCTGAAGCTGCATCTGCCCCGTAGAGGGACGCGGCGGGGGTCTTGCAATGTTTCTTCTGTGTTCCAGGCTCGGGAGGAAGACTCTGACCAAGATGGAGTGATGGACCTGCTCCATTTCCAGCTGGAGCTTCCGCTGCTCCCCTCTGAACGAGTGGTGGGGATTCAGCTCCTGCTGACGTTCTCCTACGAGTTGCAGGTGAGGGTCTCCCCAGCAGCCCTTGAGATATGAGGACGACTGGCTTGCGTTGACCGCGCCTTTCCCTGGTCTTCCTTTGAAGCAGAACAGCTTTTCTGTCCCGTTAGGCGAGAGCTCAAGGCATTTAGCTGCAGCGGGGAGCGAGATGGGCAGAAAAACTGCTTTGCTGAAAAGGAACCTGTTGCATACTTATTAGTGAATCTACTTTTAGAAACATGTATTGATGTGCAGTATTGTTGATTACCAGAGGCTATGGATAGCTAATTATCATTTCTCTCCTCCAAAGCAGAGTGATAAAGCAGAGCCAGTTTGGTCTAGTGGTGAAGGCTAGAAGCCAGGAGACCCTGAGTTCTAGTCCTGCCATAGGCACAAAAGCTGGCTGGGTGACTTTGGGCCGGCCACTGTCTCAGCCCGACTTACCTAATAGGGGATTTGTTATGGAGAAAATAGGAGGGAGAAGGAGTATTGTGTGTGTTGGCTGCCTGGAGTTATTTATAAAAATAATAAAGACGAGATATAAATAAATTATGTAGGGTGCAGGTCTGGAGAGAAACTGATCAGGGAGCTTAATAGTTACAGTACTCGGGATACTCTGTTTGAGAAAAGACTAGATATACAAAACTATGCATAATCTAGGAAAAATGAACACGGGAGCATTTTTTGCAGAATACTGAAACGTTTTCACGTAATAAAATTGAATAGTGAAAAAATTAGGAGGGAGAAATGGAACCAATTTGGGTGGTTTAAAAGGCAATCCTATTTATAGAGGGTAGTGCTTCCTATATATAATGCAACAGTGGGTATGTATACATAGTATATCTAAATGCAGTTTCTGAGGAAATGTGCAGTTCTGTTCATGTCCTATGTTGAGTTTGGTATTGAAATAGAAATGTTGTGGATTGTACATCTTTTAAAATGTCCTTATACCATAAATTTAAAAATTGCAACCACGTCTATTTTTTTCAGATTCTTTAAATCTTTGGGAATTCTATATATAGCTGCTTGGTCTAACTACTATACTGTACATTTCTCAGTAATTCTAATCCTATTTTTTGTGATGTCATCCTAAGATTGTGGTGTAATAATTTGCTCCCCATCTTTCTGGTTTATTTGCTGCTCTCGTTTCAGAGAATGTCCACCTTTGTGATGCAGAGCATGGCTTTTTTACAGTCTTTTTCCCCTGTGCCAGGATCACAGGTATTTGTAAATGGAGACCTCAAACTTCATCAGAGGCAGCCCCTTCACCATGCTGGGCTGGATAGCAGATACAATGTGAGTGATGTCCTCTCCATCTCACTTTCTTCAATTGGTTCTGTTGTCCTTTGCCTATTTTTTCTTCTGCAACTGCTCTGGCTGAAGTCATATACTATATTCAGTAGCTTCTGCTTAAGAAATTTGTGTTGCTAAACAAGTATGAAAATCCTATAAAATCTGAGATGTCAGAAAATAAAGGCCACATGGAGGCAAGTAAACAGAAGCTGTTTGAATTTTTGAACTGAGAGATTTTTTTCAGAATGTTTATCGATAACAGTTGTCTAGTGTACAGATAGTCCTTGTTTAGTGATCACAATTGGGACTGGCAATTTGTTTAGTGATCACAATTGGGACTGGTTGACTGGTTGTTAAGCGAAGCAGTAGCTAAGTGAAATTGAGTATGATTACAATCTTACTTCAGATTTCTTTTTTTTAAATGTTAATTTTAAAGATAAAAAACTGTAGGAGAAAAAGTATTGTTAGAGGCAAAATTAAAAAGAAAGCTATCCATAAAAACATATGATCTACCTCCTTAAAAATAATGTTATTTGGATGCATACATTTGCATCTACATATAATCTTGCCTTTGCTTATTCATTAAAGTTCCAAAATAAGAGTTTGGTAATATTAAATTGACTACATGACAAGTGTGGCTTTTGGGATTTTTCTCATACAAAACAAGTGTCTTAAAATCCAATAACCATGCATTTATCCTAAAAATATAGAATACCATAGTTGAAAGGAAATATATATATATATATATATAAAACAAATTCTTTCTAAGTATTTGGTTTTATGAATACTGTCAGTATATATTTGGTCAATTAGCAATTTACGAAATTCTGAACAATTAAGAAAGGCTTTGTGTTTATATGAAACTAAGTCGTCTTTTTACCCAGTAGAGTATTAAAAGAATACAAGTTAATCCAACATATAAACCTGTATGGTATCATATCACTTGGTATATGCTTAAAAGTATTCATCATGTGTTCTGATGCTAGTTAACAGTAAGATGCTGTGTCCAATGCAAAATTCTCTCACTATGACAGGTATCTGTGATCAATAGTACAAGTCCTTTTGCCCAAGACTATGATTTTGTGAACATCATTGAAACATATCAGAAGAGGAATGGTGAGTTTTCACAGAAGTTCTAGGTTTTTGTACGCAAAACATTTCTAGTCTTTCTCAGATCATTTGGCTTAATATTATTTACAATTATTTCCTTTACAGTTACAACAGTTTTGTCTGGTCCCAGTCCCATTTGGGTGACTGGAAGATCACCAGATCAACCATTTGTGATTCAGGCCTTCATCCATTATCCGATGGAATTGATTGTATATCCTTTGGCTACCAGTGGGTGATACGGTGGGTTTTTTTTTTTTTTTTTTTTTTTTGAATGATGGTTTATGGCACTTGGCCTCAACCACTAATACAACTATGGCTGTTGTATCAAGACTTGTAGCCTGCGTAACATTAGGTAGCTGTGTTAGAAAAATACCATGAAACTCAAACAGGATGTATCTCTCGAGAATGTTTCTAGCATTTTAAAAAAAAGCTTAAAAGTTTTATGGTACATTTTATATTGGTCTGGGGGAAAGGAGACCTCGGGGGTTCTCATTTCTTGACTGTCCCTGGCCACTCTTGGGGGGAGGTGGGAGGCTTCCCAGTTCACACGACTAGCCAAAAGAATCGGAAGTGCACATCCTTGCCTTTGTATGACGATGCTTCAGATTCCAAATACTCCTTGACTTTTTAGTACATATCAGCCAGGCTTCTGGGAGATGATGAAGTTTGCCTGGATGCAGTACATTAGCATCCTCCTGATTTTTTTGTGGATTTTTGAAAGAATAAAAATCTTCCTTCTTCGAAATCAAGTGCTGAACACGGTGCCGGTGTCTCCACTCCCCCCTCTGTTGTCCTATAAAGAGCACAAATCCTGACCAAGCCTTCACAGAGAAAGAACTTTGCTCTCAGTGGCCTCCACTGCTTTGCATTTGGAAGATGAGGCTTTCCACAGGTTGGGTTTATATATTATTTTGCAAAGTTTATCTGTGGGTGGGTCCTCAGTATAGATTTTCTTTCTTGTCCTGTTTTCAGAAATCCGTTTGTTATTACAATCTATCAGATGGCGTATCAACCATAATCAATACAGTGACAAGATAAAGAATTTAATGAAAGTTATACAAATGAGTTTTGCTGTAAGTACATAACTGAATCCCAATCTTGATGGCAAAGTCCTCTAGAAGGAATTAACTACAGAAACAAAAAGAGAACTCCATTCTTTAAAAAGACAGATTTTTTCTACAAGAATACTGAAATAAAGGACGCCTTTGTTTTTTTTCCTTTCTGTTTGCAAAATCCCAAGGAGAAAATTAAGGGAATAAGGAGCTGCTATTGTCCCAGAAAGCTTGGGTTCTTTCACCTGGCACGCAAGTCCAATGAACCATGCCAGATAGATGGATAGGGGAAAAATCTTTTATAGGCAAATAAAAGGGTTACTCCAAAGCAAGTTCAAATTGGGTGCACCCCTGCTTGGAGCAGACCTTTTATACAATTTTGAAAGGCATTCATTGTCACGGAAACACATAACATCATTGACCAGTCATTAAGAGCAATATCACACATATATATATTCAGTGGGCATAGTAACTCAATTTAACTAAAGGTTACAAAGTATGTTACAGGGTAGATTGAGACCTTTGTCTAATCAAAGTAACAACATTCCCAAGTAACTTGGTACCAGGGTCTCATCCATCATTCTAGGGAGCTAAGCATTCCTGAACAGGAAGGCAGATGGTTTTTAACTCTGTTATTTTTGCCCGTAAAAACTTTTCAGCCCTAAATAGCTGTTTGTGGATATATGCATAACGATTATCTTTTGAGAACTGAGTGCAACAAAAATTTATTTCAATGTATGCTGGTTAGCGTACATTTAAAGTGACAGAGTTTTTATTCTCTATTCTATTCTTATTCTATTAAAACATTTCAACTCGTTGCAAGTTGAGGCCAGGCCTGAACCATTCCCTCCTTATCCCTTTGTGCTAAGAAATAAACAGCACCTTAATTATGTGACTGTTTATTAACATATAAATGTAATTGGACTAAGGCTAAATAAATTGGGCCATGGGTCATCTTTCCACTAAAGAGGAAAGCAGAACTTCTCCCACAAAACTTTTGGCGTCACCTGGTGAAGCCGCCTTTGTGGATTTAAGGACTAGGGTGAGAGAGGCTTCCTTTTCTCAACTGGGTCTAAGGCTTCCCACGGAGAGCCTCTGCCAACCCCTCTGCTTTAACTCCTGCACGGACAGGTTTGCCGCTGCGGGATGGCCGGCTGCGGTGGGGCTGGAGGGAGGGAGCCTGTCCATTGGGCACCCCTCCAGGAGGGAAGAAGTGGCCCACCGCCTCCACCCTCCATAGGGCTTGTCCCTGATTGGCGCCTCCCCCGCAGCCGTAGAAGAGAGGCCACGTCTGAATGCTGCTCATTGTACTTGGAGCCGGCGCCGCAGCCTCACCTTCCTGCCGCCTCCGGACTAGCCGCGACCTCTTTAATCGGCCGCCGGCAGTTACTGAGGTTAGTGGCCGGGATGGGTCGGTGCCGGGCGGGTGTAGCGGTTGGGAAACAGGAGGCTGCAGTTCCAGGTGTCGGGATGAGCGACGGTCGTGGCGCGCCCTCTTCCTCCGACCGGGGCGCGGAGCTTCTTCCTTACGGATATCTATCCAGCTAGTTTAGCAGATGCGCTGGCAGACAGTCGCGCCTGCAGTACCGGGCGCCATGCAAACCTCGAGGGCACGGGTGCCGAGCGTCCGCACCGGCACCGGCACCGGCACCTTGGCGCCGGCCGGCACAATTCTCAACAGCTGCACTATTGCAAGCGCGGAATCCCGCCTCCGCTCCGCGATTTTAGGCTAAATTTCAGGGCCGGGCGGGGCCGACTTCCGAATCCCAAACCTAGGGGGAACGGCTGCACCTTAAACGAGCCCCCCTCCCTTCAAAAACAGTTGCCGAGAGATTTTTGCGCAAGAACCCTGTGAAGACTTTTTCCGAACAGCCCTTAGACTTATATACCGCTTCATAGTCCATTACTGCCGTCTCTAAGCGATTTTGTTTGTCCCCAACAATCCGAGTCCTCATTTTACCGACCTCGGAAGGATGGAAGGCTGAGTCAACCTTGAGCGGATTAGCGTGGAAGGAATCAAACTCCTGGCAATAGGAGCAGAGTTAGCCTGCGATCCTGCATTCTAACCACTGGGCCGCCACGCCTCTTACGTATTTAAAAATCTTGTACCCAAGAAAATTTTTCTTGTAAAAATCTTGTACCCAAAGAGCAATTATTTCCCATTTGTATTTTACTTGCTTTATGAGGGTTAAAGGAAACCTGAACCCCAAACCCTTCAGTTTGTTCACTCCTGTAATATTAGAGAGAGGCTGAATTCTATCCATATGAGTTTTAAGGCTGTGTAGAGGAAAATATACTTCCATTGTTTCCAGAGTAAATAATGCATATAAATTGGAATAGCAGAATTATTATCTAACTTGTTTATTAACACCCCATACGCATTTCTTTTAGCTTTTCTCATCATTGTGGATCCATGACACAGTAATCTGGGATTCTCCATACAATTCACCCCAATTATCCACCCCAATCTGTAATTTGTAAAACTGCTAAAGCATAATTCCATCAAGTCGATGCTTTAAAAAGTGGTGATCACTTTCTCTCCAACATTCCATACTCGGACAGTCATACTCGGCTTCACCCAGGATGCTGAGGCTCCGCCTTTCCAATGCCACAGTTGCAATTATCTTGGCAATCCAGACAGGATTTCTAGTCTTTCTATATACTCAACAAGATGGCTTCATTCCTCAGTCTATGGAAAAACCTGCCCAGGTGCACATCCTCATCCTTTCCTCTTGGAGGTCAGGCTCTTCCTTTGTGGGACAACTCTTCAGTCAGCATCCCAATGTCTTCTATCTAATGGAGCCAGCCTGGCACGTGTGGGCAAACATGTACCAAAACAGTGCCAAGGTCTTGCACATGGCAGTGCGGGATCTCATCCGGTCTGTCTTCAAGTGTGACATGTCAGTGTTTGATGCCTACATGCCCTGGAAGAGAAACAGAAATTTGTCTGATCTGTTCCAGTGGGCCGTGAGCCGGGCATTATGCACAAGGCCTGCTTGTGAATTCTTCCAAAGGACTGATATTACTGGGGAAAGCGCTTGCAAAACTCTCTGTGGCAAGTATCCTTTCAGTAAAGTAGAAGAGGCCTGCAAGACCTATAGCCATGTTGTCCTAAAGGAAGTCCGTTTCTTTGACCTTAAAGTCCTCTATCCACTCCTCGCTGACACCTCCCTGAATCTCAAAATCATCCATCTGGTCCGTGACCCCAGGGCTGTCCTGAAATCTCGGGAACAATCTGTCAAAGCCCTTGCCCGCGACAGTGGAATAATTCTGGGCATAAATAGCAGCAGAGTGGATGACAGTGGTTTTAAAGTCCTGCAGGAGATTTGTAGAAGCCACGTTCAGATCTATGAAACAGCTAGTCAGAAGCCTCCATTATTTTTAAAAGATCGTTATTTATTGATCCGATTTGAAGACATTGTGCGGGATCCTTTAATGGAAATTACTGCAATGTATACATTTACAGATCTTCCATTGACGCAGAAGCTTGAAAATTGGATCTATAATATTACACACGGACAAGGACCAAGTAAGAAGAAAGAAGCTTTCCAGATCACTTCTCGAGATGCACTCAATGTTTCCCAGGCATGGAGAAATGTTCTTTCATTCCAGAAAGTCCAAAAAGTGCAAGAAGTTTGTAGAGGTGCTTTAAATATACTTGGTTATCAATTTGTAAATTCTGAGAAAGAGCAGAAAGATTTGTCTTTAGATCTAATATTACCACATCAGAGAACACAATTTCGCTGGGCATTGTTTCGTGAAAACTAAATCCTATATTCCCTTGTTCATTTATCAAATAACTTGAAAAGATTTGTTGGTTTCGGTACATCTGAGTTCTCTTAGAACTTCATTTTATCAAGCCAAGGAACTGTATGTTTTTTGCTTTTTCAAATTAATAACGCATAATTTCCAGACTATTTTTCATCTGCACACGGTTATAATTTTGATATGCTACCAAATGCCTTGCTTTTTGTTTTTCTAAGCTCTTTTTCATACGCAGGACTGCAATATTACTGATAAAGAACGCTCGGTTGGAGAATTTGTCGCTCTGAAATGTTAATGCACTCAAACTTCTAGGTGCCCCAGAGAACAACGGGAATAGAAATCCAGCGATTGGAAGGATTTATTTCATTACCTATTTTTACAAACTGTATCTCCTTTATTTGTGTACCCCAACATGCCACAGTTCTAAAATTGTCTCTGCATTTACTGTGTTTCCCTGAAAATAAGACCCCGTCTTAAATTTTTTGGAAGCCTGAAATAAGCGCTTGGCCTTATGGCCATGCGCTCAAAAGCCCGATTGGGCTTATTATCAGGAGATGTCTTATTTTGGGGGAAACAGGATATTATACTATTTTTTTTAAAATATGGGCATCCCTGATTATCTGTAATAGCGAGGATTAGTCTCTCATAGAAAATGTAATTTTTTTGCTATGTAGTTGGAAATCAATATTCCCGAATTAATATTCTTGGGCATATTTTTATCATATTGAAAGTAGCATTATCCCACAGTGAGCAGATGAATATTACAAATATGTGCAGTTTATTTATGTTATACGCTAGCGTAACAAATGGGGTTGACACCACAGATCATATCTGGAACATTTGTGTGTTTAGTTTCTCGCGTTATCTATGTAGATACCCTAGTAATCTCTTTATACTACCTCTGCGCTAGGCTTTGCCGGTAAGGAGCTGGGAATAAAAAATAATTTAGATTGGAGAAGGAAGAGGAGGAGGGGGGGGGTTGGGGAGGGGAGGGGAGGATTGGCAAATATGGAGTCGGCAGATGGGAAAGTCATAAAAAGTACCCAGGAGGTTCATGGGAAGAGAAGGGGGTTGAAAGTGGAGATGATGGTTGGCAGCTAAGATTACCAACAGGCATTTAATTCTAACGGTTGTTGAAGATAGACTATTGATTTTAATTCAGAGAAAAGGTGGCGGATCTTGCTTGAAAAGAGGGGGCTGTTTCTGTTGAAGGCTCGTTACTTCTTAAACAATCATAAACAACTGAAAAAATTATCGTAATGGTTAGTATTAAATTTAAATCTCACTAAACATTAAATGTAATCATAATTCAGTTAATGCCAATCAAAATCACATTAATTTCTATTTGTTCCATCATCGAGGCAGTTTAAATTGGTATAAAAAGGATAGAAAATTCTAAGCTAAGGGATCACTGCAATTCATATCAATCTTAAATGTTGGAATAAATTACAAACAAAAAGATTGGCAGAAGCAAAGTTTTAGCACCTGGGTAAACGCTGGAGAACGGGGGAAGAAGAGCCTTTCTCTGAAGTTTGCCTTTCCCCCTTTGGGACAACGCAAGAGAGAAAACCACCGCCCGCAATCTCCCTACCAGAAGGCCCGGCTCCTGGCAATGGCGGAATTTCCCAAAGGCCTGTTTTGCTGTGCAGGTTCACAGCTGTGCAAGGGGGCGGGGGTAAAAATTGCCCAATAGTCACGAAGCCATTGACGGTTCCGAAGGACATTGCTGGGATCTTTAGTTTTGCCCAGAAGGCAGTCAGTCATGCTCAATAAAGCGTGGACATGAAATGTAAGAGTTGAGGTTCATCCGCTTAAAAATTGTGATCTTAGTAAAGTTAACACCTCTTGCTGATTTTGATCTTTTAATTGTAGAAATTCAGCTCAGCGGGTTTTTAAAAAATTGGTAAACAAGAAGTTGTCTTTTCAGCAACTACACAATAGAAAACAGATACTGAAAGTCCTCACACCTTTCAAGATAAATGCAAACCTAACTCAGAGAGAGTAGCGTAGCCAAGAAATTTATCACTCATGGAATGTTATTCAGAAAGAATACTTTGTCGATTAAACCTCACAGGCAATCTATATATTGTATTGTTTGATCCCTTACTTATGCATCACACGTACACAATGTACGTATCGTTTGTTTCTTTACGCTATAACAACTCGACCTGTACACTTTTAGCTTTGCCTGAATTTCTTGGTGATTTTTATTTTCAAGAAACCAAGAAGCCCCTTTGCAAAGGTAAAGGTGCATGTTTTCTCTCCCAAATTCGGGGAATAACTCCATGCCCACTCAGGGGGCCTGGGTTTTGAGACAACGCTCGGTTCCCAGCAATCGAGAGGTCCCTTTTTCAGTTGCACATTTTAAGGAACTTGATACTTATCTGTCTTGCTTTCCCTTTTTAATTTGAACTCATGTAAAAGATACGTACTGATATTTATAGATTTCAGAAAGGGGAGAATAACGCCTGCATACTCACACATAAGTAAAAGATGTCGGGTTACTTCTTTGCATCTTTGGCGTAGGAAGAAATGTCCATCTGGGTTCAGTTCCAAGTGGGGAGAAAGACACCGGAAACACGGAGGCTGCTTGGAAGGATGGTTTAATGGTGAAGCAGAATGACCAAGCACGTGTGATTCTGGGTAGTTGACCACACGGAGTGGAGAGAGAGATACATTTATTTTATACCTTCTCTCGGGCCATGCCCTAGAGCTTCCTGTTCCTGTGCAAGGGCAGGTATCCCATTGGTTGCTGTAGGGGTCATGTGCAAATCCTAGGAGTCTGAGATAAGTCTGATTGAACGGTGGATTGATGTAACATCCCTAGGCGATGCAGCGAACCCTGCTATTAGATGGGTAGAAGGCTAATCCTATCATGTCCTGAGGGTTATGTCTTAATCCCACCGGCCTGGAGCCGAAGGGGGGAGGCAGGGAGCTGCATTGTCTTTAAAAACGTATTTCTCCTTTTCTCATCCAGGGAAATATAATACTCTGCCTTTTCAGTATTTCCTAAAATATTTCATTCTTCTAGGAGAGGGGTGGGTGCTAACTTTCTTCACTGGGGAAACGTAGAGCTGGAGACTTAGCTAACATCCTACATTTATATAATAAAATTACTTTTTTTGTAATACCTTCGAAAAGCACTGCTGGTTTCCATGTCCAATATACAAGTAGTCCTCAATTTATGACAATCGAGCCCCCAATTTTTCTCAGTAGGCAAGACCCAAAAGGGGACACACGAGCCTGGCATAAACACATGCCAGTCACCAAGCATCCCAATTTTGATCACGTGACCATGGGAATGCCATAAGTCTGAAAAAGTCACACTCTTCATTGCCGTTGTAGCTAAACGTTCACTAAATGAACTATTGAACTATTGTTAAAGGGTAGCAATTCAGCTTCCCAAGGGGGGAAGACGGTTCAACAGCAGCAATTAGCCAACGGGAAAAGGAACAATTTACCAAAATATAGAAAAAAAAAGGTAAAAATGCTTTTTATGCACAATTATGTTTTATCATTTAGGAAAAAACAAAACGGAGGGCAACCTGCCGATAATCGCTCGCCTCCCACTTTTGCCCAGGATCGCGGAGACCGAGAAGCGAAGCCCCACAATGCAGAGCGGCAGGAAAAGCATCACTCCTCTATCCTCCTCTTAAGGGGATGATCCGCTTCCGTTGATCTTGTCTGCATGGCTGCTGACTTCTTTATTTACTTCTTTCTTTCTTTATTAAAACCTTACGATTAATATTAACAGGCCATCATAGGCCTTCTTAACTCGGTTTAAGGCTTTTGCAGGATTTTTTTCCTGTTCCTTTGATGCAGCAAACTGCATCGTTGCCTATTACAGGTAATAAGGCGTTAATAATAAAGATACAGGATAATAACTTTAAAATCCCATTAAAAATGTTTCTTTCTTTTTGTGGCCACAATACCTGCTTTGACCACCGGATGGCACATTTTTCTAGACGCGCATCTACGACCAGGATCTACAATGCAACCTGCAGGTCATTCTGTTTGTGGGTCTTGCACCAAACACACTTCCCAGACAGGTTGCGGCCTTGCACACGGTCCTGTCCGGAGATGATGATCGTCCTCTGTCTCATAACTCAGGGATTCGGTGGTTTCTTAAAGGGGCAGCCAACCTTCGCCCCCCCCCCTTGTCCATCACTATCTGACTCGGGACTTTTCCCTGGTTCTTCAAGTACTCATGTCATCCCTCTTTGAACCATTGGGCTCCATCAGCCTTCGTCTTCTGACGCTCAAAGTCGCCTTCCTGGTAGCAATAACCTCTGCAAGACGTGTTACTAATGCTAAGACGTTAGCATTAACATGGAGGCCATACTAGGTTTTTTTTTTTTTTTTTTTTTTTTTTATTTGATTTATATGCCGCCCTTCTCCGAAGACTCAGGGCGGCTTACAATGTGCTCAGCAATAGCCTTCATCCTTTTGTATATTTATACAAAGTCAGCTTATTGCCCCCACAACTGGGTCCTCATTTCACCTACCTTAGAAAGGATGGAAGGCTGAGTCAACCTTGAGCCTTGGCGAGATTCGAACCCTGCAGTAATTGCAGGCAGCTGGTCTTAATAAGCTTAATAACAGGGTGCTTTAAACCCCTGTACCACCAAGGCTCTTTTTGATGGCCTTTGATGGTTAGGGTTAGGGGTTAGGGGTTAGGGTTTAGGGTTTAGGCTTAGGGGTTAGGGGTTAGGGGTTGGGTTAGGGGCTAGGGGTTAGTGTGTTAGGGTTAGGGTTAGGGTTCTCCACACAGCCTACCACCACGATAAAGTAATATCTCTATACCTTCAAAGCTATTGCTAAGGGACAGAAAACAGTGCCCTCCTGTGGCCCAAGCAGATATAGCAGCCACAAAAAAAACCCTTTTTAATAGCATTTAAAGATTATTATTCTGTCTCTTTATTATTAAAAGCCTTATTAATATTAATAGAGCAACGGGAGGCCCAGGAGCTCCATAACAGGCAAAAAGAAAGAATCTTGCTTCAAAAGCCTTAACCTGAGGTCAAAAGGTCTACAACGGTCTCCACGCTAACGTTGACAGAAAACAGCGCCATCATGCGGTCCAAGCAGGGATCGCAGCAATCAAAAGAAAGAAACTTTTTAAATGGAATTTTAGGGTTGTTATTCTTTATTATTATATTATTAATATTATTAATATCAATAGGCCATCACAGGCCTTCTCAACTCCGGTTAAGGCTTTTGAAGCGGGATTTCTTTTCCAGTTCCTGTGTTGCAGCAAAAGGGCCTCCCGTTGCTTTAATAAATATTAATAAGACGTTAACAATAAAGATACAGGATAACCTTAAAATCCCATGAAAAGGGTTTCTTTTTGCAGCCGCAGTACCTGTTTTGGCCACACCAGGGCAGTTTTCCGTGCCATGACTTTAAAGTTATGGCTAAGGTGCAGAAAATCGTGCCCTCCTGTGGTCAAAGCAGGTATCGCAGCCACAAAAAGAAAGAAACCTTTTCGATGGCATTTTAAGATTCTTCTGTGCCCGTTCCGCAACCGTGGAGAAAACAGCGCCCTCCTGTGGTCCAAGAAGGAATAGCAGCCACAAAAAAACCCCTTTTTAATAGCATTTAAAGATTATTATTGTGTATAAGAGGGAAAAAGAAAGAATCTTGCTTCAAAAGTCTTAACCTGAGGTCAAAAGGTCTAAAACGGCCTCCACGCTAACGTAGAAAGAAAACAGCGCCATCGTGCGGTCCAAGCAGGGATCGCAGCCACCAAAAGAAAGAAACTTTTTAAATGGAGTTTAATGGAATTTTCTTCACTTTAGCGATAACTTTGAAGTCATGGGACAGAAAACTGTGCCATCCTGTGGTCAAAGCCGGTATCGCAGCCACAAAAAGAAATCAACCTTTTCGATGGCATTTTAAGATTCTTCTGTGCCCGTTCCGCAACCCTGGAGAAAACAGTGCCCTCCTGTGGTCCAAGAAGGAATAGCAGGCAGAAAAAAAACTTTTTAATAGCATTTAAAGATTATTATTCTGTCTTTATTATTAAAAGCCTTATTAATATTAATAGAGCAACGGGAGGCCCAGGAGCTCCATAACAGGCAAAAAGAAAGAATCTTGCTTCAAAAGCCTTCACCTGAGGTCAAAAGGTCTACAACGGCCTCCACGCTAACGTTGACAGAAAACAGCGCCATCGTGCGGTCCAGGCAGGGATCGCAGCCACCAAAAGAAAGAAACTTTTTAAATGGAGTTTTAGGGTTGTTATGCTATTCCTTCTTGGACCACAGGAGGGCACTGTTTTGTCCAGGGTTGCGGAACTGGCACAGAAGAATTTTAAAATATCATCGAAAAGGTTTATTTGTTTTTGCGGCCGCGATACCTGTTCTGGCCACACGAAGGCACAGTTTTCCGTCCCATGATTTCAAAGTTATCGCTAAGGTGCAGAAAATTGTGCCATCCTGTGGTCAAAGCCGGTATCGCAGCCACAAAAAGAAATCAACCTTTTCGATGGCATTTTAAGATTCTTCTGTGCCCGTTCCGCAACCCTGGAGAAAACAGTGCCCTCCTGTGGTCCAAGAAGGAATAGCAGGCAGAAAAAAAACTTTTTAATAGCATTTAAAGATTATTATTCTGTCTTTATTATTAAAAGCCTTATTAATATTAATAGAGCAACGGGAGGCCCAGGAGCTCCATAACAGGCAAAAAGAAAGAATCTTGCTTCAAAAGCCTTCACCTGAGGTCAAAAGGTCTACAACGGCCTCCACGCTAACGTTGACAGAAAATAGCGCCATCGTGCGGTCCAAACAGGGATCGCAGCCACCAAAAGAAAGAAACTTTTTAAATGGAGTTGTAGGGTTGTTATTCTTTATTATTAAAACTTTAATAATATTAATAGGCCATCACAGGCCTTCTTAACTCCGGTTAAGGCTTTTGAAGCGATATTTCTTTTCCAGTTCTTGTGTTGCAGCAAACGGCCTCCCGTTGCTTTAATAAATATTAATAAGACGTTAATAATAAAGATACAGGATAATAACCTTAAAATCCCATGAAAAGGGTTTCTTTTTGCAGCCGCAGTACCCGTTTTGGCCACACGAGGGCACAGTTTTCCGTCCCGTGACTTCAAAGTTATCGCTAAGGTGCAGAAAATTGTGCCCTCCTGTGGTCAAAGCAGGTATCGCAGCCACAAAAAGAAATCAACCTTTTCGATGACATTTTAAGATTGTTATCTGTACGTATTGAAGTTATTCTTCCGTGCCAGTTCCGCAACCCTGGAGAAAACAGCGCCATCCAGTGGTCCAAGAGGGAATAGCAGGTTTTCAGGGCTGCTCTTTTACCCTTTACCTTTATTCCAACTTTTCTTCTCCCCTTCTTTTCCTTCCTCTCCTCCTACTTCCTTCGTTATTCCTTTGTTCTTCCTCTCCTTCTCTTTCCTACTTCCCCTTCCCTTCCCCCACTCCTCTACTCCTCTTTCCCCTCCCTTTTCTTCCTCTCCTTTCCCCTTTCTTCTTTCTCCTGTTCTCTCCTGTCCTCTGTTCTCCCTTCCCCTCTCTCCTGTCGTTTCCCTTCCCAGTTCAATCCTTTAGGGTTTAGGGTTTAGGGTTAGGGTTTCGTTTCGTCTCGTTTCCTGACTTCCGGTGGGACCGGAATCCGTTGGCCAGCATGTGCATGCACGCTGGAGTTGAGCTAGGGCAACACTCGCATGCCCACCAATGTGGCTCCGCATGCCACAGGTTCACCATCACGGGACTAGAGCTTCCCATCTCCTCCCAAGGGAAGGGAAAGGAGGCACGGGGCAGGCAAGCCTGCAGGCTCCGGCACCCGTTCTCAGGACCTTTAGTTATCGCTTAGAGCTCTTCGCAGGTAACCCCGGCCTGCATTTTATGGAAAGAAGCTGGGGAGGGGAGCTTTTGCGCAGGGCCGTTGACACCATTGGGTGATGCGAAACATCAAAATCCAAGGGAAACCATTAGAATGTTGTTGTTGTTGTGTGTGTGCTTATCTACATATACCCAGCTATTTTAGAGACATAATACCATACCACTTTTGACAATAAAGTTTCAGCCAATAGAAACTTCTGGCTGAATGATTCCAACACTTTAGGAAGTGTTTGACCGAGGAGCATTCGGGCGAACGCTCCATGGATGGAGAATGGAGCCGGAAGCCCTGCCGTGTTGCAGTTTGAAGCACCCGTGGGTGTGGGCAGAGATTAATCCACTCCGTCTTGAGAAAGAGCGCCTGTTTGGTGGATAGGAGAGTCTCGGGGCCTCTCGGTAGAGGTAGGCCGGTTGTGTTGCTTTTTGGAAGTAGTCCGACTCTTGTTAAGAAGGACTGCCGTTTTTCGCAATCAAGTTGTCACACTTTAAAAAGAAATAATAAGTGCAAATTTTATATCCTGAATTGGAAACACGCATCTTACGATTAGTCACTTTAATAGGGAGATTACCAAGAAAAATATAATCCGTAAAAATACTATACACGTGTGAAATGTATGTTAGTCTATTTAAGACTAAGGATGAGAGCAGGGCCCGAGGGATCAAGCCAGGGAGGCGTTTCCACACGCCCCGATCAGCTCTCTCCTCCTTCTCTCCTCCGGCAGACCCCTACGACCAAGCAACGATCGCCAAGGAGGAGGGGAAAGAAGAGGAGCCCGAGCCCTTTCAGAAGATCGGTCCAAGTACGATCGACGGAGTTTGCAACTTAAGTCATTCACTAGCTTTCAGTGTTTCAGAGCTGAGGTTTCAGGCCCAAGCCAGGGATGGAGCGTTTCTCGCAAAGGCAGGAAGCTCTCACTAGTCCAACAGAAAGAGGACATTCTTTGCCTGTGCGGGACCCGGACTCCATTCCTCTGGGCACGGCCGGTGACAAGTCGGAAAATCTTCCTCGGATGTATCTTTCACCGGGGTTTGTTTAAGGAGCACCGATAGCAACCGCTAGGTTTTCCAAGGCGTAGCAGGCAGAATAACGGTATCAGGTCTGCTCGTCGGTCCATCTGTCCCACGACTATCGGCACCGACCGGCTGCAGGGCTCTGAACATCCGTTCAAGCAGAGGGGTTTTTCCCAGCCCTTCCCTGGAAACGCAGGGGTGAACCCGGACCTTTTGCACGCAAAGCAACAGCTCGAACTCGGACCGTGGCCATCCGTCAGGAGACAAGCCACCCGCTTGCAAATAGCACTCCTAAGTAAACCCAAAAATTAATCTTCCACGTTTGACATAGAGAAGAAACAAACACGGTCGAGTCGGGGAATTATAAAATTATTCTTGCTTCACGTTACATACTTTTATAAGCATCTGGTTAAAACAATCCAATTTGGCCAAAGTATTTAGATGTAAATACTTTATTGCAAAGAGAAGGAATTAAGCGCACGTTATTTATTTTAATAATTATATTCAGAGCTAGGAAAAACATTCCACTTGCATGTCTCGTGACTTAATTTTAGAATTCACAAAGAGCTGTTCATGAAAGGGGAAGATATTGTCTAAGTATTGTCCTCTGGGATAAAAAAAAGGACGTTACCTTGTTTTCTTCGGGAATAGGGTGAAATTGAGGGTGGGGAGCGATATTAAAACTAGAAATTGATCACGATCTGAGATGATAATACCCCTCGTAAGCGGTGATGAGAGCGCGACTCGGCCTTTGGTGTCTGCGACGGTTTATACAGCCCTCTCCCAAACGCTCCTTCCGCAAAAGGAAGTCTAGCCTCTGTAGCAGCCGTGTCTTTTCAGCCTCTCTCCAGGAAAGAGAGCTGGGGCAAAAGAGAGGAAACAGTTACCATGAAGGTGGGCGCCCAGGGCCCCCTCGGTCAAGAAAACTTGGAACTCATCTCACGAGGTCACGTGGGAAACGTCTAGCCTGCTATGCTCTGAATTGAGATCCACGTTTGGGTCAAGGGTTTTTGGGAAAACCTTTTCTCCTTCTGAAAATTGTTTTCTTCCTTTGTAGAAACAGGCAACTATACCTGTGAATTCCGTGGCAAGCAGTACAAGTACTCCACGCCATCCCAGGAACACGCGGCCCTTCACGCACCAATCCACGAGTATCCAGCGGAGACACAGCAACCGGGGAGACCCCGGGATCCAGGATCTTTCAAGGCAGAGGCCCATCGCACCTCTAAAGCGATCACGAGGGAGAGACCAGTACCGGCATATCTCCCTGATAGCTGTCCTTTGGGGATATACTTTGAGAGAAGGAGTTGTTCATATTTCAGTGCCAATAGTCAGGCCAGATTGCCTATAATTGTTAATGCTATCTTAAACTGTAAATAAAATTATACCTGTATTTTGCAGTTTACACCTTTTTGACAATGTAGATTTTTCAGCTGGACCCATCCCCTGCTTAAGGCTTCTATAAGATACCGTAGCTGTTTCTTCTCCGTAAATTGAAATATTCAAAAGGGCGGGAACCCCATTCGCTTACCGGTTGCAGCCATCCCCTTCCAAGGACCGGCCCCTCGGTCCCATTCTCCTCCCCGCACCCGTCCCTAGTCCGAGGGACCGCCTCTGTCCTCCACCACCTCTTCCGCCAGGCCACCCGGGCTCCTTTGCCCTCCGAATCTGCAGCGGCAGTCTTGACACTCTTACTCAGTTAAAGCCTGCTCGGATTTTGCTTTTCATTGGACTGGTTGAAAGGCCAAGACGTAGGACAGGAAAGCCTCCTTCAGCTGAAGCATCTATCCCTCATCGCCCCAGGCAGCACGTAGCCTCACGACAAAGAGTCCCCTCCATCGTCCCCCCTTTCAGTCCATTGAGGTCGGTGGCCATCCCCTCGTCCCCACGGAAGCTGATTCTGCACGTTAACGGTAATTTCTTGAGGTAAGACTTTCTTTGGCCTGTCCTGATCCGTTAGGACTGCTGTTTTGAGGGGGAGAACGGCATCCTCCCCTTCACGTGTGCACCTCAGCATGTGGCTCTTTTTCTAAGACGAATAGCCCCAGTCTTGTAATCTGGGGGTTTTGCGGGCAAGTGCTGTTGCAGAGGCTTCGTAGGGGAATCGGCGGTGTCAAATTCAAGGCATCCTTCTGTCTTCTTACGTTGCGGAGAAGATTGCCCGTAGCCTGCTGATAAGACGACTGTCTTATCAGGGAGACGAACGGCATATACTGTAATTTTTGGCGTATAAGATGCTCTGGAGTATAAGATGCACCTACCTTTTTTGGCGAGGAAAAGAAGAAAAAGAAATCTGCCTCTGCCTCCCAGCAATTTTGCCTCGTTACAGCAAAATAGGCTGCTTTACTTTCATTTTTATTTTCAGCATAGCTTGAGTAGGACAAAAAAAAAAAATGTTCCCAGCCATTTACCTCTTTGCAGCAAGCAGCAGAGGCCAGGCCAAACAGCTGAGAGTCGGGCTGCCGATCCAATGAACTCGTGCTAATTAGGCTGTGCTGAAGCTGAAATGGGCTGTTTCTTCTTGTTGCTTGCTGCAAGGAGGTAAATCGCTGGGAGGCAGAGGTCAAAGGTCAAAGGTTAAAGGTCAGGGGTGTCAAAGGTCGGGTTAGGGGTTAGGGTTTAGGGTTAGGGTTAGGGTTCTCCACACAGCCTACCACCACGATAAAGTAATATCTCTATACCTTCAAAGCTATTGCTAAGGGACAGAAAACAGCGCCCTCCTGTGGCCCAAGCAGATATAGCAGCCAGAAAAAAAACCTTTTTAATAGCATTTAAAGATTATTGTTCTGTCTCTTTATTATTAAAAGCTTTATTAATATTAATAGAGCAACGGGAGGCCCAGGAGCTCCATAACGGGCAAAAAGAAAGAATCTTGCTTCAAAAACCTTCACATGTGGCCAAAAGGTCTACAACGGCCTCCACGCTAAGGTTGACAGAAAACAGCGCCATCGTGCGGTCCAAGCAGGGATCGCAGCCACCAAAAGAAAGAAACTTTTTAAATGGAGTTGTAGGGTTGTTATTCTTTATTATTAAAAGTTTATTAATATCTATAGGCCATCACAGGCCTCCTTAACTGCGGTTAAGGCTTTTGAAGCGAGATTTCTTTTCCAGTTCCTGTGTTGCAGCAAAGGGGCCTCCCGTTGGTTTAATAAATATTAATAAGACGTTAACAATAAAGGTACAGGATAATAACCTTAAAATCCCATGAAAAGGGTTTGTTTTTGCAGCCGCAGTACCCGTTTTGGCCACACGAGGGCACAGTTTTCCGTCCCGTGACTTCAAAGTTATCGCTAAGGTGCAGAAAATTGTGCCCTCCTGTGGTCAAAGCAGGTATCGCAGCCACAAAAAGAAATCAACCTTTTCGATGACATTTTAAGATTGTTATCTGTACGTATTGAAGTTATTCTTCCGTGCCAGTTCCGCAACCCTGGAGAAAACAGCGCCATCCAGTGGTCCAAGAGGGAATAGCAGGTTTTCAGGGCTGCTCTTTTACCCTTTACCTTTATTCCAACTTTTCTTCTCCCCTTCTTTTCCTTCCTCTCCTCCTACTTCCTTCGTTATTCCTTTGTTCTTCCTCTCCTTCTCTTTCCTACTTCCCCTTCCCTTCCCCCACTCCTCTACTCCTCTTTCCCCTCCCTTTTCTTCCTCTCCTTTCCCCTTTCTTCTTTCTCCTGTTCTCTCCTGTCCTCTGTTCTCCCTTCCCCTCTCTCCTGTCGTTTCCCTTCCCAGTTCAATCCTTTAGGGTTTAGGGTTTAGGGTTAGGGTTTCGTTTCGTCTCGTTTCCTGACTTCCGGTGGGACCGGAATCCGTTGGCCAGCATGTGCATGCACGCTGGAGTTGAGCTAGGGCAACACTCGCATGCCCACCAATGTGGCTCCGCATGCCACAGGTTCACCATCACGGGACTAGAGCTTCCCATCTCCTCCCAAGGGAAGGGAAAGGAGGCACGGGGCAGGCAAGCCTGCAGGCTCCGGCACCCGTTCTCAGGACCTTTAGTTATCGCTTAGAGCTCTTCGCAGGTAACCCCGGCCTGCATTTTATGGAAAGAAGCTGGGGAGGGGAGCTTTTGCGCAGGGCCGTTGACACCATTGGGTGATGCGAAACATCAAAATCCAAGGGAAACCATTAGAATGTTGTTGTTGTTGTGTGTGTGCTTATCTACATATACCCAGCTATTTTAGAGACATAATACCATACCACTTTTGACAATAAAGTTTCAGCCAATAGAAACTTCTGGCTGAATGATTCCAACACTTTAGGAAGTGTTTGACCGAGGAGCATTCGGGCGAACGCTCCATGGATGGAGAATGGAGCCGGAAGCCCTGCCGTGTTGCAGTTTGAAGCACCCGTGGGTGTGGGCAGAGATTAATCCACTCCGTCTTGAGAAAGAGCGCCTGTTTGGTGGATAGGAGAGTCTCGGGGCCTCTCGGTAGAGGTAGGCCGGTTGTGTTGCTTTTTGGAAGTAGTCCGACTCTTGTTAAGAAGGACTGCCGTTTTTCGCAATCAAGTTGTCACACTTTAAAAAGAAATAATAAGTGCAAATTTTATATCCTGAATTGGAAACACGCATCTTACGATTAGTCACTTTAATAGGGAGATTACCAAGAAAAATATAATCCGTAAAAATACTATACACGTGTGAAATGTATGTTAGTCTATTTAAGACTAAGGATGAGAGCAGGGCCCGAGGGATCAAGCCAGGGAGGCGTTTCCACACGCCCCGATCAGCTCTCTCCTCCTTCTCTCCTCCGGCAGACCCCTACGACCAAGCAACGATCGCCAAGGAGGAGGGGAAAGAAGAGGAGCCCGAGCCCTTTCAGAAGATCGGTCCAAGTACGATCGACGGAGTTTGCAACTTAAGTCATTCACTAGCTTTCAGTGTTTCAGAGCTGAGGTTTCAGGCCCAAGCCAGGGATGGAGCGTTTCTCGCAAAGGCAGGAAGCTCTCACTAGTCCAACAGAAAGAGGACATTCTTTGCCTGTGCGGGACCCGGACTCCATTCCTCTGGGCACGGCCGGTGACAAGTCGGAAAATCTTCCTCGGATGTATCTTTCACCGGGGTTTGTTTAAGGAGCACCGATAGCAACCGCTAGGTTTTCCAAGGCGTAGCAGGCAGAATAACGGTATCAGGTCTGCTCGTCGGTCCATCTGTCCCACGACTATCGGCACCGACCGGCTGCAGGGCTCTGAACATCCGTTCAAGCAGAGGGGTTTTTCCCAGCCCTTCCCTGGAAACGCAGGGGTGAACCCGGACCTTTTGCACGCAAAGCAACAGCTCGAACTCGGACCGTGGCCATCCGTCAGGAGACAAGCCACCCGCTTGCAAATAGCACTCCTAAGTAAACCCAAAAATTAATCTTCCACGTTTGACATAGAGAAGAAACAAACACGGTCGAGTCGGGGAATTATAAAATTATTCTTGCTTCACGTTACATACTTTTATAAGCATCTGGTTAAAACAATCCAATTTGGCCAAAGTATTTAGATGTAAATACTTTATTGCAAAGAGAAGGAATTAAGCGCACGTTATTTATTTTAATAATTATATTCAGAGCTAGGAAAAACATTCCACTTGCATGTCTCGTGACTTAATTTTAGAATTCACAAAGAGCTGTTCATGAAAGGGGAAGATATTGTCTAAGTATTGTCCTCTGGGATAAAAAAAAGGACGTTACCTTGTTTTCTTCGGGAATAGGGTGAAATTGAGGGTGGGGAGCGATATTAAAACTAGAAATTGATCACGATCTGAGATGATAATACCCCTCGTAAGCGGTGATGAGAGCGCGACTCGGCCTTTGGTGTCTGCGACGGTTTATACAGCCCTCTCCCAAACGCTCCTTCCGCAAAAGGAAGTCTAGCCTCTGTAGCAGCCGTGTCTTTTCAGCCTCTCTCCAGGAAAGAGAGCTGGGGCAAAAGAGAGGAAACAGTTACCATGAAGGTGGGCGCCCAGGGCCCCCTCGGTCAAGAAAACTTGGAACTCATCTCACGAGGTCACGTGGGAAACGTCTAGCCTGCTATGCTCTGAATTGAGATCCACGTTTGGGTCAAGGGTTTTTGGGAAAACCTTTTCTCCTTCTGAAAATTGTTTTCTTCCTTTGTAGAAACAGGCAACTATACCTGTGAATTCCGTGGCAAGCAGTACAAGTACTCCACGCCATCCCAGGAACACGCGGCCCTTCACGCACCAATCCACGAGTATCCAGCGGAGACACAGCAACCGGGGAGACCCCGGGATCCAGGATCTTTCAAGGCAGAGGCCCATCGCACCTCTAAAGCGATCACGAGGGAGAGACCAGTACCGGCATATCTCCCTGATAGCTGTCCTTTGGGGATATACTTTGAGAGAAGGAGTTGTTCATATTTCAGTGCCAATAGTCAGGCCAGATTGCCTATAATTGTTAATGCTATCTTAAACTGTAAATAAAATTATACCTGTATTTTGCAGTTTACACCTTTTTGACAATGTAGATTTTTCAGCTGGACCCATCCCCTGCTTAAGGCTTCTATAAGATACCGTAGCTGTTTCTTCTCCGTAAATTGAAATATTCAAAAGGGCGGGAACCCCATTCGCTTACCGGTTGCAGCCATCCCCTTCCAAGGACCGGCCCCTCGGTCCCATTCTCCTCCCCGCACCCGTCCCTAGTCCGAGGGACCGCCTCTGTCCTCCACCACCTCTTCCGCCAGGCCACCCGGGCTCCTTTGCCCTCCGAATCTGCAGCGGCAGTCTTGACACTCTTACTCAGTTAAAGCCTGCTCGGATTTTGCTTTTCATTGGACTGGTTGAAAGGCCAAGACGTAGGACAGGAAAGCCTCCTTCAGCTGAAGCATCTATCCCTCATCGCCCCAGGCAGCACGTAGCCTCACGACAAAGAGTCCCCTCCATCGTCCCCCCTTTCAGTCCATTGAGGTCGGTGGCCATCCCCTCGTCCCCACGGAAGCTGATTCTGCACGTTAACGGTAATTTCTTGAGGTAAGACTTTCTTTGGCCTGTCCTGATCCGTTAGGACTGCTGTTTTGAGGGGGAGAACGGCATCCTCCCCTTCACGTGTGCACCTCAGCATGTGGCTCTTTTTCTAAGACGAATAGCCCCAGTCTTGTAATCTGGGGGTTTTGCGGGCAAGTGCTGTTGCAGAGGCTTCGTAGGGGAATCGGCGGTGTCAAATTCAAGGCATCCTTCTGTCTTCTTACGTTGCGGAGAAGATTGCCCGTAGCCTGCTGATAAGACGACTGTCTTATCAGGGAGACGAACGGCATATACTGTAATTTTTGGCGTATAAGATGCTCTGGAGTATAAGATGCACCTACCTTTTTTGGCGAGGAAAAGAAGAAAAAGAAATCTGCCTCTGCCTCCCAGCAATTTTGCCTCGTTACAGCAAAATAGGCTGCTTTACTTTCATTTTTATTTTCAGCATAGCTTGAGTAGGACAAAAAAAAAAAATGTTCCCAGCCATTTACCTCTTTGCAGCAAGCAGCAGAGGCCAGGCCAAACAGCTGAGAGTCGGGCTGCCGATCCAATGAACTCGTGCTAATTAGGCTGTGCTGAAGCTGAAATGGGCTGTTTCTTCTTGTTGCTTGCTGCAAGGAGGTAAATCGCTGGGAGGCAGAGGTCAAAGGTCAAAGGTTAAAGGTCAGGGGTGTCAAAGGTCGGGTTAGGGGTTAGGGTTTAGGGTTAGGGTTAGGGTTCTCCACACAGCCTACCACCACGATAAAGTAATATCTCTATACCTTCAAAGCTATTGCTAAGGGACAGAAAACAGCGCCCTCCTGTGGCCCAAGCAGATATAGCAGCCAGAAAAAAAACCTTTTTAATAGCATTTAAAGATTATTGTTCTGTCTCTTTATTATTAAAAGCTTTATTAATATTAATAGAGCAACGGGAGGCCCAGGAGCTCCATAACGGGCAAAAAGAAAGAATCTTGCTTCAAAAACCTTCACATGTGGCCAAAAGGTCTACAACGGCCTCCACGCTAAGGTTGACAGAAAACAGCGCCATCGTGCGGTCCAAGCAGGGATCGCAGCCACCAAAAGAAAGAAACTTTTTAAATGGAGTTGTAGGGTTGTTATTCTTTATTATTAAAAGTTTATTAATATCTATAGGCCATCACAGGCCTCCTTAACTGCGGTTAAGGCTTTTGAAGCGAGATTTCTTTTCCAGTTCCTGTGTTGCAGCAAAGGGGCCTCCCGTTGGTTTAATAAATATTAATAAGACGTTAACAATAAAGGTACAGGATAATAACCTTAAAATCCCATGAAAAGGGTTTGTTTTTGCAGCCGCAGTACCCGTTTTGGCCACTCGAGGGCACAGTTTTCCGTCCCGTGACTTCAAAGTTATCGCTAAGGTGCAGAAAATTGTGCCCTCCTGTGGTCCAAGCAGGTATCGCAGCCGCAAAAAGAAAGAAACCTTTTGGATGACATTTTAAGATTCTTCTGTGCCAGCTCCGCAACCCTGGAGAAAACAGTGCCCTCCTGTGGTCCAAGAAGGAATAGCAGGCAGAAAAAGCACGGTCGCCGATTTTTTCTGTAGCAGCGCTTCTCGGAGCGACCTTCCCAGCGTCAGCGCAAGTTCCCGTCCGTCTCCTGTCGAAGCCCCATCGCCGTTGGTAAAAAACGACCTTTTAACTTTCATTTTTCATTTTTACTTTTTCAGGGCTGCTCTGGGTAAACCTTTACCTTTACTCCAACCTTTCTTCTCCCCTTCTGTTCGTTCCTCTCTCTCCTCCTCCTTCCTTTGTTTTTCCTAAGGGTCCAAGCAGGGATCGCAGCCATCAAAAGAAAGAAACTTTCTAAATGGAGTTTTAGGGTTGTTTTTCTTTATTATTAAAACTTTATTAATATCAATAGGCCATCACAGGCCTCTTTAACTGCGGTTAAGGCTTTTGAAGCGAGATTTCTTTTCCAGTTCCTGTGTTGCAGCAAAGGGGCCTCCCGTTGGTTTAATAAATATTAATAAGACGTTAACAATAAAGGTACAGGATAATAACCTTAAAATCCCATGAAAAGGGTTTGTTTTTGCAGCCGCAGTACCCGTTTTGGCCACTCGAGGGCACAGTTTTCCGTCCCGTGACTTCAAAGTTATCGCTAAGGTGCAGAAAATTGTGCCCTCCTGTGGTCCAAGCAGGTATCGCAGCCACAAAAAGAAAGAAACTTTTTAAATGGAGTTTTAAGGTTGTTATGCTATTCCTTGTTGGACCACAGGAGGGCACTGTTTTCTCCAGGGTTGCGGAACCGGCACAGAAGAATCTTAAAGTGCCCTGGAAAAGGTTTTTTTTGTTTTTGCGGCCGCGATTCCTATTTTGGCCACAGGAGGGCACAGTTTTTCGTCCCGTGACCTCAAAGTTATGGCTAAGGTGCAGAAAATTGTGCCGTCCTGTGGTCAAAGCAGGTATCGCAGCCAGAAGAAGAAATCAACGTTTTCGATGGCGTTTTAAGATTCTTCTGTGCCCGTTCCGCAACTCTGGAGAAAACAGTGCCCTCCTATGGTCCAAGAAGGAATAGCAGGCAGAAAAAAAAAACGTCTCTTTTTAATAGCATTTAAAGGTTAGGGTTAGGGTTAGGGTTAGGGTTAGGGTTAGGGTTAGGGTTAGGGTTAGGGTTAGGGTTAGGGTTAGGGTTAGGGTTAGGGTTAGGGTTAGGGTTAGGGTTAGGGTTAGGGTTAGGGTTAGGGTTAGGGTTAGGGTTAGGGTTAGGGTTAGGGTTAGGGTTAGGGTTAGGGTTAGGGTTAGGGTTAGGGTTAGGGTTAGGGTTAGGGTTAGGGTTAGGGTTAGGGTTAGGGTTAGGGTTAGGGTTAGGGTTAGGGTTAGGGTTAGGGTTAGGGTTAGGGTTAGGGTTAGGGTTAGGGTTAGGGTTAGGGTTAGGGTTAGGGTTAGGGTTAGGGTTAGGGTTAGGGTTAGGGTTAGGGTTAGGGTTAGGGTTAGGGTTAGGGTTAGGGTTAGGGTTAGGGTTAGGGTTAGGGTTAGGGTTAGGGTTAGGGTTAGGGTTAGGGTTAGGGTTAGGGTTAGGGTTAGGGTTAGGGTTAGGGTTAGGGTTAGGGTTAGGGTTAGGGTTAGGGTTAGGGTTAGGGTTAGGGTTAGGGTTAGGGTTAGGGTTAGGGTTAGGGTTAGGGTTAGGGTTAGGGTTAGGGTTAGGGTTAGGGTTAGGGTTAGGGTTAGGGTTAGGGTTAGGGTTAGGGTTAGGGTTAGGGTTAGGGTTAGGGTTAGGGTTAGGGTTAGGGTTAGGGTTAGGGTTAGGGTTAGGGTTAGGGTTAGGGTTAGGGTTAGGGTTAGGGTTAGGGTTAGGGTTAGGGTTAGGGTTAGGGTTAGGGTTAGGGTTAGGGTTAGGGTTAGGGTTAGGGTTAGGGTTAGGGTTAGGGTTAGGGTTAGGGTTAGGGTTAGGGTTAGGGTTAGGGTTAGGGTTAGGGTTAGGGTTAGGGTTAGGGTTAGGGTTAGGGTTAGGGTTAGGGTTAGGGTTAGGGTTAGGGTTAGGGTTAGGGTTAGGGTTAGGGTTAGGGTTAGGGTTAGGGTTAGGGTTAGGGTTAGGGTTAGGGTTAGGGTTAGGGTTAGGGTTAGGGTTAGGGTTAGGGTTAGGGTTAGGGTTAGGGTTAGGGTTAGGGTTAGGGTTAGGGTTAGGGTTAGGGTTAGGGTTAGGGTTAGGGTTAGGGTTAGGGTTAGGGTTAGGGTTAGGGTTAGGGTTAGGGTTAGGGTTAGGGTTAGGGTTAGGGTTAGGGTTAGGGTTAGGGTTAGGGTTAGGGTTAGGGTTAGGGTTAGGGTTAGGGTTAGGGTTAGGGTTAGGGTTAGGGTTAGGGTTAGGGTTAGGGTTAGGGTTAGGGTTAGGGTTAGGGTTAGGGTTAGGGTTAGGGTTAGGGTTAGGGTTAGGGTTAGGGTTAGGGTTAGGGTTAGGGTTAGGGTTAGGGTTAGGGTTAGGGTTAGGGTTAGGGTTAGGGTTAGGGTTAGGGTTAGGGTTAGGGTTAGGGTTAGGGTTAGGGTTAGGGTTAGGGTTAGGGTTAGGGTTAGGGTTAGGGTTAGGGTTAGGGTTAGGGTTAGGGTTAGGGTTAGGGTTAGGGTTAGGGTTAGGGTTAGGGTTAGGGTTAGGGTTAGGGTTAGGGTTAGGGTTAGGGTTAGGGTTAGGGTTAGGGTTAGGGTTAGGGTTAGGGTTAGGGTTAGGGTTAGGGTTAGGGTTAGGGTTAGGGTTAGGGTTAGGGTTAGGGTTAGGGTTAGGGTTAGGGTTAGGGTTAGGGTTAGGGTTAGGGTTAGGGTTAGGGTTAGGGTTAGGGTTAGGGTTAGGGTTAGGGTTAGGGTTAGGGTTAGGGTTAGGGTTAGGGTTAGGGTTAGGGTTAGGGTTAGGGTTAGGGTTAGGGTTAGGGTTAGGGTTAGGGTTAGGGTTAGGGTTAGGGTTAGGGTTAGGGTTAGGGTTAGGGTTAGGGTTAGGGTTAGGGTTAGGGTTAGGGTTAGGGTTAGGGTTAGGGTTAGGGTTAGGGTTAGGGTTAGGGTTAGGGTTAGGGTTAGGGTTAGGGTTAGGGTTAGGGTTAGGGTTAGGGTTAGGGTTAGGGTTAGGGTTAGGGTTAGGGTTAGGGTTAGGGTTAGGGTTAGGGTTAGGGTTAGGGTTAGGGTTAGGGTTAGGGTTAGGGTTAGGGTTAGGGTTAGGGTTAGGGTTAGGGTTAGGGTTAGGGTTAGGGTTAGGGTTAGGGTTAGGGTTAGGGTTAGGGTTAGGGTTAGGGTTAGGGTTAGGGTTAGGGTTAGGGTTAGGGTTAGGGTTAGGGTTAGGGTTAGGGTTAGGGTTAGGGTTAGGGTTAGGGTTAGGGTTAGGGTTAGGGTTAGGGTTAGGGTTAGGGTTAGGGTTAGGGTTAGGGTTAGGGTTAGGGTTAGGGTTAGGGTTAGGGTTAGGGTTAGGGTTAGGGTTAGGGTTAGGGTTAGGGTTAGGGTTAGGGTTAGGGTTAGGGTTAGGGTTAGGGTTAGGGTTAGGGTTAGGGTTAGGGTTAGGGTTAGGGTTAGGGTTAGGGTTAGGGTTAGGGTTAGGGTTAGGGTTAGGGTTAGGGTTAGGGTTAGGGTTAGGGTTAGGGTTAGGGTTAGGGTTAGGGTTAGGGTTAGGGTTAGGGTTAGGGTTAGGGTTAGGGTTAGGGTTAGGGTTAGGGTTAGGGTTAGGGTTAGGGTTAGGGTTAGGGTTAGGGTTAGGGTTAGGGTTAGGGTTAGGGTTAGGGTTAGGGTTAGGGTTAGGGTTAGGGTTAGGGTTAGGGTTAGGGTTAGGGTTAGGGTTAGGGTTAGGGTTAGGGTTAGGGTTAGGGTTAGGGTTAGGGTTAGGGTTAGGGTTAGGGTTAGGGTTAGG
Organism: Pituophis catenifer annectens; assembly: GCF_029215685.1. Taxonomy (NCBI): domain Eukaryota; kingdom Metazoa; phylum Chordata; class Lepidosauria; order Squamata; family Colubridae; genus Pituophis; species Pituophis catenifer. Next base: position 26,100,328 of record NW_027256893.1, read on the forward strand.
GTTAGGGTTAGGGTTAGGGTTAGGGTTAGGGTTAGGGTTAGGGTTAGGGTTAGGGTTAGGGTTAGGGTTAGGGTTAGGGTTAGGGTTAGGGTTAGGGTTAGGGTTAGGGTTAGGGTTAGGGTTAGGGTTAGGGTTAGGGTTAGGGTTAGGGTTAGGGTTAGGGTTAGGGTTAGGGTTAGGGTTAGGGTTAGGGTTAGGGTTAGGGTTAGGGTTAGGGTTAGGGTTAGGGTTAGGGTTAGGGTTAGGGTTAGGGTTAGGGTTAGGGTTAGGGTTAGGGTTAGGGTTAGGGTTAGGGTTAGGGTTAGGGTTAGGGTTAGGGTTAGGGTTAGGGTTAGGGTTAGGGTTAGGGTTAGGGTTAGGGTTAGGGTTAGGGTTAGGGTTAGGGTTAGGGTTAGGGTTAGGGTTAGGGTTAGGGTTAGGGTTAGGGTTAGGGTTAGGGTTAGGGTTAGGGTTAGGGTTAGGGTTAGGGTTAGGGTTAGGGTTAGGGTTAGGGTTAGGGTTAGGGTTAGGGTTAGGGTTAGGGTTAGGGTTAGGGTTAGGGTTAGGGTTAGGGTTAGGGTTAGGGTTAGGGTTAGGGTTAGGGTTAGGGTTAGGGTTAGGGTTAGGGTTAGGGTTAGGGTTAGGGTTAGGGTTAGGGTTAGGGTTAGGGTTAGGGTTAGGGTTAGGGTTAGGGTTAGGGTTAGGGTTAGGGTTAGGGTTAGGGTTAGGGTTAGGGTTAGGGTTAGGGTTAGGGTTAGGGTTAGGGTTAGGGTTAGGGTTAGGGTTAGGGTTAGGGTTAGGGTTAGGGTTAGGGTTAGGGTTAGGGTTAGGGTTAGGGTTAGGGTTAGGGTTAGGGTTAGGGTTAGGGTTAGGGTTAGGGTTAGGGTTAGGGTTAGGGTTAGGGTTAGGGTTAGGGTTAGGGTTAGGGTTAGGGTTAGGGTTAGGGTTAGGGTTAGGGTTAGGGTTAGGGTTAGGGTTAGGGTTAGGGTTAGGGTTAGGGTTAGGGTTAGGGTTAGGGTTAGGGTTAGGGTTAGGGTTAGGGTTAGGGTTAGGGTTAGGGTTAGGGTTAGGGTTAGGGTTAGGGTTAGGGTTAGGGTTAGGGTTAGGGTTAGGGTTAGGGTTAGGGTTAGGGTTAGGGTTAGGGTTAGGGTTAGGGTTAGGGTTAGGGTTAGGGTTAGGGTTAGGGTTAGGGTTAGGGTTAGGGTTAGGGTTAGGGTTAGGGTTAGGGTTAGGGTTAGGGTTAGGGTTAGGGTTAGGGTTAGGGTTAGGGTTAGGGTTAGGGTTAGGGTTAGGGTTAGGGTTAGGGTTAGGGTTAGGGTTAGGGTTAGGGTTAGGGTTAGGGTTAGGGTTAGGGTTAGGGTTAGGGTTAGGGTTAGGGTTAGGGTTAGGGTTAGGGTTAGGGTTAGGGTTAGGGTTAGGGTTAGGGTTAGGGTTAGGGTTAGGGTTAGGGTTAGGGTTAGGGTTAGGGTTAGGGTTAGGGTTAGGGTTAGGGTTAGGGTTAGGGTTAGGGTTAGGGTTAGGGTTAGGGTTAGGGTTAGGGTTAGGGTTAGGGTTAGGGTTAGGGTTAGGGTTAGGGTTAGGGTTAGGGTTAGGGTTAGGGTTAGGGTTAGGGTTAGGGTTAGGGTTAGGGTTAGGGTTAGGGTTAGGGTTAGGGTTAGGGTTAGGGTTAGGGTTAGGGTTAGGGTTAGGGTTAGGGTTAGGGTTAGGGTTAGGGTTAGGGTTAGGGTTAGGGTTAGGGTTAGGGTTAGGGTTAGGGTTAGGGTTAGGGTTAGGGTTAGGGTTAGGGTTAGGGTTAGGGTTAGGGTTAGGGTTAGGGTTAGGGTTAGGGTTAGGGTTAGGGTTAGGGTTAGGGTTAGGGTTAGGGTTAGGGTTAGGGTTAGGGTTAGGGTTAGGGTTAGGGTTAGGGTTAGGGTTAGGGTTAGGGTTAGGGTTAGGGTTAGGGTTAGGGTTAGGGTTAGGGTTAGGGTTAGGGTTAGGGTTAGGGTTAGGGTTAGGGTTAGGGTTAGGGTTAGGGTTAGGGTTAGGGTTAGGGTTAGGGTTAGGGTTAGGGTTAGGGTTAGGGTTAGGGTTAGGGTTAGGGTTAGGGTTAGGGTTAGGGTTAGGGTTAGGGTTAGGGTTAGGGTTAGGGTTAGGGTTAGGGTTAGGGTTAGGGTTAGGGTTAGGGTTAGGGTTAGGGTTAGGGTTAGGGTTAGGGTTAGGGTTAGGGTTAGGGTTAGGGTTAGGGTTAGGGTTAGGGTTAGGGTTAGGGTTAGGGTTAGGGTTAGGGTTAGGGTTAGGGTTAGGGTTAGGGTTAGGGTTAGGGTTAGGGTTAGGGTTAGGGTTAGGGTTAGGGTTAGGGTTAGGGTTAGGGTTAGGGTTAGGGTTAGGGTTAGGGTTAGGGTTAGGGTTAGGGTTAGGGTTAGGGTTAGGGTTAGGGTTAGGGTTAGGGTTAGGGTTAGGGTTAGGGTTAGGGTTAGGGTTAGGGTTAGGGTTAGGGTTAGGGTTAGGGTTAGGGTTAGGGTTAGGGTTAGGGTTAGGGTTAGGGTTAGGGTTAGGGTTAGGGTTAGGGTTAGGGTTAGGGTTAGGGTTAGGGTTAGGGTTAGGGTTAGGGTTAGGGTTAGGGTTAGGGTTAGGGTTAGGGTTAGGGTTAGGGTTAGGGTTAGGGTTAGGGTTAGGGTTAGGGTTAGGGTTAGGGTTAGGGTTAGGGTTAGGGTTAGGGTTAGGGTTAGGGTTAGGGTTAGGGTTAGGGTTAGGGTTAGGGTTAGGGTTAGGGTTAGGGTTAGGGTTAGGGTTAGGGTTAGGGTTAGGGTTAGGGTTAGGGTTAGGGTTAGGGTTAGGGTTAGGGTTAGGGTTAGGGTTAGGGTTAGGGTTAGGGTTAGGGTTAGGGTTAGGGTTAGGGTTAGGGTTAGGGTTAGGGTTAGGGTTAGGGTTAGGGTTAGGGTTAGGGTTAGGGTTAGGGTTAGGGTTAGGGTTAGGGTTAGGGTTAGGGTTAGGGTTAGGGTTAGGGTTAGGGTTAGGGTTAGGGTTAGGGTTAGGGTTAGGGTTAGGGTTAGGGTTAGGGTTAGGGTTAGGGTTAGGGTTAGGGTTAGGGTTAGGGTTAGGGTTAGGGTTAGGGTTAGGGTTAGGGTTAGGGTTAGGGTTAGGGTTAGGGTTAGGGTTAGGGTTAGGGTTAGGGTTAGGGTTAGGGTTAGGGTTAGGGTTAGGGTTAGGGTTAGGGTTAGGGTTAGGGTTAGGGTTAGGGTTAGGGTTAGGGTTAGGGTTAGGGTTAGGGTTAGGGTTAGGGTTAGGGTTAGGGTTAGGGTTAGGGTTAGGGTTAGGGTTAGGGTTAGGGTTAGGGTTAGGGTTAGGGTTAGGGTTAGGGTTAGGGTTAGGGTTAGGGTTAGGGTTAGGGTTAGGGTTAGGGTTAGGGTTAGGGTTAGGGTTAGGGTTAGGGTTAGGGTTAGGGTTAGGGTTAGGGTTAGGGTTAGGGTTAGGGTTAGGGTTAGGGTTAGGGTTAGGGTTAGGGTTAGGGTTAGGGTTAGGGTTAGGGTTAGGGTTAGGGTTAGGGTTAGGGTTAGGGTTAGGGTTAGGGTTAGGGTTAGGGTTAGGGTTAGGGTTAGGGTTAGGGTTAGGGTTAGGGTTAGGGTTAGGGTTAGGGTTAGGGTTAGGGTTAGGGTTAGGGTTAGGGTTAGGGTTAGGGTTAGGGTTAGGGTTAGGGTTAGGGTTAGGGTTAGGGTTAGGGTTAGGGTTAGGGTTAGGGTTAGGGTTAGGGTTAGGGTTAGGGTTAGGGTTAGGGTTAGGGTTAGGGTTAGGGTTAGGGTTAGGGTTAGGGTTAGGGTTAGGGTTAGGGTTAGGGTTAGGGTTAGGGTTAGGGTTAGGGTTAGGGTTAGGGTTAGGGTTAGGGTTAGGGTTAGGGTTAGGGTTAGGGTTAGGGTTAGGGTTAGGGTTAGGGTTAGGGTTAGGGTTAGGGTTAGGGTTAGGGTTAGGGTTAGGGTTAGGGTTAGGGTTAGGGTTAGGGTTAGGGTTAGGGTTAGGGTTAGGGTTAGGGTTAGGGTTAGGGTTAGGGTTAGGGTTAGGGTTAGGGTTAGGGTTAGGGTTAGGGTTAGGGTTAGGGTTAGGGTTAGGGTTAGGGTTAGGGTTAGGGTTAGGGTTAGGGTTAGGGTTAGGGTTAGGGTTAGGGTTAGGGTTAGGGTTAGGGTTAGGGTTAGGGTTAGGGTTAGGGTTAGGGTTAGGGTTAGGGTTAGGGTTAGGGTTAGGGTTAGGGTTAGGGTTAGGGTTAGGGTTAGGGTTAGGGTTAGGGTTAGGGTTAGGGTTAGGGTTAGGGTTAGGGTTAGGGTTAGGGTTAGGGTTAGGGTTAGGGTTAGGGTTAGGGTTAGGGTTAGGGTTAGGGTTAGGGTTAGGGTTAGGGTTAGGGTTAGGGTTAGGGTTAGGGTTAGGGTTAGGGTTAGGGTTAGGGTTAGGGTTAGGGTTAGGGTTAGGGTTAGGGTTAGGGTTAGGGTTAGGGTTAGGGTTAGGGTTAGGGTTAGGGTTAGGGTTAGGGTTAGGGTTAGGGTTAGGGTTAGGGTTAGGGTTAGGGTTAGGGTTAGGGTTAGGGTTAGGGTTAGGGTTAGGGTTAGGGTTAGGGTTAGGGTTAGGGTTAGGGTTAGGGTTAGGGTTAGGGTTAGGGTTAGGGTTAGGGTTAGGGTTAGGGTTAGGGTTAGGGTTAGGGTTAGGGTTAGGGTTAGGGTTAGGGTTAGGGTTAGGGTTAGGGTTAGGGTTAGGGTTAGGGTTAGGGTTAGGGTTAGGGTTAGGGTTAGGGTTAGGGTTAGGGTTAGGGTTAGGGTTAGGGTTAGGGTTAGGGTTAGGGTTAGGGTTAGGGTTAGGGTTAGGGTTAGGGTTAGGGTTAGGGTTAGGGTTAGGGTTAGGGTTAGGGTTAGGGTTAGGGTTAGGGTTAGGGTTAGGGTTAGGGTTAGGGTTAGGGTTAGGGTTAGGGTTAGGGTTAGGGTTAGGGTTAGGGTTAGGGTTAGGGTTAGGGTTAGGGTTAGGGTTAGGGTTAGGGTTAGGGTTAGGGTTAGGGTTAGGGTTAGGGTTAGGGTTAGGGTTAGGGTTAGGGTTAGGGTTAGGGTTAGGGTTAGGGTTAGGGTTAGGGTTAGGGTTAGGGTTAGGGTTAGGGTTAGGGTTAGGGTTAGGGTTAGGGTTAGGGTTAGGGTTAGGGTTAGGGTTAGGGTTAGGGTTAGGGTTAGGGTTAGGGTTAGGGTTAGGGTTAGGGTTAGGGTTAGGGTTAGGGTTAGGGTTAGGGTTAGGGTTAGGGTTAGGGTTAGGGTTAGGGTTAGGGTTAGGGTTAGGGTTAGGGTTAGGGTTAGGGTTAGGGTTAGGGTTAGGGTTAGGGTTAGGGTTAGGGTTAGGGTTAGGGTTAGGGTTAGGGTTAGGGTTAGGGTTAGGGTTAGGGTTAGGGTTAGGGTTAGGGTTAGGGTTAGGGTTAGGGTTAGGGTTAGGGTTAGGGTTAGGGTTAGGGTTAGGGTTAGGGTTAGGGTTAGGGTTAGGGTTAGGGTTAGGGTTAGGGTTAGGGTTAGGGTTAGGGTTAGGGTTAGGGTTAGGGTTAGGGTTAGGGTTAGGGTTAGGGTTAGGGTTAGGGTTAGGGTTAGGGTTAGGGTTAGGGTTAGGGTTAGGGTTAGGGTTAGGGTTAGGGTTAGGGTTAGGGTTAGGGTTAGGGTTAGGGTTAGGGTTAGGGTTAGGGTTAGGGTTAGGGTTAGGGTTAGGGTTAGGGTTAGGGTTAGGGTTAGGGTTAGGGTTAGGGTTAGGGTTAGGGTTAGGGTTAGGGTTAGGGTTAGGGTTAGGGTTAGGGTTAGGGTTAGGGTTAGGGTTAGGGTTAGGGTTAGGGTTAGGGTTAGGGTTAGGGTTAGGGTTAGGGTTAGGGTTAGGGTTAGGGTTAGGGTTAGGGTTAGGGTTAGGGTTAGGGTTAGGGTTAGGGTTAGGGTTAGGGTTAGGGTTAGGGTTAGGGTTAGGGTTAGGGTTAGGGTTAGGGTTAGGGTTAGGGTTAGGGTTAGGGTTAGGGTTAGGGTTAGGGTTAGGGTTAGGGTTAGGGTTAGGGTTAGGGTTAGGGTTAGGGTTAGGGTTAGGGTTAGGGTTAGGGTTAGGGTTAGGGTTAGGGTTAGGGTTAGGGTTAGGGTTAGGGTTAGGGTTAGGGTTAGGGTTAGGGTTAGGGTTAGGGTTAGGGTTAGGGTTAGGGTTAGGGTTAGGGTTAGGGTTAGGGTTAGGGTTAGGGTTAGGGTTAGGGTTAGGGTTAGGGTTAGGGTTAGGGTTAGGGTTAGGGTTAGGGTTAGGGTTAGGGTTAGGGTTAGGGTTAGGGTTAGGGTTAGGGTTAGGGTTAGGGTTAGGGTTAGGGTTAGGGTTAGGGTTAGGGTTAGGGTTAGGGTTAGGGTTAGGGTTAGGGTTAGGGTTAGGGTTAGGGTTAGGGTTAGGGTTAGGGTTAGGGTTAGGGTTAGGGTTAGGGTTAGGGTTAGGGTTAGGGTTAGGGTTAGGGTTAGGGTTAGGGTTAGGGTTAGGGTTAGGGTTAGGGTTAGGGTTAGGGTTAGGGTTAGGGTTAGGGTTAGGGTTAGGGTTAGGGTTAGGGTTAGGGTTAGGGTTAGGGTTAGGGTTAGGGTTAGGGTTAGGGTTAGGGTTAGGGTTAGGGTTAGGGTTAGGGTTAGGGTTAGGGTTAGGGTTAGGGTTAGGGTTAGGGTTAGGGTTAGGGTTAGGGTTAGGGTTAGGGTTAGGGTTAGGGTTAGGGTTAGGGTTAGGGTTAGGGTTAGGGTTAGGGTTAGGGTTAGGGTTAGGGTTAGGGTTAGGGTTAGGGTTAGGGTTAGGGTTAGGGTTAGGGTTAGGGTTAGGGTTAGGGTTAGGGTTAGGGTTAGGGTTAGGGTTAGGGTTAGGGTTAGGGTTAGGGTTAGGGTTAGGGTTAGGGTTAGGGTTAGGGTTAGGGTTAGGGTTAGGGTTAGGGTTAGGGTTAGGGTTAGGGTTAGGGTTAGGGTTAGGGTTAGGGTTAGGGTTAGGGTTAGGGTTAGGGTTAGGGTTAGGGTTAGGGTTAGGGTTAGGGTTAGGGTTAGGGTTAGGGTTAGGGTTAGGGTTAGGGTTAGGGTTAGGGTTAGGGTTAGGGTTAGGGTTAGGGTTAGGGTTAGGGTTAGGGTTAGGGTTAGGGTTAGGGTTAGGGTTAGGGTTAGGGTTAGGGTTAGGGTTAGGGTTAGGGTTAGGGTTAGGGTTAGGGTTAGGGTTAGGGTTAGGGTTAGGGTTAGGGTTAGGGTTAGGGTTAGGGTTAGGGTTAGGGTTAGGGTTAGGGTTAGGGTTAGGGTTAGGGTTAGGGTTAGGGTTAGGGTTAGGGTTAGGGTTAGGGTTAGGGTTAGGGTTAGGGTTAGGGTTAGGGTTAGGGTTAGGGTTAGGGTTAGGGTTAGGGTTAGGGTTAGGGTTAGGGTTAGGGTTAGGGTTAGGGTTAGGGTTAGGGTTAGGGTTAGGGTTAGGGTTAGGGTTAGGGTTAGGGTTAGGGTTAGGGTTAGGGTTAGGGTTAGGGTTAGGGTTAGGGTTAGGGTTAGGGTTAGGGTTAGGGTTAGGGTTAGGGTTAGGGTTAGGGTTAGGGTTAGGGTTAGGGTTAGGGTTAGGGTTAGGGTTAGGGTTAGGGTTAGGGTTAGGGTTAGGGTTAGGGTTAGGGTTAGGGTTAGGGTTAGGGTTAGGGTTAGGGTTAGGGTTAGGGTTAGGGTTAGGGTTAGGGTTAGGGTTAGGGTTAGGGTTAGGGTTAGGGTTAGGGTTAGGGTTAGGGTTAGGGTTAGGGTTAGGGTTAGGGTTAGGGTTAGGGTTAGGGTTAGGGTTAGGGTTAGGGTTAGGGTTAGGGTTAGGGTTAGGGTTAGGGTTAGGGTTAGGGTTAGGGTTAGGGTTAGGGTTAGGGTTAGGGTTAGGGTTAGGGTTAGGGTTAGGGTTAGGGTTAGGGTTAGGGTTAGGGTTAGGGTTAGGGTTAGGGTTAGGGTTAGGGTTAGGGTTAGGGTTAGGGTTAGGGTTAGGGTTAGGGTTAGGGTTAGGGTTAGGGTTAGGGTTAGGGTTAGGGTTAGGGTTAGGGTTAGGGTTAGGGTTAGGGTTAGGGTTAGGGTTAGGGTTAGGGTTAGGGTTAGGGTTAGGGTTAGGGTTAGGGTTAGGGTTAGGGTTAGGGTTAGGGTTAGGGTTAGGGTTAGGGTTAGGGTTAGGGTTAGGGTTAGGGTTAGGGTTAGGGTTAGGGTTAGGGTTAGGGTTAGGGTTAGGGTTAGGGTTAGGGTTAGGGTTAGGGTTAGGGTTAGGGTTAGGGTTAGGGTTAGGGTTAGGGTTAGGGTTAGGGTTAGGGTTAGGGTTAGGGTTAGGGTTAGGGTTAGGGTTAGGGTTAGGGTTAGGGTTAGGGTTAGGGTTAGGGTTAGGGTTAGGGTTAGGGTTAGGGTTAGGGTTAGGGTTAGGGTTAGGGTTAGGGTTAGGGTTAGGGTTAGGGTTAGGGTTAGGGTTAGGGTTAGGGTTAGGGTTAGGGTTAGGGTTAGGGTTAGGGTTAGGGTTAGGGTTAGGGTTAGGGTTAGGGTTAGGGTTAGGGTTAGGGTTAGGGTTAGGGTTAGGGTTAGGGTTAGGGTTAGGGTTAGGGTTAGGGTTAGGGTTAGGGTTAGGGTTAGGGTTAGGGTTAGGGTTAGGGTTAGGGTTAGGGTTAGGGTTAGGGTTAGGGTTAGGGTTAGGGTTAGGGTTAGGGTTAGGGTTAGGGTTAGGGTTAGGGTTAGGGTTAGGGTTAGGGTTAGGGTTAGGGTTAGGGTTAGGGTTAGGGTTAGGGTTAGGGTTAGGGTTAGGGTTAGGGTTAGGGTTAGGGTTAGGGTTAGGGTTAGGGTTAGGGTTAGGGTTAGGGTTAGGGTTAGGGTTAGGGTTAGGGTTAGGGTTAGGGTTAGGGTTAGGGTTAGGGTTAGGGTTAGGGTTAGGGTTAGGGTTAGGGTTAGGGTTAGGGTTAGGGTTAGGGTTAGGGTTAGGGTTAGGGTTAGGGTTAGGGTTAGGGTTAGGGTTAGGGTTAGGGTTAGGGTTAGGGTTAGGGTTAGGGTTAGGGTTAGGGTTAGGGTTAGGGTTAGGGTTAGGGTTAGGGTTAGGGTTAGGGTTAGGGTTAGGGTTAGGGTTAGGGTTAGGGTTAGGGTTAGGGTTAGGGTTAGGGTTAGGGTTAGGGTTAGGGTTAGGGTTAGGGTTAGGGTTAGGGTTAGGGTTAGGGTTAGGGTTAGGGTTAGGGTTAGGGTTAGGGTTAGGGTTAGGGTTAGGGTTAGGGTTAGGGTTAGGGTTAGGGTTAGGGTTAGGGTTAGGGTTAGGGTTAGGGTTAGGGTTAGGGTTAGGGTTAGGGTTAGGGTTAGGGTTAGGGTTAGGGTTAGGGTTAGGGTTAGGGTTAGGGTTAGGGTTAGGGTTAGGGTTAGGGTTAGGGTTAGGGTTAGGGTTAGGGTTAGGGTTAGGGTTAGGGTTAGGGTTAGGGTTAGGGTTAGGGTTAGGGTTAGGGTTAGGGTTAGGGTTAGGGTTAGGGTTAGGGTTAGGGTTAGGGTTAGGGTTAGGGTTAGGGTTAGGGTTAGGGTTAGGGTTAGGGTTAGGGTTAGGGTTAGGGTTAGGGTTAGGGTTAGGGTTAGGGTTAGGGTTAGGGTTAGGGTTAGGGTTAGGGTTAGGGTTAGGGTTAGGGTTAGGGTTAGGGTTAGGGTTAGGGTTAGGGTTAGGGTTAGGGTTAGGGTTAGGGTTAGGGTTAGGGTTAGGGTTAGGGTTAGGGTTAGGGTTAGGGTTAGGGTTAGGGTTAGGGTTAGGGTTAGGGTTAGGGTTAGGGTTAGGGTTAGGGTTAGGGTTAGGGTTAGGGTTAGGGTTAGGGTTAGGGTTAGGGTTAGGGTTAGGGTTAGGGTTAGGGTTAGGGTTAGGGTTAGGGTTAGGGTTAGGGTTAGGGTTAGGGTTAGGGTTAGGGTTAGGGTTAGGGTTAGGGTTAGGGTTAGGGTTAGGGTTAGGGTTAGGGTTAGGGTTAGGGTTAGGGTTAGGGTTAGGGTTAGGGTTAGGGTTAGGGTTAGGGTTAGGGTTAGGGTTAGGGTTAGGGTTAGGGTTAGGGTTAGGGTTAGGGTTAGGGTTAGGGTTAGGGTTAGGGTTAGGGTTAGGGTTAGGGTTAGGGTTAGGGTTAGGGTTAGGGTTAGGGTTAGGGTTAGGGTTAGGGTTAGGGTTAGGGTTAGGGTTAGGGTTAGGGTTAGGGTTAGGGTTAGGGTTAGGGTTAGGGTTAGGGTTAGGGTTAGGGTTAGGGTTAGGGTTAGGGTTAGGGTTAGGGTTAGGGTTAGGGTTAGGGTTAGGGTTAGGGTTAGGGTTAGGGTTAGGGTTAGGGTTAGGGTTAGGGTTAGGGTTAGGGTTAGGGTTAGGGTTAGGGTTAGGGTTAGGGTTAGGGTTAGGGTTAGGGTTAGGGTTAGGGTTAGGGTTAGGGTTAGGGTTAGGGTTAGGGTTAGGGTTAGGAGGTTAGGGTTAGGGTTAGGGTTAGGGTTAGGGTTAGGGTTAGGGTTAGGGTTAGGGTTAGGGTTAGGGTTAGGGTTAGGGTTAGGGTTAGGGTTAGGGTTAGGGTTAGGGTTAGGGTTAGGGTTAGGGTTAGGGTTAGGGTTAGGGTTAGGGTTAGGGTTAGGGTTAGGGTTAGGGTTAGGGTTAGGGTTAGGGTTAGGGTTAGGGTTAGGGTTAGGGTTAGGGTTAGGGTTAGGGTTAGGGTTAGGGTTAGGGTTAGGGTTAGGGTTAGGGTTAGGGTTAGGGTTAGGGTTAGGGTTAGGGTTAGGGTTAGGGTTAGGGTTAGGGTTAGGGTTAGGGTTAGGGTTAGGGTTAGGGTTAGGGTTAGGGTTAGGGTTAGGGTTAGGGTTAGGGTTAGGGTTAGGGTTAGGGTTAGGGTTAGGGTTAGGGTTAGGGTTAGGGTTAGGGTTAGGGTTAGGGTTAGGGTTAGGGTTAGGGTTAGGGTTAGGGTTAGGGTTAGGGTTAGGGTTAGGGTTAGGGTTAGGGTTAGGGTTAGGGTTAGGGTTAGGGTTAGGGTTAGGGTTAGGGTTAGGGTTAGGGTTAGGGTTAGGGTTAGGGTTAGGGTTAGGGTTAGGGTTAGGGTTAGGGTTAGGGTTAGGGTTAGGGTTAGGGTTAGGGTTAGGGTTAGGGTTAGGGTTAGGGTTAGGGTTAGGGTTAGGGTTAGGGTTAGGGTTAGGGTTAGGGTTAGGGTTAGGGTTAGGGTTA